>NC_071259.1:24747219-25077219 GCF_023375685.1 Ictalurus furcatus | reverse complement strand
AAAAAAAAAAGAAAGAGAGAAAAAGGAAAGGAAGAAAAAGAGAAAAAAAAAAAAACACTGCTAGAGGAATCTGGAAAGGGAATAAATGGCCTTCCTCTTGGTTCCTTATTCCAAGAGTATTTTATGTCCATGGCATATAAAAGAAACCATTGAGCCAGTCTGTGCTTTTGAAATGACTTATGCAGATCAACATGCAAGACAGTTTAAGGAAAATCCTACAGCTGGGCTTCAGAAACAGGGACATTTCAGCATGAACTTGCCTAGCTAGTAAAGTGTGTTCACAAATCTCCCTCTTTCATTTGCTCAAAATAACCATGATGCAAATCCAATTTGGTTGAATTACTGTCTGTCTCGCACACATCCACATGCACACACGTTACTCAGTATTACACAAGGAGAAGAACGACCGGCTCGTCATCACCTTTGAATCGTGAGCTCCTTTGGTTTCTTTAGGTAAATGACACAAAGCAAACAGCAATGTGGAAAAACACAAACATTCTTCTTAAAGAAAGAAGGGAAAAGCCAATTAACCAGCAATTTCTAGACTACTAAACCTATAAATAAGGAAGAATTATTTGAGCTTGACTATACCTCATGACAAAAGGAAGTGAGGATCACTGCAAAACTGCCAATTCCCTTCACTTCTGAGCTTTACAGAGTAGAGAGCTGTCACTGCACTCCTTTCAGCTTTACTGCTCCAGGTTTAAAGCAAGACGCGCTCTTAAGTGTGTGTTCTCCCACGTCACCCACTTCCCAAGCAAGCAAACAAACACCAGCCAGAAACAAGGCACCGGCCTCTTTTATGATCCAAAACACAGCCGAGCTTAAGTTTCTGTTTCTCCTCTGGTGTCGAGGGGAAAAGAAACTCAAACACACCCCTCCTGAGTCCCGGCTCTATGCGTGTTCTGTGCAGCATGCCTCCAGCATGAAGAAGGCACACCACACCTAAACGCACGTCACACATGAACTCGGCTGAACGAGTGACGTCAGAGACTGATATTTATTTAAACCAACAGGAAAATGAACCGGCTGTTTAACAAGAAGGAGGAACAAGCAAATCAAGCCTGTGTTGTATACTCAAAATAGTGAACGCCAAATTTGACATGCACAGGCCTACCTTGATAAAATAGAGCTATCCAAATTGCATAAGTTCCCTTTGGCCGCTTCTATGTGGGTCACGACTTTCGAGTGCTGAGACGGTGGGAAACATGAACTGAGCAATAAAAAAGGTGAGCAGGGTGGAGAAAAAAAGGAGGGGGGGGGCGTTTGTCGGAAATTGGGCCAATGCAACATAACACGAAAGAAGAGTGGCAGATTTGAGGAATGCAGTCCTGGATGACTGTGAGGGTGCGCGCGCGCACACACACACACACAATGATGTGGCAGATCTGTGAACACCTGGGAGATAAAATGGACCGTGTATGCAGGTTACCATTTCCGTTTACCTTTGGACAGACAGAGTCTCTAGTAATACAGAAATGCTTTGTGGATAAATTTAACATTTGAATAGCTATAAAAAAAGTTTAGAAACTGATGTGGTTAACCATTATAAGAGGGAGAAAATCAATAATGTTCACTTCACGCTGCAATACAATGTCCCTCATGTCAATGGCAGTTTAACTAATTAGTATATAAGAACTTTAATTATTCATGGCAGTGTTGTTCTGCCGATAGCAACTCGTAAGCCACTTGTGGGTGAAAGTCTTGATAAACTCGTTATGATGTCATGCGTCACCGAGAAGTCATTGTAAAATTCACTCTCAGCTTTCTGACGTTGTTTATGTCTTTGTTTTCATTCTGTTCATTATTAAACACTTTAAAAGGACCTGTGCTAAGCGTTGCTGGAAAAGCATTATCTCGCGTTTGCCCTGTGAGCTTTATATCTGACTGAATATCCATACACACCCAGTGATAACCGCAAAAAAAATTCACCAATAGCGATTCCCTTTCGACGCCACAATTTAGTCCCCAGTGAACTCTCAAATTCCAGGAAAAACACCACTGATGGACACAGAAAGAACCACGACAATGGAATCCCTTCTGCTGTAAAAGACAGATATCCATCTTTTTCTCCCATAGCCAATCAGAGCTGCACGGGTTTTGATGAAAAGCCAGAGTGAGGATTCAAACAGGGACATTCAAAGGCTACGTCCACATTAATCTGGAAAAATTTGAAAACGCATCTTTTCCTCTACGTTTTGGCCTTGCGTTCGGATAGACGCGTTTTTGTCCAAAAAAAAAAAAAACGCATCTTTTTCTCTACGTTTTGGCCTTCAATCCACACAGAGGCTGCGTTGCTGTCCAAAAACTGAGCTTTTCGAAGGGGAAAAAACAAACGCTCTCCTAAGTGGATAAATTTGAAAATGCAGTTTTCGCGTTGTAGTGTGGACTGAGAAAATGGAGATATTCAAAAACAATGATGTGGGGTTTTTTTTGGTCATGTGACCCCTTCGACTCAAAACGAACAAGATGGTGGACGATGTACCGCAGTTGTTGAGCCTGCTATCCAATACGGGGCAGTGGTGGCTCTGCATCATGGCTGACCCTGCGCTCTGACTCCAGCTTCCTGACAGGCTGGGGTATGTGAAGAAAAAACAATTTCACTGTGCTCTACTGTATATGTGACCAATAAAGACTCATTATGATAGTGCTGTTGAGAGATTAACGTCACTTAGTACAACCTTTAGATTACATTTTCAAATAAACTCCTGACGGAAATTACACGGACCAAAGCGTCTTGTGTTTTTAACGCATGCAGAGTATGCAGAGCATGCAGGAAGCAGGTGTTTTCAGTGTGGACAAACAATTTCTGGAAATGTATTTATTTATTTTAATGCCAGCTTTCCCATCCAACACAGCGGCACTGGAGCTAATCAGCAGCCCGGTGTTGCCAATTTTGCCAAATACATGAACAGTCTGCGATGGCATGACCACATTTCATAAGAAGCAAATTATAACCCGTTTCCTATTCTGATAACACTACATCCAATTCTGTTTTCTTCTGTATGTCTTCAGAAAAATCCTCCTTCTTCCGACGACTGCATTAATATGCAAATAGAATTGATGACGCCATCTGGCGACTTCAGCACGCATTAGCTACTTTCCCCTGAAAAAAGTTGGCAAATCTGCTTCAGCCGGTTACTCTGAGCCTGCCAAGTCAACACGCAGCACTAATCACACGTCATTACGTGCTCTTCCTGCATCACAAACCAATACATTCAGAAAAAGGCACGAAGTTCCACATTGCTTAAAAGCATGCAGAGTTTCCGGAATGAAAGGCATGTGAAAGTAGCATCACGGGGAGAAAAAAAGCATGTGAAAGTTGGCATATTAAGACGTCTTGCCAGGCCAAAGATTCATGACTCATCACTCATATACAGCTGTATAAACGCAAAGACACTGAAAATAGTGTTAGAAAACGCTGACTTAAATAGCTTAAGACAGCCACACGAAAAGACCCGCGTCTTCAAGTAGTTAGTTCCCATCAGTGGATATTTAAAATGTATAGCGTTCTTACATAATTAATCTGGAAATGCCTGTAAAACTAAATAAGAGACTTTGCAAGCTTCACCAGCAAAACATCCCAGTTCAGTGTACGCTAATTTGGCCAAAAAAAAAAGCAAGAGCTAGTTTCAACAAATTTAGTTAAATTAATAGTTTATATTATTTACCTAACGACAGAAACAACCGTGACTGTTTGGTTTTTATTATTTTATTATCTTCACTGAACTAGCCAGACGTAAACTCCGTGCAGTACATGCTGGTTCGCCATCTTTGCGGCTAGCGAGCTAGCATTTCTCACCAATGCGTAGTTTCAATCACAGAGCTCATGTTAGCTAAGCTGGCCTGGTGATTTCATTTGAATAACATTTTAATAAGTGACATTATTTTGCACATAAAATCTGAAAGGGGGGGGGGACTATGTACCCAACTGCGCCAATGTGTAAATAAGAAAACAAATTAGGCCACTGTTAGCTTAGCTGAAAAAGAAAAAAAAGAAAACAACAACCATTAGATAACTACGCTAGCTCCTAGCTCAGTGGCTAGCTGGCACAACCTCTGGTACAATGCAAGCAGTATCTTAGCAACGCGTTTACCGCTGGCTAGTCGGAGAATTTCGCCTGTTAGCAGCTAGGTATTATTATTATTGTTATAATCATCAACATCATTATTATTATGGAGTTGCGTTATGGATAAAAACGAATACTTTCTCCATGTCTTTATGTAATGCAGGATTATAAAACGATACAGCTTGTTATTTTCAGTTCGTATTATTTCTATTTTATGTAGCTAGTCACTACCCGTTGTATTGCCCAGGCTGCGGTGTCTGCTGAACTGCGCTACGAGCAGGAATCGTCTTCAATTCATTTAACTAGCCAAGACAAATTCGCTCTCAAATCCTGTCCGGACTGACATCATCGAGATTAAAGATATATGCAAGCAGAAAAAGCGCCTACCTGGCAGCCTGAAGTAACCTGTGGGTTAATTTGAAGCGTCTGGATGCTTTGTGAGTCGCGCTTGCTTTTTTCCCCCCCTCTCTCTTCACACGTCTCTCACAGCCGGTCTGACGCGTCACTTCCGAAAATCGCAGATTTCAGGCATCCGCTATCTGTCGCCTTCTTCACCCCCAGCGTCTTTAGACACACCAAGTGGACACCCAGCTTTCAAACTATAAACCGGCGCATTATAGCTACTCCTTTGCTTGAACTGAATTAAAATTGTTTTGTTTTGTTTACGCCAATGAAACGGTTTAATATTTCCACGGTATGAAGCTAGTCTAAAAATATCACGGTTTCAACGTATCATGGTATTAAGCTAGCACTTAAAAACACACAGAAGGTGGTGAAAATTAAAAGCCAAAATGTACAGCAAACCACCGAATAGCTTTTCTTACTCTGGAAGATCCATCCATTTTCTATACTGCATATCCTTGCGAGTCATGGGGAATCTGGAGCCTATCCCAAGGGGCATGGGGCACAAGGCAGGGTACACCCTGGACAGAGTGCCAATCCATCGCAGGGCACAATCACATACAGGATATTTCTTTCTCTTTTCAGAACTGGAAGTTATTTAGAATCTAGTTCACAGTGTTGGTTTTTTGGTCTAATTAATCTTTAACCATGTTACAGATTAAAAAATGTAAAGAAATCTTAAAGTGGGGAGAAGGATTTAAAGGAATGAAAACTGATCAATGTTCCATACTGACCTGCAGGGTGTCCCAAAAGTCTTAGAGAGAATTAACACTTTTTAGTGTTGCTTAGTTTCTATTAATGTTTTTGGGGGGTTTTTTTTAGACAGCCTTTACGAATGCCTTTGACAAAAGAAGAACGTATTGAAATCATTCTCATGGCTGGATCGGGAAGCTGTTGCAAGGTTGCGATGGACTTTAACAGGAAACATGGCGAACACATCACACACCACACTGTTGCCAAACTTAAGACTGGAACTGATGCAGACCAACCGAGAAGTGGACGTCCACCAACATCCACTGACAAAGCCACAACCGATGTGGGGCTGGCAAACGTAGTCCCCTATATATGAAGACTTGGGACACCCTGTATTTTCAGACATGGTCTTCCCTGTCTAGAATCCATAGACCCGAAAGGTAAATATAAAAAAAGTTTTTAAAAAAATCAGAGGCATTGTTGCTTTTCTTGTGCTTTATATAAAAGAACTCTGATTTTAGACTATGGTTGCCTTTTGGACATTTTCTGTTAGAGGGCGGTTTTCCTTTCGTTCTGTCATCCATGACTAAAGTAACGAAACCTGTTCCAGGAGTGGAGCAGCGTTAAGCCTCCTTGAGGGAACGTGCAGCCAGATGAATTTGTAATGTATTTCCTTGCTTGTGTAAAAATAGATTTCAAGTTCATTTTAATCAAAGTGTATTGTTCATTTTTATTTTGAATTTGTTGATTCAATTTCCTTATAGAGAGTATAGACATAGTTTCTTCAGTATGATCACATTTAAAGTGTATAATTATCCCCTACTGAGATCACTCCACTGGTTGCCTGTTTCAGCAAGGATCAGATTGAAAACCTTGTTTGTAGTATGAAAAGGCTCTGCACTATATTAGCTACAAATACACTTGTATTCAAAGGTCTTTAAATTTGGGGCTGTTGGCATGACCGATGCTCATAAGGTGAAATCTCAGTGCTTCAGTGTCTGAGCAACCAAGTGGTTGCATTCCTACTAGAAAGGCCAAACACATGGTGGCTTAGCACTTTTGCCTTGAACCTCCAGGGTTGGGGGATTGAATCCCGCCCCCGCCCTGTGCGCGTGAAGTTTGCATGCTCTGTCCATGCTTCTGAGGTTTCATCTGGGTACTCCAGTTTCCTCCCCAGGTCCAAAGTCATGTGTTGTAGGCTGATTAGAATTTCCAAATTGTCTGTAGAGTGTGAATAGGTTTGTGTGATTGTGCCCTGTGATGGGTTGGCACCCCGTCCAGGGTGTCCCCTGCCTTGCACCACAAGTTCCCTGCGATAGGCTCCAGGCTCCCCCTCAACCCTGTGTAAGATAAGCGGTATGGAAAATGGATGGATGGATGTTTAGTTGTGGGTGGTACAGTGGTGCAACAATGAATTAATAATATAGTCTGTAGAATAGAGTACACTTTGGGAAACATGGGTCTATACTGTGAAACAAAAAAAGCACCCTAAAAATGGATTAACTTGTTTGTTCCTCTGGGGAAAACCCTTAGGTTCGATGTAAACCCCTACAAGATGCCTTTTTTGAAAACATTTCAAATTGAACCCGCTTTAGAGAGCTCCAACCTGTGAGGAGCGTCTTTTTTCTAAGAATGTAGGCCGTTTCTGTTACATTCATTCATTTATTCATTCGGTCTCTCTAGAATTTCGCAATTTTGTGACCACAGAAATTAACACAAAATCAAGCAAAGTCTGCAATATTCAGAAGAGCTTGCAATTTTTCAAAATTATAGCAGAATTTCTGCAGATTTGGGCCAAGACGCATCATGTGATGTCATCACATCACACATTCAGTCAAATCCCTCTTCGATTCACATGCCTCGAACATGAGTACAGATAAAAGGTCTCATTTACCAACAAACATCACTGTGAATGACCATTTTGTGCAATTGCAATTTCGCCAATTCAAGTATAGTTTTTTGCAAAAACACCTACAAAAAACTATGCAAGTTGAATCACGACATTTGAAAAAAGGCACCGTAGAATCAAACATTTTTGTCTGAAAAAATCACAGAAAAACTTTGCGAAATCATTTTCAGTAAATGCTTTATCATGGGCAGAGTTGTGGTGGATCCAGAGTCTATGGCCAGTCTGGAACCCAGAGCGAGAGCTGGGAACACACCCCGGATGGGAAGTCAGTTCGATATAGGACACCATGCACACATATTTACACATTCAATCTCACCTAGCTAATCTTACCAGCATGATTTTTAGGGGTGTGAAAGGAAATCAGAGAGCCCAGAGGAAACCCATGCAGACAACACAATATCATATGGAACTCGAAACAGTGACCCTGCAGCTCTGAGGTGGAAACGCTACCACACTGTTTTACATTCACTTTCTCTTTACAGTATTACAAATTTGAGCATGTTAAAAATGTTGGTTCTATGGTGTAGTTGGCATGTTTACTGTAAACCCTGTTCAATCAAATCAACACTTAAATAGAACTTTTTCAACAGCATGAAGTTGATTAAAAGGTCTTACCCAGTAACACACTATAGCAAAGTTGAAAGAAATTATCTCCAAATGGAAAAAAAAAACTCGGCACAGTAATGAACCTTCCCAGAAGTAGCCGACATTCCAAAATTCCTCCAAGAGCACAGCAACTACTCATCCAGCAAGTCACAGAAGAACCAAGGACAACAGCAAAGGACCTACAGACATCTCTTGCACCAGTAAAGGTCACTGTTCATGACTCCACTATCAGAAAGACACTGGACAAAAATCACATCCATGGAAGAGTGGCGAGGTGAAAATAACTGCTAACTCAGAAGAACATTAAGGCTCGTCTGAATCTTGCCAAAACACACCTTGATGATCCTCAAACCTTTGGGGAGAATGTTCTATAGACTGATGAGTCAAAAGTGGAACTGTGTGGAAGACAGGGGTCACGTTACATCTGGCATAAATCAAACCCAGAATTCCACAAAAAGAACATCATACCTACGGCAACTTGCAATAATTGAGGGAAGCATGAATTCTGCTCTCTACCAGAAAATCCTAAAGGAGAATATGCATTCTTCAGTCCGTAAATTGAAAGTCAAGCGCAACTGGATTATGCAGCAAGACAGTGATCCAAAGCATAGGAGTAAATCCTAGTCATAGAAGTAAGTGAAAGACTGATCTCCAGTTATCGGAAGCATTTGGTTGCAGTTATTGCTGCTAAAACTGGCACAACCAGATTTTAAGTTTAAGGGGGCAATTAGTTTTTCACATTGTTGATAGGTATTTTAACTTTTTTTTTTGCTTTAATTAAAAAAAAAAAAAAACCTGTATTGTGTGTTTACTCGGGTGACCTTTGTTTTAAGTTGTATTTTATTTGAAGATCTAAAACTATTTAGTATGAGATATACACAAAAACAAAAGAAATCAGGAAATACTTTTCCAAATAATTACAGGAACATGGAACAACAAACAGTGCAACCCTTCAACTTGTTTGCTTTCTATCTTAAGCTTGAACTGGTGCGTGTTAACACAAACAGCAGTCAATAAACCATGGAAGCCCAATTTCTGCACGACAAATATGCACGACAGATTATTTTTATCAGCAGCAGTATGTCAAATCGTTTGACTTATTATCTCTAAATTCTTACTTATGATCTCAAAATGTTGATATATGACAACAAGGCTACGCACCTATCGAAAATAATGTGTCCTTTTGAATCTTGAAACATAGCTGTTTAGAAGGATAACCTGATTAGCTAGCTTGGGAAACCCAGATTCCCCTAAAAATTCATTAAAATGTTTTTATATTATTTATCACTCTGGGTGAAATTCAATATTTTAGCAAATTGAATGGGTTTTGCATTAAAATAACTATCTGAAACAGTAGACAGAGTGCTCAGAGCTGCAGTCATAGTCAATAGCCTAATCCACAACATGGCAGACATGACCTGCTTTTACTTATTATGAGAGACTGAGGAGATGCTGAGAATTAAACAGAAGGCCAGACCAACATGAAACAGAACACACACACAGATATATAGATAGGATTATACTTCAGTAAGAGTCACTGGTGCTTCCCCTATTTTAAAAACAACCAACCACCAGTGATTCATACTCACAGTAAACAACTTGTTATTCCTATTAAAAATTATACAATTTTTCCAACAAACAAATCCTCTTCAGTTTGCTACATCACTGCAATTCCTTGTGTGACTGGAAGGTAGAATCTTGATCTCAAAGATGGGATCAAATATCAGGGGCTTGCACCTATTAACAAATCATAAAAGTTTTTTTTTTCTTTTAACAAATATTTGGCAGTTAGGAGATTCTCATCTAATCTAATTCAATTTAATAAATTATTCTTTTGGTATATTATTTAACATAATCTTGCAATGAAAGATTTAGATTAGATTAAATTAAAATTTATTGTCATTGAGTGGAGTACAAGTAGGGTGGCCAGACATCCCACTTTATGTTGTAATGCACAGCATTTTAGTCCTTTGTCCTGCATACCACTTGAGATGATGTCCCGCATTTTGATTTGAAGTAAAGAGTTAACTCAAATTTGAATGTGGTGTGCTCCAGTACCGGTTTTTGAATGCAGGGCGGAGCCGGAGAAGGTGTGTGGAAAGGATTTCACACCTGGGGGGTGTATTGCAGTGATCCGAGGCCAGAATTAAAACAGGAGAGACAGGTGCCTTGAAAGACAGAGAGAGAGAGCCAACCAGTATACAGCCGTTTGTGTAATTATTGGATGTTTTCAAACTGGGATAGGCATTTTGCAACCGCTTTAACTGATTTGTTAAAAATAACCCAAACCATAAACCATAAACCATAAACCTAACCTTAACCATAGTTGACTGGATGGTTGAACAACACCTATTCGGTCTGAAGATGCCCACTGAGACCTATACTTGCATCAAAGGGCTGTCAGCTTTCACTCAAACTGGACACATGTGAGGTCAAGATATAGAAATGCTTTTTGTTTTCCACTTAATTTTTTTTATGCAGTAATGTTTCTCTTTGTTTCATTGTTTGACACAAGAGACTTAAGTGTAAATAACTACAAATGGCAGAGTGCATATGTTTTTAGTTCATTTAGCTAGGCTTCAAAATGGTAGGAGTTTGGGTGTCGGAAATATGTCCCACTTTGTCCCACACAAACTTACTACATGTCCCACATTTGGCCCGTTTGCATCCGGTCACCATAAATACAAGTACAAAGCCAATGACTTGAGATGACTGAAGTCTGAATCTTGAGATAATAAGTCTAAAGTTTGAGATAAGCCTTAATTGTAGGATAATCAGTCACAACTTTGAGATAATGTGGCAAATTTATGAGATGTGTCAAACTCTTGCTGTTGGCAAAAATAAAGAAAAATGTTATGCAAATATTGTGCAACAAACTGTTTAATCTTGGAAAGAAAATATATATATAATATAAACCATAACAGCAACAAGCATAGGGTTTCTCAAACCAAGCACAATTGTAACTATATACATGTAAAAAAAAAAAATGTCTATGAAAATTGTTCTCTTTTAATTTTCGAAAATATAAGAAAATATAAAATTTAAAAAATCTAAGATCTAAGCTTTTGTTTGGCCATTTTCCCCCACAGTTTCTTCAGTGAGTCAAAGTTTATATATATATATATATATATATATATATATATATGTATATATATATATATATATATATATATATATATATATATATATATATATATATATATGAAAATATTTTTAACTAGTAAACCAGGGCAGAGGCTTAATGTATTTCCACTTTTATTAAAATAAGCTTTCCCATATTTAAATATTTTTTTTGTTGTTAATAATCATCACGAACACATCTTCCTCCACGTGACCGGAAGTACCACATCTGTTAAGATGGCGACTCCCTATGTAACGGATGAGTCTGGTGAGCTTTATGATTTTGTTGTCATTGTTAAAATCAGAATAGTAATCGGGTTTGAGTATTGATGAGTTATTTGCGCTGAACATGCATGAGCAGTGGATTTGAGCACTGTTCGAACTGTAGAATAAGGAAACCACAATCCCTGCAGAGAGTCGGTTAGCCGTGTAGCACGCGCGCTTAGCCAGCTGTCAGTCCCGCAGTCTGAATCAACCTCCTGCATCAAGTCCTGAAATAGCACCGAGTCGCATCGTTCACTCTATATCCATTACATAACGCGTTATGTTTATTAAACACATCTGCATTTAACAGGCATTGGTCATTCGTAAGCGGTCATGTTTTTTCCCCCGCTTTCCTTAGGCTAAGCTAATAAGCTAAGCTCACTGTCTATACCGAATCGGTTGTAACTGGTAGTGCCGTTAAGTTCAAAGCGTTAATAACTCACCAGATAGCACTTCCCAGCTCTTTTTGGTTAGATATATCGAATCAGAATGTAAGACAAATCCAAATTCCATGCAGTTTTGATCAGAGTCATGTCTCTGTAAGCAAGCTGATTTCTCCAGACTCAGGAGTAAAAAGGGATGTACAAACAGTGACAATATACAGCACAGAAACTGTTCTGGAACTGCAGTCCTAGGAAAACACACAGTCACCACACATTGCCTGGTGAGCCAGTTGATGTTAATTTCAGATTTGTCCACCCCTGACATGAGTATAATAAAATACAATATGTTTGGGCTGTTCTCAGGTGCATGAGACCAAATAAATGAATAACTGCATTGCAAAGTGCACGGTATCATCCATCGGATCAAACTCTCAGTCCGTCCCTCCAGGATTTTCCGTTCGAATAAATAAACGCAAAATCAAGCAAACACTGTAATATTCGATTCGATTTTTCAAAGGTACCACAGATTTGGGCCAACACGCATTCAGTCAAAGCTCTCTTCAATTCATGTGCGTCGCATATGAGTACAGCTAAAAGGTCTCATTTACCAACAAACATCACTGTGAAACAAGTTCGTGCACTTGCGATTTCGCCAAGTCAAGTGGTTTTCCACAAAAGAAAAAACCTCAGCAAGTTGCGGCACAATTTTGGGGGGAAAAACAAAAACGGCGCACAAAAGCAAGCATTTCTGGCTGCAACAATCTCAAAAAAAAAACTCTGTACAGAAATCCTGTAGAGACTGTTTCACTGTGCAAAAAAAAAAAAATCCTTCCATCGCTCCGTATTCATTAACAAAGTCACAACGTTGACATTGGACTCGTCTGCATGTTTTTACAGGAAAGTATATTGCTGCTACACAGCGTCCAGATGGGACATGGAGGAAACCTCGGCGAGTGAAGGATGGATATGTACCTCAGGAGGAGGTGCCTGTGTAAGTGTCACGCATTTCTAAACACACAGCTAGTTGTATGGTGAATCCTACTTAACAATCGGGACAGCTTGTAAATCAGTTAAGTCAATTAAATTTTGTCTGTCGAGTTTTTAAATCTGATTGGTCATAAAATGGTGATTCATTTCCTATAACAGCAGCTCTGAGAGTAGTGCCGGCTAATGCACTCGTTCTAATGTTGTCGGTTCGTACAGGATTTTGCAGTACAAGTTTTTTTTGTGATTGTTGCGGCCAAAAATGCTTGTTTTTGCTACAGCCTTTTCCAAATTTTGCGATGCAATTTGCAAGTTTTTTGTGTATTTTATTTTTTTTGTGGAAAACTACTTGAATTGGCAAAATTGCAAGAGCCCGGAATTGTTTTGCATGGTCTTGCACAGTGATGTTTGTTGGTAAGTGATAGCTTTTAGCTGTACTCATATGTGACGCACGTGACTCGAATAGGCTTTGACTGAATGCACGTTGTGATGATGTGACACGACGCGTCTTGGCCCAAATCTGTGGAAAATCTGCAATAATCGCAAGCTCCTCCGAACGTTGTGGAGTTTACTTGATTTTGCGTTGATTTCTGCAATCACAAAATCACGAAATCCTGCAGAGACAGTACAGTGGTGCTTGAAAGTTTGTGAACCCTTTAGAATTTTCTACATTTCTGCACAAATATGACCTGAAACATCATCAGATTTTCACACAAGTCCTTAAAGTAGATAAAGAGAACCCAGTTAAATAAATGAGACAAAAATTTGATACTGGGTCATTTATTTATTGAGGAAAATGATCCAAAATTACATATCTGTGAGTGGCAAAAGTTTGTGAACCTTTGCTTTCAGTATCTGGTGTGACCCCCTTGTGCAGCAATAACTGCAACTAAACATTTCGGGGTAACTGTAGATCAGTCCTGTACATCGGCTTGGAGGCATTTTAGCCCATTCCTCAGTACAGAACAGCTTCAATTCTGGAATGTTGGTGGGTTTCTTCACATGAACTGCTTGCTTCAGGCCCTTCCCCAACATTTCTATTGGATTAAGGTCAGGACTTTGACTTGGCCATTGCAAAACATTAACTTTATTTTTCTTTAACCATTCTTTGGTAGAATAACTTGTGTGCTGTGGGTTGTTGTCTTGCTACATGACCTACTTTCTCTTGACATTCAGTTTACAGATAGATGTCCTGGCATTTTCCTTTAGAATACACTGGTATCATTCAGAATTCATTGTTCCATCAGTGATGGCAAGCCATCCTAGCCCAGATGCAGCGAAACAGGCCCAAACAATGATACTACCACCACCAATGGTCTTGGATTGCCTCCATTTGTACACAGTCTGTCTAACTGTGGATTGGTGGAGTCCAAACTCTTTAGAGATGGTTTTATAACCTTTTCCAGCTTGATGCGCATCAACAACTCTTTTTCTGAGATCCTCAGAAATGTCCTTTGTTCATGCCATGATACACTTCCACAAACATGTGTATCAAAGATCAGACTTCTATAGATCCCTCTTCTTTAAATAAAACAGGACACTCACTCGCACCTGATTGTCGTCCCACTGATTGAAATCACCTGACTCTAATTTCACCTTCAAATTAAACAGCTAAACCTAGAGGTTCACATACTTTTGCCACTCACAGATATATAATATTGAATCATTTTCCTTAATAAATAAATGACCAAGTATAATATTTGTTTAACTGGGTTCTCTTTGTCTACTTTTAGGACTTGTGTGAAAATCTGATGATGTTTTAGGCCGCATGTATGCAGATAGATAGAAAATTCGAAAGGGTTCACAAACTTTCAAGAACCACTAAATTGTTCCCAAAGTAACAGCTCAATCATATGGAATTGTATGATCACATAATTTAAGATTATTAAAAAAATGGTTAAAAAAAAAAACATGGTGGTGTTTAGGACAGGAAGAGACATTATAATTGTTGAATTGTTGATCTGGTGAAGTTTTCTGTTTGGAGATGTTAAAGATTTCTGGAAGGCGTGACAGTGCTTTGTAACAGTCAGTACGTTTTCAACCACAAGAAAGTCTTCAGGTTTCTCTGTAACATGACAGTTTGCATTTTTCTTTGTATTAACTTTGAAAGAGAGAGAGAAAGAGAAAAAGCAGAGACGATTGCTGATAATTCCACCGCAGCAGAGAGTGCCTTTCTTAAGATTCTGCTCCGCTCGCTCGGACTGCTCGGTCCGCTCGCTTCAACCCAGAACGCACTTGGTGACATGCTGGTTTGAAGAACTGCAAAATAAGCATTAAAAATGAATAAAAGGCATAGCCTGTGACAGAATGTCACCCACAAATATCATCATTATTATCTCTAATACTGTAATTGAGGCATTTATTCACGCAGTTTATTGCAAACAGAAACAAGTATACGACGGCGATATTTCATGTTGGAGCGGGATTTGAATGGACTTTGTTTTACCGGTGAGCCGTGTGCAACTGTGCAGAGCACACACACAGTGCAGAATATTGAGCAGAGCGTCACAGCTCTCCGCTTCGCTCACATGCTCTGTAAGGGAGTGACTGGCACTAATTAGTCGGACTGATGTTCCATGACATTAAACATAACTATGAACAGATAAAAAGCATGATGTGTCATTCATTAATAGACTGTAATCATTGGCAATCATTAGACTGGGGTCTAACAAGAGTAAAACACTTCAGGATGTGCAGTTATTGCAAAAAATACCATTGGAAAATCAACATATTCTTTTTATTTTAACTACTACAGAAGTCTGTTGCTATCAGGTGACTGATTGATTATTTATTTTTCTTTCTTTCCCCTTCTGTCCATGACCAGCTACGAGAATAAATATGTGAAGTTTTTTAAGAGTAAACCTGATCTCCCTCCTGGAATGAATCCAGAGGACGCGGCTGCAGCCAAGCAGCAGCAGCAGGCGGCAGTGAAAGCGGACAAGGAGTGCGAGACAGCCGGCTTGTCCAAAGCGGCCAAACGCAACATGAAACGCAAAGAGAAACGCAAGCAGCAGCATGCTCAGGGTCAACAGGAAGCGAACAAGGAGGAGGTAGAGACGGTAACGAAAGAGTTGGAGAAGGTTTCGTTCGCAGCTGAAGAGCAGAACAACACGAGCGCCTCCACAGAGCTGTCTGCTGCTAGCACAGACAAAGCCAAGAAGATCAAGAACCTGCGGAAGAAGCTTCGCCAAGTGGAGGAGCTGCAGCAGAAAGTGGACTCGGGAGAGCTGCCGAACCCTTCCAAGGATCAGTTGGAAAAACTGGGACGGGCTCAAGCCTTACGGGAGGAGCTGAGGCAGCTGGAGGCAGATTTGTAAAGCAAGATGGTGTATACAAGCAGAGTGGGCCATGGTGTAGTGTTTTTCTTTCTGTATATATATATTTTTTTTCAGAATTTAGGATAGATCTTCATTGATTCCCATTGGTGTAATTCCAGTTTTGTGAAGCCCCATCCTACAGCCTTGTTCCTTTCTCTTCTGCCAATCTGTGATACAGGGATATTTAAAACAAGTTTATTTTTTAAACGTAATCGTGCAGTTAGTGCTCCTCACCCCCACCCATAAAACAGTACTAATAATGATTTTTGTGTAAAGTTTAGTTACAAATGACACTTATGCACTCCTGTGGTATGGACTTTGTCAAAATGGACGTTGGTATAGCTTAGAGGAGGGAGGAAGCCTTCGTTTTTCTCATTAGGAATTGTGCCTCTGGATATGGACATGTCATGGTGGGATTCTTCCGTGACGCTGCGCATTGTTGACACTACCTTTTTCCTGATAATACAGACTGAACAAGAGAACGAACTGAACACCGAGCCACTCTGAGGACACAGCGCAAGGACTTGAATGGCTGCAGTTTTTTTTTCTTGTTTGAACATTTGTGACTTTAATACCGATCGTAACAATGTAAAGCATGTTGTACAGTGCTGTGAAAAAGTATTTGCCCTATCCTGATTTCTTCTGTTTTTGTGTACATCTCCTACTAAATAGTTTTACATCTTCAAACGAAATACAACTTAAAACCAAGGCAACCTGAGTAAAGACACACTATAGTTTTTGTTTTAATTTTTTATTGAAGCAAAAATGTGAAAAACTAATTGCCCCTTTAAACTTAAAAGTGGCACAACCAGATTTTAGGAGCAATAACTGCAACCAAATGCTTCTGATAACTGGAGATCAGACTTTCACATACTTGTAGGACTAGGATTTACTCCTATGCTATGGATCACTGTCTTGCTGCATAATCCAGTTGCGCTTGAGTTTACGAAATTACGTAAACTCGTAAACGAAATTGAGTCAATTTACGAAATGAAGACTGGACATTCTCCTTTAGGATTTTCTGGTAGAGAGTAGAATTCATTTTTTCCTCAATGATTGCAAGTTTCCCAGGCCCTGAAGCAGCACAGAATCCCCACACCATCACACTTCCACCGCTATGTTCTACCATAGGTATTCTGTGGAATCCTGACCTGTGTTTGGTTTACGCCAGATGTAATAGGACACCTGTCTTCCAAACAGTTCCACTTTCGACTCCTCAGTCCACAGAACATTCTCCCAAAAGGTTTGAGGATCATCAGGATGTGTTTTGGCAAAATTCAGACGAGCCTTAATGTTGTTCTTGGTTAGCAGTGTTTTTTGTTTTGCCACACTCCCTCCACTTTCTGATAGTGGAGTCATGAACAGTGACGTTTACTGGTGCAAGAGAGGCCTGTAGTTCCTTTGATATTGTCCTTGGCTCTTTTGTGACTTCCTGGATGAGTCGTTGCTGTGTTCTTGGAGGAATTTTGGACGGTTGGCCACTTCTGGGAAGGTTCACTACTGTGAGTTTTTCCATTTGGAGAAAATGGCTCTTGCTGTGGTTCTTTGGAGTCCCAGAGCCTTTGAAATAGCTTTGTAACCCTTCCCAGACTAAAGTGTTTCAATCACCTTCTTCCTCATCATTTCTTTTAATTGTGGCATAGTGTGTTACTGGGTAAAACCTTTTAACCAACTTCATGCTGTTGAAAAAGTTCTATTTAAGTATAGATTTGATTGAACAGGGTTTGCAGTAATCAGGCCTGGTTGCCTTTAGTAACTAGAGAGGCAAATACATTTTCACACTGGCTCAGTTGGTACTGGATAACTTTTTTTTGTTTCAGTAAATAACTGTCATTTAAAAACTGTATTTTGTGCCTTTGTTTTATCCTACTTTTTTATTTATTTATTTCTGAAACAATTTAATGAGATATACACAAAAACAGAAGAGATCAGGCAAATACTTTTTCACAGCACTGTACCTCCAAAGGTTACTTTTAAAACCTGTATGGATTGGCCATTGGTGGAGTGGATAACAACGACAGTATTTAAGTTGTCAGCCATGTCATTTCTTTCTTTCAGAAGTCCTTTTTATTATGTGTGTTTTTTTATTGTAGTAGTTGTCAAATATTAAGCAGTGTTGTTGTATTACATTAAAGTATGAAAGACATCCAGCTTGTTGTAGATGAAAGTGTTTGAATCCTGAACCACACAATACTCATCTGAACCCAATATCAAAAGTGTATCATGGGATATGTTTAGAAGAGGACGATGGGGAGCATGCCAATCCGTTGCAGGGCACCATGTACACACACATACACACACCTAAAGAGGATGTAGAGTCAACAATTCATATACTGGCATGTTTTTAGGAGATGGGAAGGAAATGAAAACCCAGAGGAAAGTAATACGGACACAGGAAGAGCAAATGAAAATCCACCCAGATAGTAACCTGAGTTCAGGATCAATCCTGGAGCTGTGAGATGGAAATGCTACCCACTGTACCACCCTGCTGCCTGAGGGTTTATTCATCTTCAGGAACTAAGAAAGGTTGTTATTCAAAGGCTACAATTACGTAGGACAAAAGTGTTATTGGTTACTTGGGAAATACAGACACTAAGCATAAAGTAGCTAATTACTCAGGCTAGTGATTCTGTTAGCTAGCATGTAATAAATGTTCAAATAAAGACTGCTAAGGCTTCATATGATAAAATTACCAGCAAGTGATCATGGAAAGGAAATGTAAACATCAAGTCTCATTTCTTTCAGATATGTTGGTATATTAAAGAGAAAATACAGTCTGATTAAACGTACACTGTACTTAGATTTAGCATCAGCTTTAAAGCAAACATCCATGGGTTCTGCCTTTAGTAACATTGGCATTATGTTACAACTCTGAGTTACAGTCTAAAAAAAAAAAATGATTCTGAGGTGGTGAATACTAAAAAGTGATATTCAATTTGTTTAGGTGTATTCTTGCTGTCATGATTTCCATAAATTGTTAATATAAAAGCCATTTTTGTGGGGGAATCTTTGTTTTTCTAAGGGTTCTTCAAGTTGAAACTCTTGTAACTAGAGCCATTTCCCAATTAAATAACACTTGAGGAAGCTTTTTTCTTCTTCTTCCAAGACCCCAGAGCATGCTGGCCACACTGAGAAAGACTGGTGAGCTTGTTTTGGACAAATTTGTCTTTAAATGTAGCTGATATTTGGCTTATTATTCTCGGAATATTGCTTCTGCCCTGGGAAACTCATCTGGTTGAAATCTTAAAAGCAGAGAGACTTGAGAAGATGCTGTAAATACTCAGTTGGCCTCGGCATGCCCCTTCATCTGCTTCCAAGCTCTTAGAAGTTTTTAATAGGTAACACACTGGAAAAAACGACACATTGTTTACAGGAGAAAGTTACTGCACACTGTAATCGCTTCAGAAAAGGTGCAGAATAAAGGGTTCAAAAATAGGTTATCTACAAAAATTAGGGAGGCGGTGTAGATGTAACCAAACACAGAAACAGGATTTCTGAACCCATTGTGACTTTATTGTGTCCCGTAGTGACACTGTCTAATGCAAGACGTAGTCAGTGCTGTCCAACCATTTGAGGATTTTCACTCATGATGTCAGTTTTATACAACAGCTGGACTTTATTCAGACACATAGACTAGTGATTATCATAAAAGCAATTGTCTGTGAGGTCATATTAACACTTCCTTGATCTATAAATAACTCCTGGATGGATTCCTCACATCCATTAAACTGGATAGATGTTTTTCATGAATACTATTTGAACCCCAATACTCTTTTATACCTTTTGATCATACCACATATGTTTCCTGGGCTAACATTTAATTGTATCGGGTGCAGTGTCTATGCAAAATAGAGCAGTGACACTTTACAATAAGTGTACATGAATAATCATGCAGTAATAGCTGAATAAATACTTATTTAAATATGAACTAATGATGTGCTAACCTTAACTATGACGTGAGACTTATGAATTCATGCATGAATAATGACCACCTTAAGTACGTTAGTACATGTTTGTTAGTTAATATATTAATTAGCACATAGGGGTAAACTAAATCAAACATGCTCTATAGGAAGGAATATGAATTATATATGCATAATTTCAAATTGTTTGCATAATTTGCCATACACAACTGCGTACACAAACATCAGTGGATGGTGCTGGATTACTTTCATTATTTACATTGATCCTCCTAACAATGAACATAAAGTTTAGATTTTAAGATTTAGATAGATAAGGTTTAGATTTTTTTTTTTTCCAGTCATTCAGAACTATTCCAGTGGTTTGCCTGAAACAGGAAAATAAACTACAGAACAAAAGCCTAGACATGACAATAACAGGAGGAAAATATAATTCAGCAATTCTGGGGCCAAGCCTGACAGAGGCAAAGTGAGGAGATAAGCAAGTATTGTTTTAGAATGGTCATGATTTTATGACAGAGCATTTAGAAGTTATAAGCAAAAAAGTAATTATTTCATATTTTGTGAATGCTAGGTGGCGCTGTTTCAAAACTAAGCAGTTACCCTCAAGTCATGATGGCCATGACATTTACTAAGTTTGGTCTAAATACGCTAAAGCTTTACGGAGATATAGCCTCATATGCATTTTGGCATGCTTGCCATCAAATTTGCTTGTGTGTTATTCAAGAACGGTTTGACTAATCAGCATGCATTCCAGAACATTTTGTCAGCATGGTCTGAAGATGATGTGATTCGATTTTGGTGAAAATTGGACAAATGGTCTAGGAGGAGTTTGAAAAAGTACGTTTTTCAGAAAATTCAAAATGGCGGAAAATCTAGTTGGCAGAAATTGAAACCATCTACTCAGTGGTAAATGGTATCTACTCGACTCGGCATGAGCCAAGGAATCAGAGGAAAAAAAATTTTTTGTAGCCCTTATGGTTCAAAGGTTATTTGCATAAAAATGAGTAAAACTTGTTGGTGGCTCTAGAGCTTTTGAGATAGAGACTTCAAACTGGCAACAGGTCAGACTGTCCTCTATCTGTGTGCAAAATTTCACAACTTTTTACCATATGGTTCTATGGGCTGCCATAGACTTCCAGGGTGGAATAATAGTAATAATAATACTGAAAACAATAGGGGCCATCGCCCATTCTGGGCTTGTCCCCTAATAATAAATAGGAACAGTAACGAAATCAATAGGGGTCATCGCCCATTCTGGGCTTGTCCCCTAATAAAGGGGTGTACAGATGAGAACGGATAAACATCTGTAAAAATCACAGGGTGGCTTTAATTAAAGTTTACAAAAGCATTTATATAGAGCCATGAAACAGTCGAATTAAAAATGATAGCACCAACAAAAGAATCTATTGCTTGCTATATAAAAAATTTCCATTTGTCACTGTAACTGATTCATTCTGTGGTTTTATTTTCTAACTACGTAAGCTGTGTGGGAACTTCTGAAACCATTCTCCATCTGTCCCCAAACTGAACCACAAGGGATGGGCCATTAATTGTCACAGATATTGTAGCCACCAGAACTGAATGTTCTAGTTTCTCAATAACCTCTCCCATTAAAAAAATAATTTAGGAATGACAGCAGTGTCCTGAGACTGGAAACTTGATAAACAAAGAATATTTGTTAAAAAATAAAAGGCCATGGCTGTATATTATACCACGACAATGCTGAATGCTCAGTTCTGATTAGTACAACAACAGCTCAGACAACATAGATTTTTTAAAAGTGTATAATTGTTGATTAAAAAGTGTATAATTGTTGATATGCTGAAGTTTTTTGTGAGGAGATGTTTGTGGCAGCACTCATAGTAATAGTCAGAAGAAAAGCTGCCCAGGAAAGACAAAAAGAGATATGTAAGTGATAACTGGTACAAACCTATTCCATGGATGTTCCCATGAAATTCATAATCATTGGAAATTTGCTGTGGTATAAGAGGAATAAACCAACCACATATATATATATATATATATATATATATATATATATATATATATATATATATATATATATATATAATTTTTTTTACAGAGAATCAGAACTGCACATAATTTTGCAAGATGAAAAAATATAAATAAATGTACCAGTTCTTTTCGATTTATCAAGAAAAAAGCAACTGCAGATTTTCTGGTGTAGCAGGTTAATCATACAAAATCCTGTGAAATTAACCAAATTATGTTAAAGTTAAAAAAAAACAAATCACATGAAAGGTTCAAAAGTTGTCTAAAATCCTGCAAAATTGATTGCCATTTCCAAATTGTCTGTATTATGTGAGTGTGTGTATGAGTATGTGTGTGATTGTGCCCTTTGATGGGTTGGCATCCCATCCAGGGTGTCCTCCACCTTGTGCCCCGAGTACCCTGGGATAGGCTCCAGGCTCCCCTGCGACCCTGTGATATTATCTGTTGATTTAATAAAATATACAAATGCCTTTAATAAAATAAGTCTGAGACTCTAAACATGTTTCCACAATGCATTGTTTAATACACTAATTCCCAATGTCCAGTCTTCGAGAAAGTCTGGAACGATATTTCGAAGCATTAAATGATGTCAATACAATTTCAGCACTACAACAGACAAACATCATTTTGGTCTCTTGGGGATAGTTTAGTTTAATCCCATTTCTCACAGGTTTATTGAAAAATTGACAGTGCAATTAGCCTTGACAAAGCAAAGTAGACTTGCATGCAGATAACGATCTGCTGGGAGACTTTGTCATGGTGTTGCGCTGCTCTCTGGAAATTTAACAAGTCGCTTTTGACTGCCCACATCACATTCCTGCGGGTAAATCCAAACGCCTTTCTTGTTAAAGGGTATAAATGCAAACATACTCCCTGGAGAGGTGCAGAGATTTAGCAGAGCGCTCCAGGATTTAGGCCTTTCAACAAATCTGCATGCACAAACAAGGACTGGATCTCAACAAAAGTCAAACAGCTTATGGTAATAGAATTTGATTTGCAATTATTTTATTGAACTGCACTTCCTTTTTAGCTAATTTGCACAGTAGGATATCAGGGTATAATTGTGTGACACTGAAGAGTGACAACTGTGAAACGTGGACGTGTCAAGTGCTGAAGATGGGTCACGCCGTAGCATTTCTGATGCTGATTTGGATGCCGTTATTTACTGTGTCGCATCAAGCAGAACTGGAACAGGCTACAGTAAGACTAAAATCTACTGATTCTTTATAACCTCATGTGTCAACTATACATCATTCAGGTCATATTCATTTTGTATCAGTAATGATATAAAAGGTTGTCTTAGCATGATTTTCCTCTGTAATGATATCGTACAAAATCTTATATCTGATCTTCAGAACTATCTAAAGCGATACGGCTATCTGTCTACATCACTTCTTTACTCTGAAGAGCAAGAACTGAAGCTGGAGCAAATAACTGAGGCACTGGGGTAACACACACACACACATTTCAGTTTCTCATGTTTCAGTTAGTATTAGATTACTGACAGTTTAACATCAATAAGTCCCATAATGCCTTTCACTCTATCGCTCTACTTCTAAAGTTATCTCATTGTTACTCAAGCAGAAGATAGAAATGGACGCCATTTATCTGTCACTTTCTTAGACCGATCTGGTCCCAATTTAGAAGGTTTCATTGTAATGAAGTAGTCTCAAGTTTAATTTGTCTCATTATGTGAGAGAAATAGGGATCAAATTCAATAAACAATAAAACTAAGAGAAACAGATCTAGATTAACGTTCATACCCTCAACACACATTATATGAATTTGAGCTTTTCTGGTCTTGCTTTCTGTTTTTATTAGAATATTCCAGAAAGTGACAGACCTACCAGTCACAGGCAGGTTGGACAACGCCACGCTAGCCATGATGAAAAAGCCACGCTGTGGCCTTGTGGACCCCTTTAACAACAAAACTCTCAAATATCGTTTACTAGGTAAGCTAAACCAGTGGATTCCATAGCTCTGAAATGCCTAAATATTCTATTTTGATGATTTGTCCACTTATGAGACAGTTCATGTTCAGAAACTCATTTGGAATTGATCAGATTTGTTTTGGTATAAATATCTCAGTTTTTTAGTCTTTGGTTTACTAGGGATAGTTAAATGACACTTTGTGTTTATTAAGGTTGTTAAATGAGTTCGAGTCACCATTAGAAATAAACCCAGCTGTTAAGATGTACAGTAAGTGCCTGATTTGATAATTGCTTTGTGTCGTAATAGATTACTGGCGTAAGAAGAAGCTGACTTACCGTATCTATAACTATGCTCCTGGTCTGGGAATGGATCAAACACGGGCAGCTCTAAAGACAGCGTTCAGGTACTGGAGTGACGTTACACCTCTCCAGTTCTCCGAGATCACTGAGGGAAACGTTGACATCAAAATATCCTTCCATAAGAGGGACAATGTCTGCCCTGTGCCATTTGATGGACCAGGTGAGAGAGATAAACAGTGAAAATCCATGTTTGGTTCTTTATGGGATTGTGTTTGATGCAGAACCTGAATCAGTGTAGGGTTGGTTGTTAAATATGCTAATTTTGTAGTGTTTTCAAAAGATGATTAATTTTCTAACAGCAGTTCTGACAACAGTTCTGACTGAATGGTTTATATTAACACACTCATTCTAGCACATTATTGTTTCTACACTAACAGCTAACTGACAGGGACTTGTATGCTGGATACCCACATAATCTAATTCTAATAATAAACAAATTTAAAAAAAAAAATGTTGTTATTTTTAATGAAAATTTTTTTTTATAATCATTGACATGGTGGCATTTTCTGTAAGGAGATGTTTATTTAACATTTATGGGAGGAGCCTCTGGTGTGAGTGAATCAATTTATAGCTGCTATAACGTACGTGAAAACAGGAAATAACTTGTTTTTATGAAGGTTTCTCAACATTAAATATCTATAAACCATAATTTGAAAACAATGAAAAATAATGCTTTGCATCAGGCCATATCACAGCACCCAGTCACTGATCATTTTCCAATGATTTATTCCTTACTTAAATGCTTAATTTTTTATCCTAAGCAGTATTACAGATAAAATTAAAGAATTTATGGCCTTTATACAGAAATAGTAATGCAATAATAGTTTAGTTCATGCTTGTTATATGGATGCTCTTGAGCACTTGGCCCCTCCTATTTTAATCATTTTTAATACACACTATTAATGACACACTTAAAAAAAAAAATTAATAAGAGTTAGTGTCTATATTTCTATATTGAAGCACATTATTATTATTATTATTATTATTATTATTTACTATAGACTATATAAATGTATACTATATGTACTATGTAACTATTTCATGTTTGGATGATTTGACTGACTGATATTCAGTACAGTGTTAGGCAGAAATCTTGTCTTCTTCCTGCAGGAGATGTTCTGGCTCACGCTGAAGGTCCAGAATCTGGTATAGTGCACTTTGATGCAGAGGAGCTGTGGACTGAGGGGCGAAACTATGGAGCAAATCTGAGAATTGTAGCAGCCCATGAGATAGGCCATGCCCTTGGTTTAGACCACTCGCAGTATTCCAGTGCTCTCATGGGCCCTGTGTACACTGGTTACCGTGACAACTTCAAGCTCCATCCAGATGATATCCGTGGGATCCAGGCACTGTATGGTGAGAACAGAGTCGGAGCTCAATCCCACATATTGCACAATGCTGAAATCTTCTATCCACAGATAGGAATCTGAAGGTTTTATCAACGCTACAAAATATTTTACTTTTTCTTTAGGTAAACCTGAGGAACAACCGCCAATTACCTCAGACTCACCTCTGCCTGATCCCTGCACTGCCTCACTGGATGCTATAATGTTGGGTACATTATTACATTTACAATTTCTGCTTATTTAAGATCAGTATGATAACCTTTGCACCCTATTCTGCAAAAAGAACTGCCATTATGACTCTGATTTCATCATGCAGATATGTCTCTCTTTGGCTAATGCAATGATTGTTATGAATGCTAACTAGTGAAGGACTGATATTTCCTGGTGTCACAAAATGAAGTGGAGTTTTGCATTTCATGCCAACTTGAACATTTTAGACAAAAAAAAAATCTTGTGGCCTACACAGCAATTAGCACCTAAAAAGTTGCTAATGATGGTAAACTGATGACTTAAACTTAAGACCCTCAGTCTATATAAACATATTATCCTGGCTGGCTTGTCAAAAATAATCAATGACAAGATGGTTGTCACGTTTGGGAGACAAAGGCGGATGCAAGTGCAGATTATTTTATTAAGTCAGGTACTAACAAACCAGAAAAAGATTTGAATACAAGGACATAAACATAAACTGTGTTTACAGGGCAAAGAACATACAGACTATGAGCAAAACTGTGACTCATGGGCTCTCACACGCAAAATAATACCATTACAACAAAAGCTCGACAACCAAACACTGAAAAACTAGAACTATATATAGTTGTGCTAATCAAGGTGTAACGAGACACACGTGAGAGTGCTTGAGATATGTGATGTGCTGGGGCTGATGGGTACTGTAGTTCTGCGCCTCTTTGGCGTTCCCATGACAATGGTGTCATGCGAGCCGTTGCACAGAGAAGCTACTTATCATCCTGAAGTTGGCTATTTTATAATACCAGCATGTCCAGAAGTGTTTTAATTTATTAATAAACATCATCATGTTTATGATTATTTAATGTTGTGGAACATCCACGAAACAAGTTACATTTATTCACTTAGCGGACGCTTTTATCCAAAGCGACTTACAAATGAGAAAAATACAAGCAAAGCAATATATCAAGCAGAGAACAATACAAGTAATGCTACCGTACAAGATCCATTAATTGAGTTCCAGAAGAAGCAAAGTGCACAGAGTAGAGGTGTAAGTGCAATTTTTTTTTTTTTTTTTTTTAATTATTATTATGAGTTGGTTAGGTGTTCACAGAAGAGGAGGGTCTTTAGCTGTTTTTTGAAGATGGTGAGAGATTCTGCAGTCCGGATTGAGATTGGAAGTGCATTCCACCACTGAGGAACAGTTAGCGTGAAGGTTCTGGAAAGGGACCTTGCGCCACGCTGAGTTGGAACTGCTAAACGTCGGTCGCTAATCGATCGCAGATTGCGAGAGGGAACGTAGGCCTTCAGGAGAGAGTTGAGGTAGGAGGGTGCTGTTCTTGACAAGGTCTTGTACGTGAGCATCAAGGCCTTGAATTTCATGCGGGCAGCTACAGGAAGCCAGTGGAGGGAGATGAAGAGGGGTGTGACATGGGTTCTTTTGGGCTGGTTGAAGACGAGGCGCGCTGCAGCATTCTGAATCATCTGAAGGGGTTTGATGGAGCTGGCTGGGAGGCCTGAAAGCAGTGAGTTGCAGTAGTCCAGTTTAGAGATAACAAGAGCCTGGACTAGTATCTGTGTAGCCTGTTTGGTGATGTAGGGTCGGATTTTCTTGATGTTGTAAAGGATGAACCTCAAGTTAGTTCCTGTTATAACTTACAGTATGATATAACAGCTATAAACAGTCGTCGTTGCCCCCACCCAGCTTCTCCTTTTTATCTCTCTTGAAGATAATAAGACAAAAATTCTCCCTCGAGTCCTCTACTGAAGACTTACTGACTATAATGCTGACACTGGAGACTTCTTCCAGAAATGTTAAATAAATGCCTCCTAACACACACACACACACAAAGGATTTTCATTTTGTTTCCTAAATAAACAGATTTTGAAAGTTTTTTTTTATGTTGTGTGTCAACCATACACGTCCCTGTGAAAGAGTTGTTACTATAAAAACAATAATGTATTAGAGCGAGTGCATTAATATAAACCTGTGGTTTGGCTTGTAGCTGGAACTACTGTCTGAGCTGTGCTGTTATAGCGTTCTAAAGGTATGTTCTGTTTAGGGCCGTTCCACAAGACGTTTGCATTCAGCGGAGACTATGTATGGACGATATCAGATGATGGCTATAACACTCCAATACAGATTAACATCCTGTGGAAGGAACTGCCTGGTTATTTAAGTGCTGCCGTGCATTCACAAAGGACCAACAAGTCCTACTTCCTTAAAGGTAAAACATCACCTTTTACCCACTGTTTTGATTTGGACTGCTTGACTGTTTTGACACTCATTTGATTACATTCCTGAAAGGGTGATTTGAAATGCATATCCTTGGCCAGCACAGCAAATTCAGTTACTCAGGAGTCACCTTCTAGTAATGACAAAAGTAATGACAAAACATTACTTTAAAGCAAATTCAAATATCTCCACAAGACTTGAATATTTCTTCGAACTGCTTTTGTTTTAATTGTGATTGTTTAATCTTAGATGAATGCACATCATCCCTTTCTTCTAGGTGATAAAGTTTGGAGGTATTCCGGCTTTAAGTTAGACCATGGTTATCCCAAACTGCTTGCTATCCCTCCAAACATCGATGCCGCCTTTTACTCCTACAGCAATAAAAAACTCATTTTTATCAAGGTAAAGCACCAGAACATGCGGTTAAACTAAAATAAAAAAGATAATGAAAATATGCAGGTCATGTATACAGTTCAGTGTTTATTAACGTACCCTGACCATCTCTTTAGTTTTTATAGCACATTACATACTAGTGTATGTTTTATTTCAAAATACCAAATATACAGTACTGTGCGAAAGTCTTAGACACCCTATTTGTTTAGTATAAACTTTGTTATAAAAATATTAAAAACTTTGTTTTATTTTACGACTTCTACATTATCGAGTCAGTACAAAAGCATTTTAGACTTCCAGACATTAGCACGAAATTAAATGCTAAAAGAAAAATGTTTGGATGTCAGTAAAGAAAGCAGCATATTATGTAAGAGACCACTTTTCAGACAAAAGACATAATGAAGGCTGCAAAAATAAGCGAGTGCGACAGTCAAAGTCTCCTGAAGAACTGAGACTGGTTCTGCAAGATGCTCAGTAAAACTTACAGCTCATTTCCTTATAAAACTGCACTAATTCTACCTGAGACTACTATTTTTTATTATTTTTTTTAAAGCAAAGGGTCATCACAACAAATATTGACTTAGTTTAATTTATTACTGTTTACTGCTCTTTATAGTATTTTATTTTAAATGTAGAAACATTTAATTTCATTATTTTTATGGCATCTTTGCTCTAAAGCATTTCTTTGCATGTGACTAAGACTTTTGCACAGTACTGTACATATATCAATATCTAAATTATTTAAAATAATTACAGAACTAGACATTGAATAATGACATTGCCATTATCTTGCCTCTGATAGCAGCTATGTTTGAGAAAGTACATTATGATATGTCCTGTTCAAGAACCTTTAACTCAAACGTTTTAAAAAATCCTATATGAGCCTGTTAAATATCAATAGTTCATTTATTAGTGTGTTGAGTGTGTGTTTGTTTGTTTGTCTCGTAGGGTTCCGAGTACTGGCAGTGGGATGAACTGGGTTCCCCTGATGAACTGAAACAATTTCCTAAACCCCTCTCCAGTCTCGTCACTGGGTTGCCGTCCAATCCAGATGCAGCGCTCACCTGGAATAACGGTCATGTTTACGTTTTTAAAGGAGACCAGTACTGGCGTGTGAGTCCCAGACACTTCATCGAGAAGGGTTACCCACTAAGCATGAGAGCGCGCTGGATGCAGTGCGGCCATTAACTCACTCACAGCTGTAACGATTTAAACGTCACTAAGCATTAAACATTAAGACATCTGAGTCAGAACACTGATTTAGAAAATATACACAGAATATACACTGTATAACTGTTGTGACTATTTTACTGAATTTACTAAATATGTAATATATCATGGAGCCTTCCACTACTAATCCCGAGCACAATTTTAGACATAGGATTTCTGTGCTGAAGCATTAAGTGTAGGACTTGTTTTACATCTTGTTTTGAATGACACATTTGTCGATGTTCACATCCAGTGCAAATTGCTTGCCACTGACAAACACAATCAAGTTACACACAATAAAGGTTTTTGGTACACACAAGGCCACCACTGACTGCAATCTCACAAACATTCTAGAGTTTTTGGTAATAAATTATAGTGTATGTATTATATGTGCATGTGAGTATTCTAGATATTTCCTTATAGTAATCTACATTCTTACACAAAACACCTTTGAGGAACGCTTTTCTATGAGGAAATGCATTACAGCCTGAAAACAATCATTAAACTCAAGACAGCTGATATATGAATAGCACGGTTTTATTTGTGTGGCAAACAAATTGTTCTAATGTAGTACATACTGTACAGCAATACAATCCTTAGGGAAGGCAGTTGTGTAAATGTAACCAGTTCCCAAGAGAGCGAGAGAGCAAATAAATGCGATCATAAAGCACCTTATCCACAGCTGAGGTCAGAGATATAATGTGTGCTGTTTGATAGTGAATGTGTAGTAAAATCCTAGGATTAGGGTGCTTTCACCTTAATGCAGTGTTTAATCCGTATATTTTTCCATTTTCAGCCCTACATGTCCCTCAGCGTCGTCTTTTTCTAAAAAAAAAAATTGTTTAAATATGTGCATTTTGAAACCAAACCAAACAGCACGTGAACCAACAGTATAACTTTTGCCTTGATTTGGACTCAGCAGATAGACTAATGGGTGTGAAAGCATCCTTCGTGGTGTGCCGGGATCCGACATGCCCGACTAAAAATTGTGGGAGTGGGTGGTTTTTACTCTCATGCAGGTGGGAGCAGGAAGTCAGATATGAAGCTTGCGGGACAAAGAAAGGCCACGTCGATTAACAGAGGAACGTAATGGATGTAGAGTCATGCTTGTGAGGCATTAGACTACATGTTTACTGCATTCATTCATTCGTTCATTCATTCCTCTTTAGTTACTGTTTATCCTGGCCATGCTTGCCGTGGTCTAAACCACTAACTTATTTATATTTTGTGGAAATATAACCAATTAAGTTCATTAGAGAACACTGTGGGTACATACAACCAAAAATAACTGTGGGAGCAGGCAGGATTGGTCAGAATTGTTTTGTTTCATATCTGACATTTAAAGCTGAATACAAATTAGTGCCTTCCTATTACTTATTGCTAAAAGGGTTGTCTTAAAGTATTGAGTTAGAGTTTTAGAGTATTTGTGGTTTTATTTGTAGTCATGCACCCTGAAGTCCTGAGAAGATCCAGTGTTCAGTAAACTCCACAGACTTTTTATTAGTCAACTCAGAGTCCATGTTGTCAACACAAACTCTCTCTGGAGCACTCATCCAGTCTGTTTACCTCAGCCGGCACTGAGCTCTATTGAACTCTCTTCCCAAGCGTGTGTGTGTGTGTGTGTACACACGTGTGCGTGCATGCAGGTTTCTGAGTTCATTCACATCCTGATCGCTGCAGGTGAGGAGGTTGTGAGAGGCACCATGGATCCAGTCTCAAAGTCAAAGTCGATCATGGTGTGGTAGACAGTACTCAGACTGCTCACAGACGAGCCCGTGCTCATCTGCCTCTCACGCAGGTTGGCCAGGTAGCTCTGTGACCAAGACAGAGAAAATGACAAGATAATGCAGGGTTATTAAAAAAAAAATCTTAAAACTTACTGGCAACATTGTTCTATAAAGTTTTCTTTTCTTCAAAGTACCACTGATATCTATTCGTGAAATGCCAGTTACATTTGCAGTCCATAATCAGTAACCTAACCTTCTTATCTTATAATGTTAGTTTTTTCACTACAGTGTTACAGTGTTGTAGGGTCACGTGTGTTAATTTTTTTTATCACCCTGTAATATGTTTAATAGGTTTAAAGACAACAATGTTTTTACATCTGTAATTGATCATATTTAAATCATTTCCATTTCTGGTCGTTTATTTTGAAACACCTTGCTCCAAAGAACTCCATATTTTAAATAATTAAAGATATATTATAGAGATATATTACAGTTCTGTGGTTTATTTTATTATATATAAGGCAGGGCAAAATGAACAGATTTAGGTTTAACAGGTAAAACAGTAAGGCAGCTTATACTGGAAACATACACACACACACACACACACACACACACACACACACATACATACATACATACACACATACATACACACATACACACATACACACATACACACACATACACAGAGTATGTTAAAGCAATATTACAATTCACCACCAGGTGGCAGTAGCAGTATATTATCCGTTAAACTGACTGTTCAAATGTGCTGAGAAGGAATGAGTTTAACAAGCAGATCTGTTCGCAGTGACCTGAAAACCAACACAGAACCAAAGGCAAAACATATCATGCAAATGTTGCAATGTTTCAGGTTAGGCGAAGGTCACATATGGAGTGAATTTGCTGTCAAAAGTAAGTGCAATGTCAAAACTGCGATTTAATGAACGGCAAATCCATATTTAATTTTGTTAAACCTACAACTTGACTTTCTGCTACGACATTTGTGAACCATTGTTAACACATTTTGTATATTTCATTTCACTTTGAGATTACAGATTAGTATTGTACATGCTGTATATACACCCATATACAGCTCTCCCTAGGTTTCTGCTTGGCCCCGCCCCTCAACACATTACAAAAAAGTGTGCTCTTTCAGTCAAACCCCTGAACCTTTCATTGTGTGGTCTGGAAGTTTACCCACTGATTTTTGTAAACATGTCAAACGTAACCCGTAATTGCAAAATAGATTAGGATTCGTACTTGTATTTGTAATATGAGCAAGATTAAGGTACATCTTGGCTGGAGATTGATAAATATGAGGATGGCTTTGCAATTTATAAATTGATCATATTTGTTTATGTACAGCTACATTTGACAAGATAAACTGCTCCATAGATTAAAACATGTTGATTCGGCAAGTGTGAAATTGGATGCTGATTACCGGAGCGAGCACATCTCCTGCGTATCGTTTGAGAAGTGGAGGTCTGCGGCAATATTTTCCCTCTGGACGCCGGCGTGCATCCACCTGTCTGATCTTCATCAGCTGGAGTTGCTTCTGTTTACCACTCACTATCACTGCCCAGAAGAGAGGATGAGGGAAGAGGTTAAGGTGGGGAGTAAGGCTGTGTAAGAACACTTACCACAGTCAGTCAGTCCTTCATGCTCTTACTCACTCTGCCAATCACTTAGTTAGTTAGTCAGTCAGTCATTTACACAAACTTAGCGGGCAAGACTTTCTCCATAAGGGGGAGCAAATAGTCACTATTACAACACATGAACATTATTATTATTGTTTTTTTTTTGTTTGTTTGTTTGTTTTTTTTAACTCCGTCAGAGTCTGACAGTAAAAGTGTACACCAAGTTAGTCACGCGTGGCATGTCTGATCTAAATCGCCTTTGAATTGGTAAATGGTCTGCACTTATATAGTGCTTTTTTAACCTTTGCGGTTCCAAAGTGCTTTACACTGTGTCTCATTCACCCATTCAGATACACACTCACACACCAATGGTAGCAGAGCTGCCATGCAAGGCACTAACTTGCCATCAGGAGCAACTTGGAGTTCAGTGTCTTGCCCAAGGACACTTCAGCATGTGGAGTCACATGGGCCAGGAATCAAACCACCAACCCTACGATTAGTGGACATCCCGCTCTACCACCTGAGCCACAACTGCCCCCTTAAGCCCTTAACCCTCAATTAACCACACACTAACACCCAAGATTGTTCAATACATTATAAATACAGAGCTGTCAATCAATGAAATAAAATAAAAAAAAAGGATGATTTAACATTATTATTGTTTCACTTTATTATAACATGCTGTTAAATGGAGGAAAATAACCATACTAGAACAAAAGGTTTTCATTAAGTTATCTAAAAAGAATCAGGTCAGACGGGTCAGATACACGGACCTGTGTACTTCAGCCAGCTTGTTAAAATGAGCACAGTTTGAATGGATGAGTGGTGTTTCACATGTATAACACACTGTTTCCTTGTTAAAAGTAACTGTTCCTAACAACTATTTGCAACTGAAGGGGAAAGGCGGTCAAATGCACAAAACTTCACCTCATTATTCTTCGACACCAATCTGGATAATGTAGGTTCATTTTTTCATACTGCTCTTTCTGAAAAGTTCTGTTTTTTAAGTATTGGATATGTTAAATCTACAATTGAAGTAATGGTTTTTCTCATTTCCTATTATTGTCCTTACTCTAAAAACATCCAATTATCTAGGACATCTAAGGAACGTGCTGTTACTGGTTTAAACAATGTAATGGAGAACAATTGTGGGGGATATAGCAATCATTGGTACAGCAAATGAACTTAACATGATCTACATAGCATATATCATAACTTATACCTATTACATCAAACTCATGCAATGCAACCATCTAAACAAAACCAAATCACTGTGCATCCACCTGACGAATATAAGTCCTGATGATCCACAGGTGTTTACAAGGTCTTACATTGAAATATCGCATGTTCACCTGAGTGTTTTGCCATTTTATATGCTTTCCCACTATAACACTGTAGGTTAATAAGTATCATGGATAACGTGGCTATATACTGAACCTGGTACTGAAATGTCTAATAATGGTACCAAAGGCTCCCTGTACCAATGCACTTTACTCAATGAAATAACTGAACACACACACACACACACACACACACACACACACCCCTCCATTACCATTGCAGTTTGTCAACAATTAGATTTTTTTTTAAATAATTGAAGAACAATTATTCCATCCATCCATCCATTTTCTGTACCGCTTATCCTACACAGGGTCACAGGGCTCCTGGAGTCTATCCCAGGGGACTCGGGGCATGGAGCGTGAGGACACCTTGGCTGGATTGTGGAACATCCACGAAACAAGTAACTGCAACAAGTAACTGAGATTACTGATGCATTTTTAAAAAGCAATGGGTTTTCACACCTAATGTTGACTTATTTTAGGGCAGCCTACTCCTTTTTATAGTAGGTTTTTTTTTTTAATGTAGTAAACATTTAATAAAAGTTTTTTGGAAAGCATCGCTGCATTTCTTTACATGTGTGTAAGACTTTTGCGCTTTATAACAGCTATAAACAGTCATTCCCTCACCAGCCTCTCTTATTTTCTCTCTATTTAAGTTAATTAAAAAAGAAGAAAAATGCTGCGCCATGTTACAGAGAAATCACCTTTGAAAGTCCTTTGTCCATACAAGTCCCTGTGTTGTTACCATAGAAACAGTATTGTATAAGGAGCACATTAATATACTTAATAGAAGATAATTAATATAATATAAATGATTTGCCATGCAGGCAAACTACTGTCTGAGCTGTGCTGTTATAGAAAATTAAATAACCCCTTTTAACCAATCAGACTTGAGAATTTAATGGTTACGATAGGATACAGTATGATCATATAAAACGTATAATAAATGGTGCAGCTGAATTTTTAAAATGGCCTCTTGAACCATAATTATCATTTATTTATCATTTATAATATATATAATATAATTTAAAAACTGTGATTCACAATATTGTTATGCAGTGGATATTGGTAGTTTCTTTCTTCTGTTTACATTTTGCCAGCCTGGAAATACCCTGCACTCCAGGTGAAACAGAGCTGCTCAGTCCCTTATAAGGCAACAAATGAAGCAGGGTCAGACTGATGGGAAAAGGGAGGGTTCCAGATATTTTAATTGCAACTGCAATTTGCTTCACTTGTAGCAGAGGGCTCTAAAAATTACAATGTGCTCCTTTAACAACATCTTCATTAATGCATTCAAGCAGCTTAAATACTACCTATTTATGGAATTAACAAGCTACATTGTAAAACACGACATAGCTGTCATCCACCTACCTTCAGAGTGTGACATTCCTTTGGCAGTGAATTTACGCTGCACCAGGTTTCCCAGAGCTGCTATCCCAGGCCAGATGCCCAACATCACCCAGCTGTACCAGCACAGCACCCTTTCTTGGTCCTTCTGCAGCCCCACATATGCCCTCCACGCCATCATTGGTGTCTCCATGCAGTAATCCATACATGTCATGATGATGGCAGCACCCAGCGTTGCCGTAGCCACCATGGTCATGCTTCTCTGCCAGCAGAGTGTGAGCACAGCGAAGAATATGCCAGTTCCAAGCACTGTTCCTGCAGGCACCCATACAGGACTGAGGATGGGGTAATACTGTCCTGCTGTCAGCAGAGCGGTGATGGAGAGCAGCAGGCCCAGGTGGAGACCAGTGAGGAACAGACCCACACAGCGCACCAGTATGCTCACCAGTCCTCCCAGTAAGCCAATACCTAGAGAGATGCCTGCCCGTGTCTCCGGGTCCAGCGGCGAGTCCATCAGCTGCTCCCGGAGACATAGCAGGTAGCCTATGCCAGTCCCGAATGCCAGCCCAGACAGGAACATCACCAATTTAAAACAGCGGTACCCTGAAAACATGGAAGAGACTTGTCATAGAAGGTAAACTACCACTAGCTCGGCACTAAAAACTACCCATAGTGATGCAGTATTAGGAGTGACTTTACAAACAAAGAACAAGCTACAAAGAAAGCATTAAACACTGCTATGTAATGACTTCGTTGTAAGAATGCATTTGTAGGCATTTTTTTCCAAGTTGGATTCTCTTACAAATCGTCATCATGGAACATTGTACTGGCAAGAAATTTACTTTCAAATTGAAGCCTTTTATATTCTGATCATATTGCCACATATATATATATATATTTTTGTACAGAGATAAACCATGTCAGCCCATGCAAATAAACCAGTCAGTGGTCTGTCTGGAACTGGGAAAAACAGTTCGTGAGAGATTAAAATGGCGTCCTTAATTTTCCCCTCCTTCAGTTACTGTTTAAAAACCCCCTAGAAGAAGTCCAGAAAACAGGAAGCATACGCTATTAAAAAAAAATCAAGGCCTACAATGGGCGGTAGTCAGCATGGAGCACATAAGGAAACTAAACATGGCTTCCAACTGGGTTAAGTATTTTTGTTGTTTTTAAGCTCAGTACTTTTTTTTTTTTTTTGAAGAAGAAGCACCACCTGAAGACATCATTTTTTTTTTTTTTTTAATTTCGCTAAAATTAGCCGGCAAAAGAAATCAAGTTGTGAAGCAACCTTACATCACTATTTGCTCTTTGGAACTTTTGTAATATTTAACAGTTATTAAACAGCAAGGTGTGATGTATGAAAGTGCATATTTTTTTGTTGTCCCTTTAAATAAAATGGCTGTGCGCTGCGACTCGTGAGGATGTTGCAGTTTTTGCTCCGGCGATACAAAATCACACTCAAATTGTTACACTCTTCTGTTACTCAAGACATTTCTACTCAAGAACAATTTGACAACCGTGGAGGCGTGCACTACATTCAGGTAATCTGCATGATCAGAATTGGGAACTCAGAAAATTTAGGATGCACAGCCCAGCTCTGAATACGTGTAACTTCCCCATGTATATGTTAACAGAATGTTTGGATTTAAGTTGCCAACACTGTACACATCCCACTAGTGGAAATGAGCAGTATTGTAAATATTCCAGCCCTGGCTTATAAAAAAAACTATAGCAAAACTGGTCAATAAACACAGAACTCTAAAAGGTACTAAAAATTAGATCCAACTAGTAGTCCATATAGAGGTAATGTTATTGAGGCATAATTTAGACATACATCCAGAGATACTTATTTTCTACAAATAATATTTTAGGCATATTTTCTTAGATTAATCCTTTCATACGAAAGGTTAGGTTAGGTGAAAAGAAATCCAAGGTTAAGGTAAAACATATAATGAAATAAAAGAAAAAAAAATATTCTAGCACTGAAATTTTGGACTAAATGAAATTCAAAATTATGCCATGAAAAGTTATATAATAAATAAATAAATAAATAAATAAATAAATAAATAAGACTAACAAAATGTCTTTTTTTTTATACATTTCATAAATTTATGGATATTTTATTTTAATTTTGCTATGCACAATGAATGTTTTGCGATTCACCTATGTATTTCATTGATCAACCAACCAACCAATTTAAAAAAAAAAAAAACAGCACTGAAATAAAATATCATTACATGTATTTTCATACATTTAATACTTGTACTAGGACTTTACTGTCAGTTTCACCCATGCAAACACAGAAAGCTCAGTGATTGGTCAGTTTACATCTTATATCTTCTTATGTCACATATGCAGCTATCTTCGTTTTTCTGTGTTTTTCTTATTAGTCCCTGCAAAAATTCACTGAACATGTTTACATCCAGTTGACATAGTAATATAAAATAGTAATGAAAAAGTAGAAGCATCAATCAAAAACAGACCCTGCCAGAGTCTGCTAATTCTGACGGATGAAAGTCACAGTCTGGGGACATTTTGGGATATACCACCTGTTTTTGTGAGGTGGATAGAAAGTGAAGTACCCTTAGGAAATCAGCAAGAAGAAAACATGTGAAACACCAGAGTCAGTAACAGGAGCTCAAGTTCATTCCCCCCCCCCAAGATTGTCATCATCGTTATTATCTCAGAATATACTCACCACAGAAGCAGTAGACAATCCCGAGTATAAAGCACATGGTGCATGCTACTGAAGGAATGACCTCGTACTTCTTCCTGACCTCCAGAACACAGCTGTCTGTTGACGCCAGTGTGGGCATCACTCCCTCTGTCACTAACATAGAGGGGTCAGCCATTCTGGCTCAAGCGTTCACAGTCTGACTCAAAATGAAGAATTAGCCTCTCACGGGAAATGTGTACATGTCATCCTTGTACATCTCTACAGGGAATGAGTGTATTGTTCTTTACATATAGTTGTATAATCCTTAGTCCAAATGCACACCTGGAGATCCAAAGCACCTAAAAACAAAAAGGAGAAAGTCATCATTCAGATATGATAAATTGTTATTGTCAAGTGTTTTATTAGGAAGTGTTTTATTAGGAAAGAGTGAGGCAAATATTTCAGTCATGAGCCAGTAAAGAGTGATTACGTGAATAAACATTTCCTGCTTCAACATAGTTTTTCAAACCATGCTAAGCTTTCCATGAATGGATTTCCTGTGCATCTCCATGTTCATACCCTTATATACCAACAGGGTAAAAAAAAAACCTGGAAAGAGAGACAAATTCCAACCATTCATGAGACTTCATTAGAATTCATTAAATTATTTGTTGTGTTCCACTTAACTCTGAACAAAAAATCTACTACAATAGTTATGAGCTCTGGAAACACCTGTAACCTTTCTCCCCTCTCTCAAGTTTCCCGTCTGGCAAGCCTGAGGGAAGCAGGATTCCTGCCCCTCCTTCTGCCGCCATGTCTTTCTGTCTGTACTGCCTTCCACTAGCGTTCTTCACCCAAACACAGGATGCATGTTTAGGAAGTGAGCTCTGCTTGAATGTCTCATTGTTCTGCACATATGGCTATCTGCTTTACTTCTACAAGCTTCGGGGAAGCCGAGAAACAGCTCCAGTTATTTACAGTGTGTCCTTTCTAAAATCATTAAAGCATTATTTTTAGAGAAAATCTTTTGTTATTTGTAAATATGATTACACTTGACCGTTAACATTGCATTACTCCGGTGCATCAACAGGTCAGAATGTTCATTAACAGGCTGTCAAGAACAGGATGATGGAAAAGAACAGCTAAATTATATTCGATTGAAACTAAGGGTATCGTGTTACAATTTTACTTAGTTAAAAGTGGAACTTCAATGAAAAATTCAAGGAATTATTAGTGAAAAGGAAATCATTTGAACTGAAAGTCAGTCAGGACATGTATTTTTTTTTTTTTCAACATGATCAAACATTTGGGGGGCATGGCGGCTTAGGGGTTAGCATGTTTGCCTTGCCCCTCTGGGTTGGGGGTTCGAATCCCACCTCCACCCTGTGTGCACAGAGTTTCCATGTTCTCCTTGTGCTTTAGAGGGTTTCCTCTGGGTACTCCGGTCTCCTCCCCCAGTCCAAAGACATGCGTTGGCTGATTTCCAGGAAAATGTACGGATGGATCTAATATTTAAATTCACTGAACTGAATACATACAGTATTAAACATTACAAAAAAGGTCAATGTTAGGTTCAACGTTATTACTTTATCTTACCTTATACAATGCCCTCCAGAATTTCTGGCACCCTTCATGAAAATGAGCAAAAATTACTATTATTTAAAAACATTTTCGGACTCAAACTTACAGGAACGTTGAATAGTATTTAAGTATTAGCTATTTTTTCAACCCCAAAATGTTTTTTTAAGGAGTGAAAACCTCCATCTGACTCATGAAAGTTTGTTTTCCCCCCATGCTAATGGAAATAAAATAATAAATCTAATTATTTTTTGCTTTGTACATCTGTGTCAATATTTTGGCACATACAGTATATTTATTTGAGAAAATACTATTATTAAAAGTGGTTATATTGATGATTTTCCTGTTTTCTGTCAAAAATATATATTTTATCATACTGAATGGAAATTGTGAATTAATGTATGCAAAGTTTATTTTATCATTATACTCATTGTTTATGAAGGGTGCCAATAATTCTGAAGGCCACTATAACATGCATCCAATGAAGTCTAACAATACTGGCTTTACTCCAATCAATTTGTATGATTTCTTAATAAGAAAAGGTCCATTAATTTATGAAGAGGAAGAAGGACTAGAAAGAACAAAGAACAAAGTATATTATCTAAGCACCCAAGTGCATTATAATTATTCGTAACCCCCTCAGCACTCTCCATTCTGTACACAGGATCTGATGCACTGTATATCCAAGAAAGGGTTGAGTCAAATGCCCCAGCTCGCCTTACTGCTTTTAGAAATACATTATTGACAGGAATTCTATTTTGGTAGTGAGATGAAAATAGCTTGTTAAAAATAACATCCTGAGTAATTAACCTGCCCATGCCTCCCAGCTACTACTACATCCGAGTGCTATATTTAGTAATTTAATAAAGATTTATTTGTGGAGGCAGCTGTATATCACTGTTATTTTAAATCCAAGCCACATTCTTTTCCTTCTTTTTTATTATTATTATTATTATTATTATTATTATTATTATTAATTAATTAATTAATTATTATTATTTTTTTTCCAGATGCTTCATTCAATATTATTTTAAGATATGAATAGAGAAACAATCAAAATGCTATATCTGAATGTGATATAAATGCAGACTTCCATTTGACACTAAGGATTTTTTTAGGCCTCCTAGAATTTGTTTTTGGCATTTATTCAGGTATTTTTCAATTCTCTTTGTACCTCTTTCTTCCATTAAAATTTTTTTTACTAAATATACTTTTAACCTTTGGTAATGGTATATTTTAGTACCCTCCTCTAGCTTAAAAAAAAAAAAATATATATTTTTTTGTCTTTTGATGGTTGCTTTACAGACCTTAAAACCCTTTGACGTCTCACAGTAAATTACATGAGAGTAGGCGTGTTCGACCTTAACTTCATAACTTAAATAAGACTTTAGGCATTAGATACCCCAACAAATCTCATGCAGATAACATAACTATAGAAAGTCAAAGGGTGTACAAACTTTTGAGCTTGCTAATAAAATAACTGCTGTCTCAAACTAAATTGCTGTAATATTAAGGAATCCTATATTGTAGATAAACGTTAAAATAGAGGGAGAGCTTTTCATTTTTTCACTCATAAACCAAGGGGGTGCAAACATTTGCACTCAACTGTAGACAATTTTATGATTTGTATATTTTTTCATCTTCACACTACAGTATATCCTGTTGATAGTAGTCTTCATTCCCGAAAGAAAAAACACATTTTAACCCAAACCATGCATCATTTAACATGGGGAAACTGTAATAACATTTTATTTGTAATATCTCTAAACACGTACATCATTATATAATCCCACAGTGAATCTAATAAACACTTTCCCACAGTTGTCAAGGCATTCCCTGCCATGGTAACATCTTTTAAAATGTTCTGTTTGGGGATGAAACTGTACAAAAGTAGAATAGGCCAGCAGAGAGAGTGTGTGTGTGTGTGCGCATGCTGATGCCTCACTCCTACCCAAGCCTCCAGACACACACAGACACAACTCCACTGGCAAGAAACCGCAGCTCAACAGTCTTTCTCCTCAGTTCTTCCTCCTCTTGCCATACCAACAACTTTCAATGCTAAGAGTGAACTCATTAACACCAAGTCCATTGCTGCAAAATCATATCTTTGATACATCAGTAATTCTATACTGCGTACAATTTAGAAATCTTTAGTCCTTGATCTTTTCCTCTTTGCAAGAAGAGAACAACTGCCCAGTTTTGATGCATCCGGAGCAATGCATAACAAATACTGATACTTTAAGGCCTGTGACATACACACATTGAATACTTTATCGTACTACCCTACCCTTCTAATACTGGGTAGGACCTCACTTTGCTTTCAAAACAGCCTCAATTATTCATGGCATAGATTCCACAAGATTATGGAAACATAACTTTGAGATTCTGGTTCATGTTGATGTGATCACATCATGCAATTCCTGCATCTACTGGATTCAGATCCAGTGACTGGGAAGGCCACTGAAGAACGTTGAACTCATTGTCATATTCATGAAACCAGTTTGAGATGACCTTTGCTTTGTGACATGGTGCATTATCATACTGGAAGTAGCCATTAGATGACGGGTAAATTGTGGCCATGAAGGGATGTACATGTTCAGCAACAATACTCAAATAGGCTGTGGCATTCAATTGATGATTGATTGGTATTAACAGGCCCAACATGTGCCAAGAAAACATTCCCCTCACCATTACAACACCTCCACCAGTCTGGACTGTTCACACAACACAGGTTAGGTTCATGGATTCATGCGGTTGGTGCCAAATTCTGGCCCTACCATCTGTGAGTCTCAGCAGAAATCAAGATTCATTGGACCAAGCTATATTTTTTCCAGTCCTCAACTGTCCAGTTTAGGTGCGCACGTGCCCACTACAGCCTCAGTTTTCTGTTCTTGGCTGAGAGAAGTGGAACCCGACGTGGTCTTCTGCTGTTGTAGCTGATCCGCATCAACATGTTGTGCATTCTGAGATGCTTTTCTGTTCACCACAGTTGTACAGAGTGGTTATCTGAGTTACTGTAGCCTTTCTGTCGGCTCAAACCAGTCTTGACCTCTCTCATCAACAAGCTATATAAGATTATATATACACTATTCTGAGCAAACTCTAGAGAATCCCAGGAGATTAGCAGTTATAGAAATACCCAAACCAGCCTGTCTTGCACTGACAAATCATGCCACAGTACAAATCACTGAGATCCCATTTTTCCCCCCCATTATGATGGTCGTCATGAACTGAAGCTGCTGTCTCGTATCTCGTAAGTTCAGGCTCTGCGTTTTCTGAGATGCTCTCAATAAGGGCTTCTTTCTTGCAACACTTTCAAACAGCTTGCAATCGTGAAAGTTTCATTTACCAGATAAGTTTTAAACTTGACAACTACTAGTATAAACTACACTACAGCTCCACACTAATAGGCTTTCCAAGCATTTCTGCAAGGGCTCAGCAAATGGACTTAGCCAGGGTGTTAGGAAAAACTAAAGTAGGCTGTACTGAACCTGTTGCATGCACACAAGTACACACACACACACACACACACACATACACACACACACAGACAGAGCAGCTGTAAACATTCCCACACTGCAAAAGCCGCTTTACTTGGTATAAGCGCAGTTTTTCATGGGTGCATGGAGATGGAAAGAACACCCAGTATCTTCCATTTTCATTTAAGTGACAATCAGCATTTTAACCACTATAACAGAACGAGCAAAACAGCCAACCTCCACATATAATGTCTACAATAATAGATTTATTTTCATTTTTAGAATTTAAAAAATATAATTTTATTTACAAAATATTTAACACTGAAAAGGAGAATTAAAAATATAATAACTTTAAAAAAACATGAACACTACAATTTTATAGATTAAGTACGTTAGCATCAAATCGGCTGCTTTAGATTGTAATTAAAAGGTATGCAAAAAAGAAAGAAAGAAAGAAATAATATTTTAAATATGAAAAGATATCACGATATTTCAGAAGTGTATGTTTTCAGCATGATATAATTTATTTTGATAAGCATAATTTATCACAATATTAATATTATAGTCACACTGTCCAGCCTAGGTGCTGTTAAAGTGATGAAAACGCACTTACAAGAGGTTTCAGTATAAAACATGAGGTTTATATTTCTATTGGGATTTATTGAGGGTAAATAATTTAAAAACAATAGGCTACTGTAATCTAGCTGTAATTTTAATAAAACTAGACACTGTTAAAGTGATTTATTAACAAACAAACACCACAACTACTACCACTACTACCACTACTAATTATTATTATTATCATTATCATCATCATCATAATAATAAAAATAAAAACTGGAAAGGATCCCAGTCAAATATTCCAGTATACTTTACACCAAACCTTTTGTTAGGTTGTGCCTTTTTAGATTTTAATCCTACAACTATTTCCACTGGTTTCTCCTCATTTGATGGAAACTTTGAGAACTTCAGTGTCTCACTTGTGAGTAGTTTGAACTAAAATGACCTTGTATAAAGGAAATTGAGCACTTACCCTCAAGCGAAGTCCGAGTTAGGAGTTAGGACACGAGTTATAAACTTTGTTTTTCCAAGAAAGTGTAGAGGATTATGAAAAGGTGTCGGTGGTTGTATGAACAACCGGCTATAAAGATAAAAACGGGCCAGACAACAGCTTTCACACGCGTTCACATTTAAATCCGCGTCTAGAGAAACCCTCACCATCTGACAACTTCTGACATCACCGCGTGGCCATCTGCCACACACACACACACACACACACACACACACACACACACACACACACACACACACACACACACACACACACACAGGCCAAGTTCCACAGAGATTTCCAAGCTCAAGTCCAGTCATGCCATGTAGCTCATGTTTGTTCTTTTTTGGATTTAACGGGATTTGGCAACCCCATACCTAAACCCCAAACTGCGTTGCCAGATTTCCCGAACTCTTAAGACACAGTTTTAATTAAATTGTATTAGAAAAGTTTCCTTTCCCTGATAATTTGGGATATTATTGGTACTTACTAATGGATTTAATAAATTTGGAAAAGTTACATTTTCCCGTACTTTATAGTGAATCCATTTTTCAACCGCGATTGTGTATTAATGGCGTTAATTAATGTAAACCTGGCAACCCTGTATGACAGTTATTTGCATGAAGGCGTCTAATTTCCATATGAATTAAGCATCACATGGTAACAACGGTCTTGTTTATTTTTGAATATAGACAGACAGACATACAGACAGACAGACACTCATCTTTCCTTTACTTTCCTGCTAAATCCTCTCTTCATTTTGCCTAATTCCAGACTGCTATAGCAACAGATGTTTATGTTGAATAATATGGACTGTGTGTGTGTGTGTGTGTGTGAGAGAGAGAGAGAGAGAGAGAGAATGCTGTGCTACAGATAGATAAACATGAATAGATAACCCTCCTGAAAAAATAAGCACATTCGAAAAGGTGATTTGCAAACATTCACAAAATATAAAGTGCGATACATAAATATTCTGGATATGAAGCTGGATCACGAACAGTTGGTACTGAATCATGCTTGAGAATAAATTTTTCAGCAAATTGTACTGACCCTCGTTCACAAAGCAGTCTGGTGTAAAATGATTTGCACAAACATATACGAATTTAGCTATATTTTGGGGTACATTTTGTTCAAAAATAAAACTACTCCACTGCGTCTTCAGTGGCTCTGATACCTGGAGTACATGAGACTCTTATGTTCATTCTTCCAGCCAACAACGGGACACTTATAAAGCTTACGAAGTTGAGACATTCTTCTTATCACTATAGTTGCTCCAGCGGGGAGAACATGGCCGACCGTGTGCAGCTCACTCAGGGGAGGATCTATGCTAATAGGGCAGAGTCCGACCAGTCATGGGCGGGGCCTGCTCCAATGTGACATCACAATAGAGAGAAAATGCCAACGACTCATTTTGAGACACTGTTTATGATTTATAGGGAATATAAAAAAAGGACTGGGTGGATTTTTACCATTATAGGGTGGTTGTGTACGCACACTGCCGACACACATTTATGTTCGGACAGCATGTAAAAGTGAATTTTGCATAATAGGTCCCCTTTCAATCAAAATACATATCATGGTTGTGTGGGGTTTTTATTGTAGTGCCACAGATAACCAGCAGGTGTCCTTCCACTGTTACACAAACTGACTGTAAGAACTGCAAGATTTAAATATCTTGTTATGTATCTTGTATTCTTATTAACCATAGCGTTCATCATCATATTTTGGACAACACATGCATTTATTTCAAATTGCACCTTAGAAATATATGTTTGTCCAAAACCTTTTGCTGCCTTCTTCAACTTTTATTTCTAGAACACATAGTTTAGTGTGGTGTGGCCATGAATGAATATATTAAGGCTATGAGTTAATGCTCTTACGACCAAGTTAAATTTCTTGAATCTATTTTCTGGCCAATACCAAACTTGTGATAATGAATTGTATTTTAAAATGTTTGAGAAACAGAGAAATCAGCTGAATTACACTGTGGCCACAGGAACCTAATTATGGACCTGATTGATAATATTACACATTACTTCAGTCTTTACCATTGGGCTACTCATCGGAGGGTTGTTCAACACCCAGCACAGCCAAGCCATGGTTAGGTCCTTTAGCAAAATTCTTAACCCTCAAATGCTCAGTTGTATGCTATCTCAGTTGTAAGTCAGTTTACATAAAAGCTTCAGGCAAATAAGCAAACACAAAAGTAAGCAATTAGACATTTTTTTTCCACCACCTGCTCTAAGCAAACAATCCACATATTAAGCAAGGGTGGAAAATGTACAGTATGTACAGTACAAAGAAACTGTACTTAAGGTAAAGCACAGATAAAGTGCCAAAATCTTTTGCTCAATTCAAATTAGAAATATGAACCCAAAATCCAGCAATCCAGACATGAATGATGTGTTTTCTTGTTTGTTCATTCATTATACTAACTTAGACAAACCTGCTAATGTTTAATACATGTTTAATAATGTTTAAAGTTTAAAAACAAAAAGTGAAAACCCAACTGACTTGCACAGCAGCTGGGCACGAGAAATATCGAAGAAAAATCTCATCTCATTTCTGATATTAAACAAGTATTTTGAATGTAAGGAGAAAAAAGTTTGTTTTCTCTTGTAAATGTAGTTGAGTAAAGTATGAATATTTCAAAATAATACTTAAATACAGTAATGAAGAGTTACTCATATTTTCCACCCCTGATATTAAGTTTGATGTTCCCACAACATGTCATACTGTTACACAATTCCTAGGCCCAACTTTGGTATCTTGTGCCCGCAACATAAAATTAGTGACCACAAGACTAATTTGTGGCCTTTGAATAATAACTAGTGGCCTCAATTGATTAACTCATGGCCTCAATATATTCATTCATGGCCTTGCCTTATTAAATAAGTCACCATGAAAGCTCAGAGGCTCTATAGATGACTTGCCTACAAGGGTACATTAACAATTAAGCAATATCACACAAGCAAGAGTGTGGTTATACTGAATATCTGCATGGCTGTGGTTTGGTGTAGGCATGAAGCTGCAGGCTGAGTTCTGTAGGTAATCACAGCCATGCCGATATTCAGTATCATCACACAATTGCGAGTGTAATATTACTTTTATATAACAGTTCTAGAAACATGAGGAACTGATATTTTGGACACAATATGGACAAATGCTTTGTTTGCTTTTGTTCTGCTAGTGGAAATAGATCCCGAAGAAGCTACACTCACGTTATAGCCGGTCGGCTACTGGCTAGCTAGAGCACATTGATTTGTATTTTCCCATTAAAGGTGCTTCTGGTGAAATTGACTTCCATTCTTCCTTTTTACTTTCATCTGAAGAGCTTTTATAGTTTAAGTCGGAAGTTATTTTCATGAAAAATATCGTTTGCCATGTTAGCTGATTATGCCACTAAGTGTAGTAACCGTTTGGAACTAGGAAGTGCAGTTATACTAAATATCAGCACTCTTGGAACACTGCTGATCCAATTAGCTGTTGAGGGTATTTATCTATAAATGTATCTATAAACATTTAGATAATAGATTACACTAGCTTACATTCTGCCTTTATGTCAAAATGGTATTATCAAAGCCGAAAACCTGTAGTATTGATATTCATCATAGAGATACTTTTTATTTGTGTAATTTGCAGTTATTATGCATAGATTACTGAGCTAATGGTTTGACCCACAAACATCCAATGTGTAATATGATTGTTGTGTTTGTCACAATGAGAGAGTCTGCATGAACTGAAACTAATGAGCTTCCTGATTACAGGATGCAATTACATAACTCCTTAGCACAGTGAACAACTTTGCATGGTTTATTTTTGAGCAATAATATAAGAGTTAGAAGGAGACAGAAAGAGAGATTTTAATATGATTTTTTTTCTACATCCATTCATTCATCAGAGAAACGAGGCACTGATGAGAATTAGTCCACAAAGGAATCTTGTAGAATAGCACAAAATTTAAATCTCACTGGCACATTTACATCATTTAGCATTAATTCATCATTTCTCAAGTTTATTTCTCATTCATACAAAGAGGAAGAAAGAACAAACCGATTCGAGGCACAGTGACCTCAATGCTTTTAATCCAAAGGCAGAACACTAATATCATATAAGCAAGGCAAAGTGGAGTGGGTTTTGAAAAGACTGCGACTGATGCTCAGGAAGACTCTGAAGCTTTGTTAGGAGTGGAACACACGAAAGGACAGCCAGTGTAAACCAAGCTGTCTAGAGCCGACCAAAGAGATCGAATTAGTCTTCATTTTAGGCTAAAGGTTGCATAAGCATAATGGAGGATGCGAGGGCATGGATACAACCGTATCAAAGCAAAACCATTAAGATCTATTCAGTCTGTCGCTCCCTCTTGGGCATTCTTAGTAAAAAGATATGAGGGTTAATGCCAGTGCCCTAGAGGCTGTTTTGTGTTCTAAGGAAGCTCTTTCTGTGATCTGTAATGTAGAACACATGAAATACAATAAAACATTATCATTCACCTTATTATAATAGATGCTTTTAAATATTCTTGATGGATAGAAAATTATTCAATGAAGTTAACTGGGGCTTGCAGCCTTCTCGGTGTCCAATGACTGTGATCATGTTTTTAAAGATTCTCCTACTACTATTACCATCAAACCAACCACTATTACAGCTACGGCTAAATCATCAACATAGACCTGATTAAGGGATATTGGTTAAATAAAATCATCTTCAGTATCCACCTATTGATCAGGGTTCTGGTGGATTCAGAACTTTAAGTAAATATGTTGGTAGGGATGGTAGCAGGGATGGTTACAATATCTGAAAGCAAAACTTACCTGTAATGTGCATGCGTGAATTTACTCTCTGCTTTCTGCTGCCATAGCCTGTGGTTCTATCCATTTCCATTTTCCATAATGTTGACCCTCGCAGGGGGCCTGGAGTCTACCCCAGGGGACGGGACACCCTGGACGGTGTGCCAGCCCATCGCAGGGGACAATCACACACACGTTCACACACCCATTCATACACTATGGACAATTTGGAAATGCCAATCAACCAACGCATGTCTTTGGACTGAGGGAGTAAACTCGAGTACCTAGAGGATAGCCCTTAAGCATGGGGAGAACATGCAAACGCCTGTGGTTCAACTACATCCCCAAACACAAGGCTTGGCTTACACGTGCTTTCTATGAGACATGTGAAGCCAGCCAACTGCATATTACTGAACTGCTTATTCTGCATCATAGGGCAGCATAACACCCTCAGATGAAAATCTATCTGCCTTATGCTGTATACGTGAACTCACAGACATTCACGATTGTCTAGTGTCACTATGATTGACAGAGAAGAGCATATGCCATCTCTCCCACCCAGACAGCATGGCTAATGTTGCTATCTTGGCTCCGAGCCAGGATTTGAACTTGTAATTTCCTGAGTATAGGGTGAACACTTTTCTGTTTACCTGAAATTTCCTTAGAACGTTTGTCCAAGACTCCATTCTGCCATATTGCTGGGGTATAGATGAACACAGATTTAGTTTGCTTCAGCTGTCATAGATTAAAATCCTTATTATTTGGATATGCTTCTGAGCACAGAAGTGACAGTGAGGCAGTAGTGGTCTGATGATGTTTGTGTTGCTGGCATACATGTATCTTTTGGAGTAGGAGTAACATTGCTGGGATTTTTAAACACCTCAGCATCATTGATGAATTCTGGACAACCTGCGAAACAAACATATCCAGGCACAGCAGTGTTGCTATGGATTTTAAACACTTTAAATGTCTCTGCTCGGCTGAGAATAATCCAACACACTAATAACATATGGTAACCGGTGGTCTTATATTGATTACTTTCCCTTGCATAGTTGCATAGTTGATTTAATCAATTTAATATTGAGTGCAATCATAGTCAGTGCATTATTATTATTATTATTATTATTATTATGAAAGTAGGTAACTTAGTGGACCAATGCCCTATTGCTCAATCCTCTCTAACAAAGGTTAGGCTATCTAAGTTTATTATTTCCCCCTGGAGCAGCAGAAATTGATCAGATTCCACAGTGAATCCATGACGACCCCACTGTGGAATTTGATTAGGCACCACACACACAGATGGTAAACACATGACTGACTCTGTATTTCACTATGCCTCCGTATTCATTAATCATAGTTTAAGTCATGCCTCCGGTCTTCCATTTGAAGCAAGCTCTCTCAATAGACTGGTTCCAGTGTATGATATATTTTTGGCCCACTTACATTTCACATGTGAAATTTTCAGACAAGAGCTTTTCCCCCATCTGTGTGAGAGGTGCAAAAGTGTCAGAAGAGCTTTATAGCCAAATATGTGAAAATCTTGATTTGATATGATTTCTCTTTTTTTTTCAATGACTTATGGGACACGATTCAGGCTGAAAGGATAAGACAGAAAAGAGAGGAGTCTGGCATAAAATAAAGAAACAATAAAGCAGTATTATTATGCCTCGTTTGTTTGGAAGGCATTAAGACTACATATATAGAAACCCTTCTTAAACCCTGAGTCTTCATTCTCTCGTCTTGTATGTTAGGCAGGTTGTCTGGAGTTAGAAGATAACTCAAACATTACAGAGATCAGTGAGAGAGAGCAGATTGCCTGTGACAGGTGATGGATTTCTTATCAAGGCCATGGTCTGTCAGTGAATTTCTTTAATGTGGAAAATGCTGTCCAAAATATCGTCCAAATTGATGTTCAAACTGACCTGTCATGTGGCATTAAGTCTAAACTACTGATCTCTCGCTCTCTCTCTCTCTTTCTCTCTCTCTCTCTCACTGTCTTTTTCTTGTAAATCCATTGTCAACTTTTAGACACAAAACTTTAAAGTCCAGAAATTACTGATGTAAAACTTCACCAACTCTGCTCCTCAGTAGGTAAACAGTCTTGTGTTGCAGCGCTTGTATTGGCATATGGGTGCTAGCTAAAATCCTATAGGTCTACCTAACTACAGGATATGCTGCTTTTAAATTGGGTGGTGTTTACTGTTTATGAGAAGATCCATACGACCCACTCATTTGCTATTCTTGGCTTTAGAAGTTAAAATTTCTTGACAGTATAGCCCTCATGATTTGACATTTCCAAAGATGGCAGCATGCACTAATGTTTGGTGTGTGTTTGATGCTAAGTAAATTACAGTGTAATTATAATCCTATGAAGTCTTTCTTTGTTAATTTACCAACACGTCTGAGGAAATCGTTAATAACAATGATGGTTCTGACTTGTTTCCACTGTCACTACGCATTTGCGTTTTCCATAAGATAGACTTAATTGCTATGTGCTAGCTAGCTAAATAGGGCGACCAGATCAATTTGCAGCACATTTTGTTTAACCTGCTATAAATCAGTGGCAACATACATGAAATGGTAATTACAGTATTGTGTTTATGAGAGAAGGTAATAGGTTATATAAGGTTATATACAAGCTGTAAACGAGATCCTGAAATCCCATGAAATCCAATGCCATTAGAGGACTCTTGACTGTCACTGATACCACAATTGTTGGGTTAGGAATGTGTGCATCCCCAAAGTCATGCAAATAGCCCCATTAAAATGACCGCATACAAAAGGTGTAATCCGGGACTCAAGCCAGACCTGGCAGGTGTACAAGTGTAAAGGGATGAATTGGTTATTAAGAGTCTGGATTCAGACAGTGAAACCAGATGCCTCTTTCCTGTACCTGTGCTGGGAGATGGCTACGTAGACCTGCTGAACAACCCACAGGACCATGGCTGGTGTGCTGGTTACACATGCCAGAAGAGACTGTGTTTCTCAACAGCATTGTAATCAACTATTAAAAAACAACTGGCCAGAGTTTAGGAACTCTAGTTTTTTAACCATAAACCATCACAGCTTCTGTTACAGGGGTAGATTCTGTTACACTCCTCTGTTGTGGCCAATCACATGAATTTATGTAAATGATTTACCTGAAGGCATCAAGAAAGGAAAGGCTTTCATAGATTTTTTATTTACCATCTCTGGTCTGATTAGGGGCTAAGCACATTTGCCTCACACCTCCAGAGTTGGGGGTTCGAATCCTGCCTACAATCTTTGTGCATGTGCAGAGTTCATGTTCTCTCCGTGCTTTGGGGGTTTCCTCCCCCAGTCCAAAGACATGTGTTGTAGGATGACTGGCATTTCCAAATTGTCTGTGGTGTGTGAATGTGTGTGCGATTTGCCCTGCTATGGGTTGGCTAGGGTGTCCCCTGCCTTGTGCCCTGATTTCCCTGGGATAGGCACCAGGCTCCCCATGACCTGGTGTAGGATAAGTGGTATGGAAAATGGATGGATGGTCTGATTAGTTAAATGAGACACAGCTATATCAAAAAACAAATGGAAATAAGACAACTGGACAGAGATGTATGTGTTTATTCTTCAGTTCAAAACAGATATCTCATCTGTTGTGATGCCACTACAAAACAAAACACTACTCCTTCAAATAGCTATGAGCTATAAATTATAAGCTATAAGTTATAGGTTTCTTATCCAGTTTTAAGCAAGGAATTTTATGTGGATGGACTTTCGTGAAGTTTAGCTGAATACCCCTGGTCTAGAGAATTACATAGTGAATATGAATCCGCTTGTAATTCTCCTTTTGTATGACAACAGAGTAACTCTAATCATACTGTCTGAAAAAGGTATTAGTAACTCCTACACTTGTTACATATGACCTTATTGTCACTGTCAAGTTGATTTGAGGTCACACATGCCTCTGGCCTGCCTTGCAGCAGAGGCAATCCTGTCATGCAGCCTGTGGCCTTCAGGGACTTGGATGGTAACAGGATGACTTCTCTGGTGTTATTTGTGTGTGACATATATCTCATCTGGCAGGTCAGGGATGAGTGGTCTCACCAGCAACAAAGAGAGAAGTGAAAATTGTACACTGTAAATAATGAAGCTGTGAAAATCGATCTAATAGCAGATCCCAAAGCTGCTGGCTAAGAGGAAATGTTTCACCCCCTATAACCTGCAATGACACAATGTTCATATTTCATTTGGCCCAATTTTCCTCATATCAGCATAAAAAGCTGTCAGTGATCTGATAGAGTATCAGGGTTAGCCTCTGATTGCTGATCTGAGACCAGTTTTTTTGTTTTCATCTCTGAAAGTGGTATTGGATCAGCACTATATCAGAGAAACTACTGTAGCTTATGTGAAATGTATACATCCTATAATTTATGTAAACCTAATGGTTCTTTGGTTATGTTTTTGGGAGAATACAGATTTATAGAACTGAGGGTTTCCCTCTCAGACAGGGCTCCAAATAGAACCATTTTACAAAGCTAAGCCTCCTTGACTTTCAAATGAATCACTGAAGAAAGCCTTTTTTCTAATAGTGTACAAGGTTATGAAATCGGAGGGTGTAATAATTCTTTTATCAAGTCCTTGAGCTGATTAGAATTTATTCCAAATCAAGAACAAATATGCAATCTCTTCAGTTGAAATACGATTTAATAATGACTGAATAAAAATATTCTTCCACCATTCAAGACTGTATAAAGGAAATAATATGCCTTTCCAATAACAAATGATTAGATTTTGCCTACAAAAACATATGCTGCCTGCTCTCTGATGCAAAGTAGATGACTTTCTTCAACATACCTATACGTAGTGAAGTAGTGTGCTTCTGAAAATACAGCAAGAATTGATTTGTAGTATAGCACGGATGACTAAAACAGACACTCACAGAAAGAAGGAAACCGCAAGACAAATACCCAAGATGTCAGACCTAATAGCAGAGCACTACTGACTGCACCATGCTGCATGCTAATGAGGCTCTGAAAACAATCTTGCTCTGAACAGTGCCAAATGTCTGGTTTAAGCCCCATATATCAACTTAGCCACTGTGGCATAATATGGAATCTATCCTGCTGCAAAAGAAGGATAATGCTATATGAATGATACCACTAATCATTGGAAAAATACTATTGTCTGAAACGTCCTTTTATAATGGATCGTTTTTTTTTATTTTTATTTTTTTATTTTTATTTCAGTTCAAACAAACAATCTCGAGTTTAATTTCTACCGAACATTTCTACTGAACATTTCTGCTGAACATTTCTTCTGAACATTTCTACTGAACATTTCTACTGAACATTTCTAGTGAACATTTCTAGTGAACATTTCTGTTGAACATTTCTGTTGAACATTTCTACTGAACATTTCTACTGAACATTTCTGTTGAACATTTCTACTGAACATTTCTGCTGAACATTTCTGTTGAACATTTCTACTGAACATTTCTAGTGAACATTTCTGTTGAACATTTCTACTGAACATTTCTAGTGAACATTTCTAGTGAACATTTCTGTTGAACATTTCTACTGAACATTTCTACTGAACATTTCTGTTGAACATTTCTACTGAACATGTCTGCTGAACATTTCTACTGAACATTTCTAGTGAACATTTCTGTTGAACATTTCTGCTGAACATTTCTCTTTTTTTCTACCCCAAATATTTTATTGAGAAGAAAAACAAACCGACTAACACACAGCAACAATCATTTACAGTTTTTTTCTTTTCATACTAACAAAGGAAAACAAAATTAAAAAGTACAAACACAGAAAACATCACGCCCTTTAGCCACTGGGAGATAGATGAATATTTAGCAGACTTCCAATGCAACAGTAGGGAACGTCTTGCTATAAGGGATGTGAAAGCGATAACATCCTTTTGTATCGAGCTCAATGGAACTGAGGCATCAGGAATCCCAAATACAGCAATCAGTGGGCAAGGTTTTAAATCTACCCTGAGAATGGTGGACATGATGGTAATAAAAACAGACCAAAAACCATGGAGATCAGGGCAGAAGAAAAACATATGGCCAAGATGACAGGGAGAGCCATGGCATTTATCACACTTGTCCTCTACGTCCGGATATATTACAGAAAGGTAACTTTTAACTTGAAACGTACTTTTAACACATTTAGTACTTGCCTGTATAATTTAAGGAAGTAACCGAATACAAATATCTTATTCGGATTGAACAGATAATATATACTAAACAAATACAAATACAGATATGAATAGTAGGTGGACTATTCAACAAAGCTGTGCGGGAGGGTTTTACTTTCATCTAATGTGGGCTCAAGCATGTTTGAGCAAGATGCTTTCAAAGATAATGTTTATTAGAATAAACACTGTATGGCCAAAAGTATGTGGACACCTGAACATCACACCCATAATTGGGCCTTCCCCAAACTGTTGTCACAAAGGTGAAAGCACACTATAATCTAGATTGTCTTTGTATACTGTAGCTTTAAGATTTCCCTTCACTGGAACTAAAGGGCCTAAAACTTTACAGTGTATACTGTAGCTCAAAGGCAGAGTTTCCAGATTTCAGCAAAATTCCCAACCCCAACTACAACTCAAAAACTTTACAAAAAGATTTGAAACTAGCCCATAAAAGTTTGGCATTGGACAAGGTAGATGCATTTTCTTCTTTTGCTCAGTATTTGCATGAGAAACAAAGTAACAGTGGCATGCATGTACTTCTGATTTCTTCATATAGCCCATGCAGACTATATGCTGTGCACAGGCATATCTCTACAAAAAAAATTAATCATTTAATTAATTAAAAAAATTATTAACTTGTATGTTCATTGCATGTATTTTTTTTTGTCTTTCTCAACTAATCACTCTCCATGGTTATAGAACTAAAATCTTACTGAAAAAAATCATACAGGCATTATGAAATGCAGCGAATCCATTTTGACTAACAGCAGCACTGTCTTTTTTTTGTTTTGTTTTGTTAGCATGCCAGTTTGTTTGGAGATTATTTTTAGGTGTTTCTCTGGCATAGTGGTAGTGGTAGAGTCTGTATAGACATTGAGCAGTCTCTGGACTCTCACCCAGAAGATGATGGGTTCTCTTGTCTGGTTCCTCTCAAGGTTTCTTCCTCGTGTTATTTCAGGGAGTTTTACTTTCCCACTGTTTCATCTGTCTTGCTCATTAGGGATCTATAGTTGCCTATGGATTTCTGTCAAGCTGCATTGTAACAATATCTATTGTTAAAAATGTCATTGCTAACTACTAATACCTGTAATACATGAGTGTAACAATCTAATTATTTGCATGTGGTGGAAAAAAAGAGCATATTTATCACAACTAACAGTGGTTTATGTTCACCACTTCAAAGACTGTTCAATGATTTCTCAAGGTTTTTAGTCAGTCCTCATTACATGCACTCTGAAATTGCCCTGGTCATTGCTTTAAATAATTCTTCAAGAGCAAGTATTTGAAATTCATGTGTTCCAACCAACTCTATTTATATAGATATCTAATTCCCCTGGCCAATCTGTGCACAGATTTCTGTGGGCCATGCTTTTATCATGTGATTCACACACTCCATCTTCAGGCTCTCTGTCCTCTGAAATGCTCCACACTCATCAGCATGGCTGCTCTAATGCGCTCAATCAAAGTGCTAATAGGCAGAGTCAATGATAGGGAGCTGATTTTTAAAAAAGCAAAATATTACTTTTCACTCATAGTAGGTTCCAACTCTTTTCCTATCCTGATATGTAAAGATATAAGGTTTAAAATCTGCAATTAGGTACATTTATTAATATTTTTGAGTATGAACTAGTATGAATATTTTCAGAAATGAACACAGGACTCGCTAACCTTCAGTTTTCAAATTAATAAAACAGCAACTAGAGAATGTGAAAGAATGTGACACCCCCCCACGCCCTCTCTTTCTCAGTACAAACATTAACTGTGGTTTCTTTTATTTTGCAATTTTAACATAAAACACAACGCAATCAAGCAAAAAAAAAAAAAAAGTACTGCATGAAACCCATTAAATCATTCATAGCAGGCTGTACATGCAGTGTGAGCCTTAGGGCCTGAAGTTAGTGGAACATTTTAATATTACCATTGTACTTTATTGAATTCAACAGGAAGTAATAAAAATAAAATGATTCTTCAGGATGCTTTTTGGCTTCCTTATTTTCCATAATGGTGAAACTTTCTTGAAAACCATTTAAAAAGAACAAATCTCTGAGGAACCTATAATAGTCTATAGTTTCTATACAGAACACTCTATGCAGCATAGTCTGGGTCCTTCAATGAAATGCTTCCATCATTCTACCACTAATGCTACAACTGCTACTTTTACTACAACTTGCAGGAAGACAAAATGAGTATTTAGCTGGCATGGTTCATAAATAAAATTGAAAAAGTGATTATATTGAGATAGTCATTCAGTAGTTAGTGATGTTGGTGCTTATGTGTTTGTTGGTGCTGTATTTAAGTTAAATCTATGAGAATTTAATGGCTGTGTGCCATTAAAAGAATGGAAGACATCTAGCTACAGCTAGCACAGTTACAATGGCATTTAATAGGAGAGAAAATACAACCCCAAATATAACTGATAACAGGTTTTGCTGTTAGCTTCTAAAACAAAAGAACAAGAGCTTTTTTTAGCGATTGATCGAAATTGATTTTTTATAACCGATACCGATTATTTGTATGTTTACGTGCCCGATAACTGACATACAGATCCAATATTTATTTACTGTTTTATTTCTGTTTTTGACACAATGATAACAACACCACTGAACCTAACAAACTGTTTTATTTATAACAATTTTGTCAATTTCACTTCCTCCTTGCACACAAAACAAAACAACTCTTATTTATACACCAATTAATAAATGGGTCTGAAAGAGTGCAAAAAATGAAAAGATAAAGTGCACTGTTACTAAAGTGTCTTTAAAAAAAGCTTTGATGAGGTAAACAGATTACGTGACTCCGTGAGTTTGTCTCTGTTTCTCAGTGCCAAGCTGCTTAAACTAGCCTACATATAAAGCTTTTATGTAACACATCTAATTTGTGCATTAATGGCTGTTATGTTAAATAAAGTTTATTAATTAAAGCAAGGCAAGTATACTTTACCTGTTCACACTGTTGTTGACTCGTCTCTCCTCAGATTCAGTGCTGCAATTGCGGGGTCCTGCGCGCAATTCTCAAAACGCCCACAAGGTGGCTCCAGATATGTCTGGAAAAATATCGATAAAACCAATTATCGTTCGATCTCTAGCTTTTTTTTCCCCCTCACATCTCACATTGATCAAAATTCTATGTCATATTAATGAGAAATCCAACATAGAAATAGTGGAGACAGCAAACATTGTCCCAGACTAAAAGTTCCAGAATGCAATGCAGCTACTGACAAGATGATAAGCACAACGACATTAATGATGGTCTTAGAATGAAAGTTGATGCTTTGGAAGCTGATCTGTCTGAGAAGAGTGTACAGATGAGGTGGTAAGAAAGCTGCTGCTTTATTGGTCTCTTAAGACCACTATCAGTGGTCGAACACCATTGTCTTAAGAACCCTACTGGATATTTGAGGCATATTTATTTTCAACATGGTGTCACACTTGCAAACTCATAAGAATTTGCACAACTCAATTAGTATAAAAAGTTAGGGATGTGGTGGGGATCCATTTCTTGTTCTTTACTTTTCATAGTATAGACAGTATTAGAAAACGACAGTGAAATGTTAATTAAGAGCCCTCGGACACAGAGGTTGGTGAGTAATCCCACTAGTTTCCCCTACAGGAAATGAATAGGCTTTAATTAATTCCAAGAATGATTGATATATTCTAAACATTCTGTATATGATTACACAAGGTAGCATTTAACCACAGACAACATGCTAATCATTTTATTAGCAAATATTTTCTTTTGGCAAAATAATCAGAAATGCCTTAGTACCTGCAAACCCAGGTACAGAGATCCAGTGCTTCCGATTCTGACTGATATAATGTGAGCCCTGTAACACACGGGTTTTGCAGGTCAAGTAAGATTCTGTGAAGTAAAATTCTGCCTGAGAAAAATATTGTGCATCATAATCACAATTATCTATATAATCTAGGCATTACAAGCAGCTGCAATCTGTGGGAAATTAAAGACAATTTTGAAGTCTAGACATCCATGTTCTAGAAAGGGGTTCTTAGAAAAGTTCCTGAAAAAAAATATCAGAATACAATTACAAGCAGTTAGTTGTTATGGAAGGCTCTGATAGTAAAGGACCAGACTAATCAGCTTTAATAGCTGCTGATGGCATGACTTACAGCATGTGGAGAGACTCATACATATACATATGGAATATGAGTGGAGGATCACAGATTTACAGAGAAAATTTTTATTTTGCTATACATTGTGAATAAATCCATGCTGCAGTATATCCTCATAAATGTTAAATATTAATGCATAATCTTTCGCCTGCAAGCATTTGAAATTATTAATGTCAAGTAGGTAAAACTGTAAAAAGCTCTGGATTCTGTGTTGTCATTGTGTGATAATATATATTGAGGAAGGCTGAATACTTTTGCAGAAGGCAGAGAAGATCAATGCTTCTCCAGCAAGAGTAAGAGAAGAGCAATCAATTCCACTGTGCATGAAAATCAATTAGGCTGCCCAAGTGCAAAGCTGAAGCAAATGACACACTTTGTGGGAGTCTTCAACTAGCAGTTAAACAGACTGTGTAACTAACGACAGTGAAAATCACCATGAGGAATTTTCTATAATATAATCACTGTCACTTTCCCTTTTGACCTGAAATTAAATCCTTAATGCTTATAGTGTGGTCTAAATACCACAAATGGATTTCAATTAAATGAAATGTTTTAGTTTTGTGTGTATACCCCCCTCGGTCCCCCTGGGACCAATTTATTAACTCGAATGTTGTAGCTGAGGCTGAGAAATGGTTAAAAGCAAAATTCACAGATTATGCTGACAGTATTGGCATTAAGGGGGGCACAGTAGCTTACTGGTTAGCACATTTCGCTCGCACCTCCGGGGTTTAGGGTTTGAATCCTGCCTCTGCCCTGTGTGTGTGGAGTTTGTATGTGTTCCCCGTGCTTCAGGGGGCTCCTCCTTGTACTCTAGTTTCATCCCTTTGTCCAAAGACATGCATTGTAGGCTGTTTGACATTTCCAAATTGTCCATAGTGTGTGAATGTGTGTGAGATTGTTCCCTGTGATGATTTGGCACCCCATCCAGGGTCCCACCACCAGTTCCTTGGGATAGGCTCCAGACAGTGTATTCCAGTGTTTCCATATTTACTTAAAAACACAACCACCAAAACAAACAAAACAACAAGAAAACAAAATAACCTACTGATTTAGGTCGCACCCATTTCAGGTTTAAATATGAATACAAAAATGGAAATTTGGAGATCTAAACAGTTAGAGATAGTGTCATTATGTTCATTCACGCATAATGTGTAATAGAAAACCACCTGGAATCCACAGTGATATGAAAGTAATTTTGACTTAACCGCCCGCCCCCAAACTTAGTCACCAAAAGTTGATTTTTAATGAAAAATAATGATTCAAGGCTATCTTTTTAAAGTTGCAGTCATATTTCATTTCTCAATACAATTAAAAAAGCCACACACAAAAATCCCATTTTTCTCCAGTTGATCTATTTTTACATTGTTGATACTGTTTACTTGCTAAAGGTTCACGTCTTTGCCAGCAGAGGCTGACTGATCCGGAAATAAAATGAAGGACATTCCTGTAAGACACATAGCGGTTACTTCACTGACCGAACACCTAGTTGATTTCTTTCTTTTGTCCACTGAAGGCTCACTCTGTGTTTACATTGTGGGTGGAAATGGCAAAAAACAGTCGAAAATGCACTTTTTTTTATTGCAGCATCTCAATCATAGGAACAAAGCCATCATGGCTTGCTGTGAGAAATGAGAATTCTGTATTCAATATCAGCAAACTCACTGTACTTCATCATATTGAACACCTCGGAAAATTATACAGCTCTTGCCAGTAATTGCAATACACTGTTGTGATAGCGATAGGATTTTCTTTTCAGATGTTTCTTTAATGTATTGTGTGCTTGCTTCTATTGTCTAATTTGCTGTGCTTTGACTTCGATCAGCTCCAGTCAAAATGCTGAACTATAACTGGGAATATTTTGACTGCTTCTTTAATTGCTGCCATCAGTTGCTAAGCCTCAAGAAGGCCTATTGTTTTAAAGCTGTTTCAACATAATGTGGTACAATAGCTGAATTAATTATTACTGCTGACATGGTGCGAGCACATGGCAATTTTCTGGCTGGCCAGAATCTGGGAATATCTTCTTTATCAAAGCAGACATGCAGTTCATGGATCTGTAACTACAGTCATCTATAATTGTGCATGTCAAAAAAAACAAAAAAAAACTCCCTCAGCTGCAGATACAGCGTACCCCATTTCTCACAAAATAGTCTGTAATTTTCCTGATAAAATTCCTTTATAACTGCAGTGCTTTTTGCTATGCAGAGTGAGCGTAAGATTCCCTAGTGCACACATTTAGATTGGTGTTTCAAAAACTAAGTAATGCCCCCAGCTGCATCAGTATTTAGTAATATAGTGCTCCATAATTGGTTTTGAATAGAGATGTGTGGGGAACTGTTTTTTAATCCAATTTACACAGTAATTATTTTGTTCTACCTGCCAAGAATATATATATTTTTTAAATTCCCAAAGCATAAACAAACTAGAAAGATAATTTAACCCACCATGACCCTGACCAGGCAGATACTAAGGATGAATGAATGAACTCTGTACATTAATGAACATGGTCTTTTTGTCCCATGATTTTCATATCTGAGACCTCACTTGCCTGAATAGTAGCAAAACCCTTCCTCTCATGCAACTTTTTGTTGCAGCTCATTGTTGCATCCCATCCTGATGCACATGTCTAGGCTCAACTATTTGCTCCGAGGGTTTTTATGGCAAGCTTTCTAAATATATATATATATATATATATATATATATATATATATATATATATACAGTATCTCACAAAAGTGAGTACACCCCTCACATTTTTGTAAATATTTGATCATATCTTTTCATGTGACAACACTGAAGAAATGACACTTTGCTACAACATAAAGTAGTGAGTGTACAGCTTGTATAACAGTGTAAATTTGCTGTCCCCTCAAAATAACTCAACACACAGCCATTAATGCCTAAACTGCTGGCAACAAAAGTGAGTACACCCCTAAGAGAAAATGTCCAAATTGGGCCCAATTAGCCATTTTCCCTCCCTGGTGTCATGTGACTTGTTAGTGTTACAAGGTCTCAGGTGTGAATGCGGAGCAGGTGTGTTAAATTTGGTGTCAGTACTCTCACACTCCCTCATTCTGGTCACTGGAAGTTCAACATGGCACCTCATGGCAAAGAACTCTCTGAGGATCTGAAAAAAAGAATTGTTGCTCTACATAAAGATGGCCTAGGCTATAAGAAGATTGCCAAGAACTTGACACTGAGCTGCAGCATGGTGGCCAAGACCATACAGCAGTTTAACAGGACAGATTCCACTCAGAACAGGCCTCACCATGGTCGACCAAAGAAGTTGAGTGCACATGCTCAGCGTCATATCCAGAGGTTGTCTTTGGGAAATAGACGTATGAGTGCTGCCAGCATTGCTGCAGAGGTTGAAGGGGTGGGGGGTCAGCCTGTCAGTGCTCAGACCATACGCCGCACACTGCATCAAACTGGTCTGCATGGCTGTCGTCCCAGAAGGATGATGATGCACAAGAAAGCCAGCAAACAGTTTGCTGAAGACAAGCAGACTAAGGACATGGATTACTGGAACCATGTCCTGTGGTCTGATGAGACCAAGATAAACTTACTTGGTTCAGATGGTGTCAAGCGTGTGTGGCGGCAACCAGGTGAGGAGTACAAAGACAAGTGTGTCTTGCCTACAGTCAAGCATGGTGGTGGAAGTGTCATGGTCTGGGGCTGCATACGTGCTGCAGGCATTGGGGAGCTACAGTTCATTGAGGGAACCATGAATGCCACCATGTACTGTGACATACTAAAGCAGAGCATGATCCCAGCATGTATTCCAGCATGACCCCAAACACACCTCCAAGATGACCACTACCTTGCTAAAGAAGCTGAGGGTGAAGGTGATGGACTGGCCAAGCATGACTCCAGACCTAAATCCTATTGAACATCTGTGGGGCATCCTCAAACTGAAGGTGGAGGAGCACAAGGTCTCTAACATCCACCAGCTCCGTGATGTCGTCATGGAGGTGTGGAAGAGGACTCCAGTGGCAACCTGTGAAGCGCTGGTGTACTCCATGCCCAAGTGGGTTAAGGGGTGTACTCACTTTTGTTGCCAGCAGTTTAGACATTAATGGCTGTGTGTAGAGTCATTTTGAGGGGACAGCAAATTTACACTCTTATACAAGCTGTACACTCACTACTTTACATTGTAGCAAAGTGTCATTTCTTCAGTTGTGCCACATGAAAAGATATGATCAAATATTTACAAAAATGTGAGGGGTGCACTCACTTTTGTGAGATACTGTATATATATATATATATATGTATGTATATATTGTTGTCATTCTGTGCTTATTGACTTTGTTGTTCAATTACAAGCTAATGCCAACTGCATCAAACTGTCCAGCTGAAAAAAATAAAAAACAGATTTTTTTCTGTGATGTGCAAAGGTCAAAACATCTATCACTAGTGCATGAATTGAGCAAAAAATAAGCTGTCTGCATCTGTGTAACTATGGAAGTTACAATGGTAGCACAGTGATGATCAGAAGGTTGTGAGTTTAAATCCCAGCACTGCCAAGCTGCCATTGCTGGGCCTTAACCCTCAATTGCTCAGTTGTATAAAAAATTAGATAATTGTAAGTCGCTCTGGATAAGGGCGTCTGCCAAATGCCATAAATGCAGTAAATGTAAAAGTAACGAGAAAAACAAAATCCAGGAAATTTTTATATAGTACCCTGCACAAGTAGTCAGCCTCACTGAACTTTATCCATGTTAAGCCCATTACAATTCCAGATTGTAATACTACAAAACGTGGAAAAGTTCAAAGGGGTGAATACTTGCAAGGCAATGCAAGGCACTGTACATCCCAGCCAGGCCAATATTTTAGGCCTTAAAATGACAGCATGTCTGAGAAATAAGAGGGCACCTCGTCACCTGACTAACACATCAAGTAACTGCTCTGTTTATTTGATATAGATCTCCACTGGTTTTGGAAGTGAGCTACGTGATGTTGATATTATCAGCTTATCAGGGTTTTAAGAAAATTTTGCTCTGATAGGAAAGTTTTTGATTAAGGAGAAGAAACGATTCGGGGAGTGAAGATATCATTGCAATCCCCCTGCTCTGATGGTTAGATCCTTACCCTGGACTGTTTTTGATTTTGTTTGTAAGCAAGGAACAGGATTTGAAATCTAATGCAGGCAGCTATGAGAAGCCAGTGGAGTGATGCTGAACTCATTTTGTAGATTAGGTTGTCGGAAAGAGTCAGGCCCATCTGACAGAAGTCTTCTTCCTAATGATATCTGGTGGTCCAAGGTTACGCAAAAAAATTCTTATAGTTAAATCCAGGGTGATCAGATAGTTCTAGAAGAAGACAGCATTATCAAAATGTGGGCTTGCATTTACAGGAAAATATAGCATTTCAATCTTATTAGGATTCAGCTCCAGGTAATGTGCTGCCATATATGATAAGATGTTTGCTTGATATTCCTACTGTAGATACGAGTCACAACTATCTGATGGTGGGAGAGGAAGTATCTGCAATGCACATATCCTGTTCTGTTTGTACTGTATAGTAGATATATGGTGCATTGTAGCAAATGTAAATTGCACACTGAGAAATTGTACAACAAAATGGCTGCAATCCACAATATAGTGTACTATGTTGTGAGCAGGGAATGAATTCAGACATAGTTGAAAGAGCACTCATTCATGTGCTAACTGTTAAATTTAGGAAGACTTCTGTGTTGTCAGAAGGGCCTGACTCCTTCCGACAATCTAATCTATAAAATGAATTCAGCATCACTCCACTGGCTTCTCATAGCTGCCTGCATTAGATTTCAAATCCTGTTCCTTGCTTACAAAATCAAAAGCAGTCTGGGGTAAGAATCTGTTCTTCAGACACATAATAAATCACTTCTGTAAGTCGCTTAACTTAAAGGAGTGTTTGCCAAAATGCATGTATCAATGTTTTGTTAGTATATTGGTGAAGGTCAAGGAAGCCCAGGAAACATTCAAATGTGCCTAGAACCACTGGCATCATTAAATCAGCTTCATTTTAGGTACTCGATTAGTTGAGTTTTCATAGCCTCTTTGAAGAAAGTTGAAAATGTTTGAAAACAGCTGTACACTGAAAACAACTGGGAGAAACACTGGCTGAGCACAGTAGGCCTTAAATGGTCAGGACTGGCAGCTTTCTTCTTTTTTCCCTTTTAGAAGACACATTTAATCTCTTCTTCTGAGATGAGGACAGAGGGTGACAGAGGGGAAGTCGGAAGCCATGGGGCTAATGATGAATTTAAATTATTAAAGCTTTCATAGAGCTCGTTAAGTTTAGTACTTATCAGCAGGATAAAACCCCTGAAACAGAGCACAGTATTTCTTCTAACATTTATGTTTTCTTTTCTCCTAATTGGCAGGTACCAATCTTTTTATTTCCAGCTGTTTTTCGAATCCGATTCATTTCCTTCCTCTCTATGGCTGTTCTCAATGAAACCATGTGAAAAGCCTTAGTTTAGAACACAGTATACACAGTAACTCTTCTCAGGCTCATCAGCCCTAATTCAAGAGCACGCACATAGATTTTAATATTAATAATTAACCTCTCAACAAGCTCCGTTCTCAATTTTCCTGTTTTTTTTTTTTGTAGTCAAGTTTCTTTGTATCACTGACTAATTCTACTTTATATCCTCCTCAGAAAAGAGGAGGACTTGTTCAGCTTGTTTATTAGCATCACAATGGTAGGATAATGGGGGAGCTAAAAGAGGCTGTTGCTACGAGACGGCTGACGGGGACTGTCACCGGGGCGGAGGTTTATTTCGCGTTCAACGGCCAAGGCGCGGGTGGAGAAGGACTTTCTGGCCTTTTCCAATTGGACATGAGGGAGGCACTTGGGCTATTAGTCACTGAGGACCACTACTACTCTCCTGAACCTATTTACACACAGCAGGGTGCTGAAAAGAGATACTCGAGCACATACTGAAGCCTTTCTTTCATATATGACAGTATAATAAATATACTCTTATACACTATTGAGTCCTGTACCTCCATGAACTGCATCTACAAGAACAAAGGAATGACACATATATGCAAAACTGCTACAGCACTGCTACATAGACATATATATAAAATGAGAGTCACATAATGATTATTCAGTCAAATTAAAATGGAATATAAGTTGTTATGTATGTCAATAACATCTAATGAAACAATATGTCTAAGTAGAAAAAATAGAAAGCAGTCAAGTCGTTCTTTATGTCACATCCTTAATGTGAATCTGATCTCATACAAAATGCACGGGTGAATGAAGACAAAATTATGACCACGGGCCCTGACCCTAACCTTATTCTTATTCATATTCAGTATCTAGTATATGAATTATTTATTAGCTATAGTGAAAATAATTGGAATGATAAGTAGTTACAAGAGTGAATAAAGAAAGAGTATGAAAGGGGTTAATGTTGAGGTTGAGCACATGTAGTAGACAAGTTTACTTTACAGAAGTGTGCTTTAGGGTTTTGCCAAGTATCCAGTCTTTTGCTTCAGGCATGTCTGGACCAGGTCTCTCCGTGGTGCCTGATGCTGGACAGATGTAATCTGCATTCCTATTTTTCCCCAGGTATGTTTGAGACAGACAGACAGGCAGACATTTTTACCATTTTATTACCTGTTCATTGTACCATAAATGACTCGTGCATTGTGTGTATGTGCATTAATAGTTTCAGAGGAACTGTTATTCTAGCAATATTTTTCCTAAGTTCTCTACAATATGAACACCACAATCAGAGATGACAGCATATGTCTTGTGCTGACTTTTACACTGAATGATCAGTTTTGCCATTGCTCATTAGAAGTTCACTTGTTTTATGTCCATCAGCTAACAACATAAACACAATCCAGAGATCACAGAGATTTAGTCTGATAAATAAGGAATAAAACACATGCGCATGCTGGTATAGGAAAATAATCAACAACAGTGATGGTGGTGTGATGCAGCCAGATGTGAAGCACAATTTTTACTATCCCAATATTAATTTTTTTATTCACTAACACTTGCCTATATCCTGAAGTGTTTTATTCCTCTTATACCACAGCATTTACATTTACATTTATTCATTTAGCAGACGCTTTTATCCAAAGCACCTTACAAATGAGAAAATACAAGCAAAGCGATATATCAGCAATTTGCCAATGATGACAATTTTTAATTTATTGATGGACCACACATTGTAGCACCGTTCTATCACCAGTCTCTCTTTATTCTCTATTTTAAAATGAATGCCATGTTACCAAGAACCCAGAAAGTACTCTGTCCTCAAGACTTTCTAGTGGTAGAAAATTTTGTAACTGACTGTTACACAGCACTGACACTAGAGACTCCTTCCATAAATGCTATCATAAATATCTTGTTACTATAGAATTGTTTAGAACAAGTGCATTAATATAAACCTGTGATTTGAATTACAACAGGCACTACTGTCCAAGCTGCTGTTTGCTGTTGGTATTTTTTTAACCAACACTTTCTGAGGAATCAGATTCAAGAATTGAACAGTGCTGTTGTATAAGAAAATATAGTGAAACAGCAAGGAATAGATAGAACATAGAAGGCTTGAAACATCTTATAGACCTGATAGAAAATGATGTTTGGTCCTTATCAACAGGTTATTCTTGTACTTAACAGAACATTAACAGTAGAGAATCTTCAAAAATCAATATGCCTTTACAGGCAAGTTTGCGCTGTACATCATAAGTGTATAGAGACCCATACTAATCAATACAGACCACAGTGTAAATAAGGAAAAAAAAGGACATTTAACATAAATGTGTCATAAATGCATTGACCTTAATATAAGTTCAGTAAGTATCTGGCTGTGAATGTATGCCTACTTTTATGCTCATGGTCTCAGGTGTGTCATCTGAGTCATCTGTTTATCTGCATTATGGGAACTGATAGCATGAAGTGTGTTAACACAAAGAGATAGTTGATAGGATAGATATAGAGATTGCAGCAATTGCAGCAATAGACATGCGGACACACACTGAGCTCCACACTGATTCCTGGTAACACATCACATTTGCTATTTTAATACATTTTGTCAATCCTGCTTTTTTTTCCCGCTTGAAGATAGGAGAAGCGAAGAACTGGAGCAGCCACGAGCACTGTAGTGTACGCCTAAACCATGGAGCAGTTTTTTAAGCCCACTCATATGGAATACATGGAAGTAGAGCAGTTGGTGATCTTTCAGAAAGACAGAAATGAGAACAAAACAATACTGGGCCAATGGTCTATAACAATACATGATATTGATGTTGGATCTTGATTGACAAGGAGTTTGGAAAGTGTATAGACCTAATATGGTCAATATGTAAGGAATAAAACAATGTGGGGTGTGTTGTAATAGAGAAATAAGCAACAGCAGGATTGTTGGATAGAGCCCAACACAAAGCGAAGTTACTGTTACCACCCTCAGATGGATTATTTTCTTACAACATCACATCCCAATGTGCTTTATTCCTCTTATATCATTTGCTAACAATTGCAATTTGTAATTTTGTAATGAATGAAATGTCATACTTCTGCCATTTATAGTTACGTTTAATGTTGTGGAGCATGGTAAATGCTCTGCACTTATATAGCGGTTTTTTAAACTTAGCATTAAAAAATAGTTGAGACCTGAACCTTAACTGGTTCTCATTCACCCATTCACACACGCACACTCCCACACCAATGGTAGCAGAGCTGCCATGCAAGGCGCTAGCTTGCCATCAGGAGCAACATGGGGTTCAGTGTCTTGCCCAAGGACACTTCATCATGTGGAGTCATGTGGGCCGGGAATCGAACCACCAACCCTTAGCATCTCCAAGACAAGTTAGTTCCTGTTATTGCTCACATTATAGCAGCATTTGCTCCCTCACCCGTGACCCCCCCCCCCCCCCCCCGCCACCCTTGAAGTTAATAAGACATAAAATAAATAAATCACCTTCTCATATTACTCAGAAACCAAAAATCAGAAATTTAAATAGTTTTGAAGAATTTCCTGCTGAGGAAAACTCACTAACTGTTACAAAGCGATAACACTGGAGACTCTATAAACTTCCAATACTTTTATAAATTTGTTTATTTTTAACCTTAGATTATGTGGAGCATCTGCTATACAAATCCTTCTGAATGAGCTGTTACTATAGAAATGATGACATATTAAAACTCGCATTAATGTAAAGTAATCATATGATTTATAGCTGGTACTATTTTCTGAGCAATGCTGTTACAGAATATTACTCAATTCCTTCTAAACAATCAGATTTGAGGATTCAACAGTGCTGCGGTATAAAAACAACAATAGTAATACAGTCATAACATAATACGGTAATAAGTTGTGTTCTCCTATGCCAATGACTATTGTGCACAGATAGACTAGTGATGTTCTTGTGCCTCAAAAGAAAGGCACTAAAATAGGACACAAGATAAATATTTAATCAAAAGCACACAGACACAGTACATGTATGTGACAACTTCCAACTGGATTGAAGTGTCTGTTGTACTGAAGCCTATATCATGTGTAGATCATAACAGCACAGTATTATAGCTACACATAGTACTCGGAAACCTAAATGTAAATTCAATGAAACTTTAATTTATAGCATCAGATCATTTTTTAGGTATGTGCTGACATATGTACACTCATGACGACAAATCCACAGGTGTTTTGTTATTTGTGACTATCTGCTTGTTCTTTTTAATATTTGTACATGTCTTTCTTTTAAAGGAATGTCACCAAAAGAAAACCCATCCATCCATCCATTCATTCATCTTCTATATCACTTATCCTACACAGGGTCACATGAAGACTGGAGCCTATCCCAGGGGACGTGGTGCCAACCCATCGCAGGGCACAATTGCATACACTCATTCACACACTACAGACATTTTGGAAATGACAATCAGCCTACAGCGCATGTATTTGGCCTGGTGGAGTACCCAGAGAAAACCCCCGAAGCACAGGGAGACCATGCGAACAACGTGCTCGTAGGCTGAACGTACTAACCACTAAGCCACCGTGCCCCTAAAAAGAAAACCATTTTAGCATTTATTTTATATACCAAAACTATATGATCTTATATCATATAGTTTATATGATATCTTATATCTTATATCTTATATTTATATGACATTATTGAATGTATGAATAGCATAATATTATGGAAAATATAGAAATGCTGTTAATTGTGTCTATACATTTTGCTATATTTCAGCCTACATACTTAAATATGCTACAGACTGAAACTTTTTCTTCCAAATAAATAAACAATAAATTGGAACGGATACTTAATTATAAGCATTCCTTTAACCTAAGTATTCAAGTAGCTGCAAAAGTTCACTGTATTCCTTCCTTCCTTCCAAATTATTGGGTTGTAGCTACTTTCCTGTCACTCATTAGCAACTACTTGTGAAACATTTCCAGAATTGAGGTAAGCAATATTGGTATTTCTGCTGGCTCTCTTGTATTGGCATCAACCATGCTTGGCAAAGAAAAGAAGACCTGATATGAAAGTCTGCCAACAAACACGTAGGAAAACGAACAGGGGTCACTTATGCTTCAGAGCATTTCCTGTCAACATGTTCTAACTTGTCTGAGACTATGAAAGAATTTGCAACATACTTTGCTTATAGAGAATAATTTGCATTGATTGTGATGAAAGTGATCAATAATTCCATTTGAGGTGCTCCATTTGTATTGCTTTGTTAGCTGGTTAAACTTCATATTTAACTACCTTTAGAAATATAATAAATCAAAGCCAAAATGACACACTGCCATAGTACCAAAACACATATCAGTGTACTGATGAACCAACATTTACAGTGCATTTAGTAGACTATTTTGTTAAGTAACCTATGTAGATTGAGTGCCTGCTTGAGTGTTATTGAAGTGGTGAGTCTTCAGTCTTTGTTTGAAGACAGCCTGTAACTCAGTTGTTTAGACAGCCTGGGGAAGTTAATTTCATCACCTGGATGCCAGCACAGAGAAGAGTCTTAATGAATGTCTCTCTTGGGTCTTGAGGGATGGTGGGTTGATTCGAGCTGTGCTTGTGACTCTAAGGAAATGTGGTACGAAGTGGGGATTGATGAGCGATTGCAGGTAGGTGGGAGCTGGATGACATGAGACTGCACAAACACTTAAGTAGCTTTTGGGGAGAGGAATGGTCAGATCCTCTAGAGTTTATAAAGGAGAAATCTGCATGGCCAAGTCATGGTATCAACGTGAGTGGAGAATTATACCTGGCTGTCATTTGTGGTATTTATCAGACGTCCTCCTCCAGAGCAAAAAACAGAAGCGTTTTATAGTAGCTTTCAAAAACACATTATTTATACCCTGAGAGATGGTGGATCCAGTCGAGCACTGATAAAGGTTTGGAGGGCATGTCATGCATAGTGGGGTGTGATAAATGCTTTATGGTAGGTGGCACTGGTCCATGGCTTTACATCTAGTTGTTTAAGTCAAGTTGCGCAGCAGCATTCTGGATTAGTTAAAGAGCTTGGATGACGCCCAGAGGCAGACCTGCCAAGAGTGAGTGCAGTAGTCCACTGTCGAAAGGACAAGGGACTGAACAGAACCTGAGTGGGCTCTGTGGATAGAAATGCCAGAATGGTGTTGTAATGAAGATACACGATTCTGTCATGAAGTTGTGTGAAAAGATATCACAATTAATTTTAGAGGGCATGTTAGACTTTGTACCATCTTACAACTTCATTTGTATAAAATCAAGCAAAATTGAATCCAACTGTCATCTATCATTCAAACTGGTCTAAATATCTATAGCATTTCAGCACTGAAAAGAACTGCAGAGATTCAGCCTTGGCCATTGAGAGTTAAATTCTGGGTAGTCTGGCTAATCAATGCCAACCTAGCCGCTATGATCATCAACCCTAATCATGACAAGCATTCCCACCATGCAGTTTGTGGTTTTGTTCCCAGCCTAGTAAAAGAAAAACAGATCAGCTGTTTCAGCCCAGCTGAAGGACTCTCCATCAACAAACAGCCACAGTGAGGTTCCTCTTCACTAAACCCTTAGCATTGGCACTGTCCCTGTTCTTCATATGCGAACACTACTGGACACACTGTGAAAAAACAAGCCAATGCATATTAATGAGAGATGGTTTGGCACACTTGTACAGCACTTCAAAAACTCTCTCCACACTCTGCACAACAGCATGATGTAAAGGGCTGTTAGTCTGAGTCTGACACACAGTGCTGCTCTCCCATACCTTAATTAGCATGCTGCCTTCTTTATATCTGTGAATTTAGCAGGGATACAGGAGTTTAACGATAATTATCTTAGGTTAGAGCAAGGTTTATGTGAAGTTATCTTTCTTAGATTGAACTTCAATGAAGAACTCAAGTGTTTTGAAAATATAAGTAAAAATCTAGTCTGAAAAATCAGTTCAGTTAAGTGCATGTAGCAATAATAGCATTAGTAATACAATGTAAGGAGATTTGACAGGTGTAATTGACAGTTATTGCTTGTTACATTTTTAAAAACCCACATTATTCTTTACATTTTCACTGATGATTTCTTAGAACTCATTACGAATCTCAACTTTACTTGAACAAAAATTTATAAACCATAAATGCCTTGTCTCGTGAAAAAAAAAAAAAGTTGAATAAGGCCACAAAAAAAAAAAAAAAACAGAGAAAAACCTAACCTTATCCCCACCACTAACCTTATGCTTTGTAATTTTAAAGACCATGCGCGGGGGGGTGGGGGGAGGGGGGAGGGGGTGAAATAAAATCATTCCTGATTTCTAGTTTCAGTTGTGGGGATCTATTCCCATGCAGAATCAAGCACAATTTGCTGAATAACCTTGTCGTGTATCTGTCTGAATAGGAAACAAATAATTTTTTTGTGATGTTATGTTTGCGGTCATAAATAATTGTGCTGCATTCAATTAGTTGGAGTGGTGCAACAGGGTGTGTGACATTCAAAATCTGCCCACACAGTTGGATTTTCAAACATATTTTGGTCCAAATATGAGCATGCACTAGGCTACCACTTCCCAAGAATCCCCCTCCACAGATGTCGTGATAAACCAGAATTTTCCTAACCTCAAGTTCTATAAAATGTTTGTCCCATTTCTTACAATTAACTATTCATTATTTATGCCACCCATCTCTAATGTAAATAGGCAACTCAAATAGTAGCTAAATGCAGCAGACTTAATTCACACGGTGCTATAATTAAATAACATCACTCTCTTAAATCAACCAATTTATGATCACTGAAATATCCAGTAACTCTATATACTCCTAGGCATATATAGATATATAGAGAAAACTGCTGAAGCTGAACAAACAAACAAACTCAAATGAAGAGAAAGATTGTATTTTGCAGAGAAACTGATCTTTACATGTGCGGTTGTGTCTGTCTGGCTCTATGTGTTTCTGGTATTTTATCATATAGGAAGTTACTGTACATATGTCCAAATAACTTAAATTAAACCATTTTACTGCAGCAGTTGATCAACTTTTTTTTTTCTTTCTGTGAGGCACATGCAGGAAAAGACTATATAAAGCAAGCACGCACACACAAATGGGGAAAAAAATATGGACTGAGCAGCATGAAATGAATCACTGAAATAAGGAAAGTGAAAAAAGAGATCTCGGTTAACTTTATTCTTTTTTTATTATGTTGATTTTGCCGGGCAGCCATTTTTAATTCATGTGGTCAATAAACTGTATGCCCATATGTGCTGGGACTCTGGCCAACTCAAGTGAAAAATGCACAGTGATTACGGAGGTGAGGCCCCAGAATCGATGCGCCCTGCTCTTATCAATCTCTCATGCCATAGATGGATGGACACAGCCCTCAGAGGAGATTAGGCCTGAGGTTTGACATTTAGCTGCTCTGGTGGATCACAGAGATGTGAGAGGGGGCAGAAATATACAAAGACTTTCTTGAGTGGAGTGTATAGTAGTCATGGCAAAAAGGTGAATGTTAAATGCCATGCTGATTCTTATCGTTTTTGCCTACCCTTTAGGTCATGGTAGTCATTCAGGTGGACACGGTAGTAATGTGTGTTGCTGATGCTGTAGTCAACACTGATTGGCAGCAGCAGTTTGATGGGTTTACAGAGGGAGAGAAAGGGATCACATGGGATTTAATCCATACAAGAAACATCTGTGTCCCACGTATTCCCCAAGTGTCTCTCTCTCTCTCTCTCTCTCTCTCTCTCACACACACACACATCAGAGAGATTCTGTTTGTTTGCTACTGCCATGCAACGTTCAGATATTTGAATGTCCTCTTTGGGTTGGTCAGTTTTATTAAACCGACACTTAAGATTCAGAGACTTAACATAGAATTGAAATGATATTTAACTGAGTTTCAAGCACTGTGAGTGCTAGAACGAGGTCAGGATTTTATAGGTTTTATTAGTTTAATAAATCAATTAAAGCTGAACAAGTGTGGCGGCCAGTCCCTACCACCGAATGACGCATAAAGTCACAAGTGTGAACAGAAAACATAAAAGTGAGTGTGTTGGGGGGGGGGGGGGTCGGGGGATGACGTGGTCTGCTACTTTAGGAAAATAATCAATGCCAAGTTGGCTTGAACCTAGTTACTGGTTACTCAAACCGTCCTGAAGTTCATTATTATCCTACAACAGCACATCCTGAAGTATTTTATTCTTCTTATACCACAACAGTTTGCCAAGGATTACAATTTCTAATTTATTAATGAAAAACTCATCACAGATTTAAGTGTTTATAGTTACCTTTAATGTTGTGCAATATCTTTGAGACAAGTTAGTTCCTGTTATCACGTACATTAAACAGTTATAAAAGTCATTTCCTCCCCAGCCTTCCTTTTTTCTCACTCTTAAAGTTAATAAGACAAAACAAACAAACAAAAAAAAAAAACAAAAAAAAAACAGCTTGTCATGCTACTGAGAAACCAGAAAGCACAAAATCCTCTGTCCTGAAGACTCCTGTGGTGGAAAAATAACTGTTTTCTATTGTTTTTTTTGTTTGTTTTTTTTTTTTCTGTAAAAGCTCTGACACTCATTCTGAGACTCATTCTATAAACGTTAAATGAATACCTCCTTACAGAAATCATGACCATATAATTGATTATATGTTTTTCTTTGCTAATTAACAGCTTAATCCATAACATATCAGAACAAGTACATTAATAGAAACCTATAGCCATCATAATTGTCAGAGCCATTGTTCTAGAAAAATAGTCATCACCTTCTGACCAATCAGATTTGAGAATTCAACAGTGCTGGACCGAAATACGAATATAAGGAAGCGTCAACAGAGTAGACGATGCAAACAGTATATGTTGTTACAGACGGATGCTACGCAAGGTCCTTGTTTGCATGTTTGCTTAAGCACCAGTAAATGTCATTTTCCAATCTGGCTTGTGTTTGCACAGGTTTCTGTCTAGGCAAGAGGCCAGACCTCTCCATGGCCAAAAATACGGTTACAAAGGTTCCAGTATCACTATAGCCTAATCAGCCTGAAAACTGTGCTTCTCTATTAAAGACAAACTTAGATTACAACAGAGGCAAAAGCAATGATATATGAAGCATATAGCATTTTAAGTACTTCATCCTTTCCACCTCAATTCATATTTGTCAGCTGCGGTCCTGTGGGATCATAATTTCCCTACTCTAACATCTGGTTTAACTAATAAAGGCTTCATAATTAGTTGCTGAGCTGAATCAGATGTCTAGAGGAAAGAAACATAACACATGGTGTATGATAGCTTAGACAGGACTGCATGAATTATTACATCTACATCAAAAATGTTTAATGGATTTTTATTACTTGAATTAGCTCAATTTAATTAATTCAAATTAATTTTGCAAATGGTTTTTTAGGGGGTTAGTTGGTAAATATGCAATGGTGGAAAGTATCATATAGTCAAAAATAACACAAAATGTATGAGATAACATTTCCAATTACTGCATTTTCCAGACTATAAGTTGCAGAGTTTTTTGACACTAGTAAGCATGTAAAAGTTATCTTCTAGAAAGGAATTACAGTTATAAAAAGCATGTGGATTTACTCAAACAAAATGCAAACATGTTCCAAACGTGTATTGAGTGAAGTATCTTTTCAATTCACTCTCTTGAATTCTTAATTCTTAATTCTTTATTTTGAAACATAAAAATGAGAAGATAATGTGCAATTGCAAAATGTCTGAAATGACAACAGTTTTTCTTACTTTGAATGTGGAAACAATTAGAAGCCTAGTGTCTTCTTTGCTATGTAGGCCGTTTCTATTCATAAATGCACATGCCACAGTTTCATTATCACATGTTGTTGCCATATGGCAACACTGATATTTTACGATTTAATAGAATACTCAAAATATATAAATTAATTAATTACAAAAAATAAATGCTAACTTATCTCAGATAGCGTTTCAGTTTCTTCCTTTAAGTACTTTTGCAGAAATATTGAAACATTAAACAAAATTTTAAAGCCCTATGAGGATGATTTTCACCATGCCATGCAATTGCAGAAAAGGAAGTGCAAATAGCACTTCCTGATCATCTGACATGTCATTTTTTTGTTATGTCAAAGTTAACATTGAAGTTACACAGTTATCTTTAGTAACTACATAATCCTGGTCAGTGTCGAGGTAGATCCAAATCTTATCCTGGGAACACTGTGCTTGAAGTTGGAATACACCTGCGATGGGACACCAGTTCATTTTCTAGTGTCCTGGAAACAAATTACAACCATAAACCTTCATCAAAATATTACATTTTAAATTTTAAACCAAAATATTAAAATACATCTTATAGTATATATAAAATCAACAAATAATCTACAGTCTCCTCTGTAAGTATTGGAACAGCAAGGCCATTGTTTTCGCTATACATCGAAGACATTTGGGTTTGAGATCAAAAGATAAATATGATTGATAGATGATAGATCAGAACTTCAGATTTAATTTCCTGATATTTATACTAGATGTGTTAAACAAATTGAAACATGGCACCTTTGGTGGCAGATCACCCAATTTTTCAAGTGATCAAAAATATTGGAACATAATGGTGTTGCTTGCTGCCTAGATGTGCCCTGTTAGATTTATTGTTTGTGAAGTGAAGACTGTGAAGACTGCATTTCTTGTTAAAAAGGATAAACCAACATGCAAATCAGAGAGCTGTCTATGGGGAAAAAGCAAGCCATTTTGAAGCTCAGAAAAGAGAAAAGAGCTGCTTTTGATCTCAAACCCAAATGTCTTTAATGTATAGCAAAAACAATAAAATTGGCCTTGCTGTTTCAATACTTCCGGAGGGGACTGTGCACATTTGAGTGGTAGTTTATGAGTAATCGCTTCAGATTCCAAACAATAAATGTATGCTTTTCCACTATACTTTCTACAAACTTGCAACTAGTGGGGTAATATGGATTTTTAAGAGCACTTAAGCCTATGCATAATAGCTGTGTAGAATACACACAGATCTGTACTCAAAAACAACATGCAGCCAAAAGAGCTCTTGAGGCTTTTTAGCATCTTCATAGGAAATGCAAACACTTTGAATTGTCAGTAGAGAGAACCTGAAGGAGTACTTGGGGACTGGGGACGCATACAAGGTGTTTGTTTCACAGGAAATTACTTCAAGCTGTGTTTACATTTCTCCACCTTCTCCTCTCTCTCATTCGATCTGTCCCATTCTGACCGTCTTGTTTTCTCTTCTCCTAGCTGGCAGACTTACAAATTCTGCATCTGCCTCTCTGCACTTATTATATTCAAAACATATATCTGATGAGGAGCATGATCATCAATATTCATCCAGCGGCTATTGAGGCATTAATATTCATGGTGGTCGTGCTTCTTCGCAGATTCACCCAGCAACTAGAATTACTGTAGGAGGGAGAGCGGGTCATGCACGGGCATTCAGACCACTCTTCATTGGAGGTCCTGCGCAGGCGTGTATAAGCGAGCGAAATCTCCTGCAGTGGCAACCAGTATTTACTCTGTACTACTATTCTGACAGATGTACATAGAGAAACAAACAAAAGGAGAAACAGCAAGTGGTTAGGGTTGTTGAAAAAGGGATAACACTTCAAGCAAACACTAATTGTGTGGTTATATAAAGGTTATATAAAGATGGATATGATAAGGAGCTTATGAAGTGCGTGCAAGCATTTCTATATAGATCTTCACTCCTTATTCACTGCTATGGGCACTGCTGGCATTATGATTTCTGTTGTGGGAAATTAAATCCTTTTTTCATTTCAGTTTTTACTCACACAAGATCTGCTACATAATACACACTTATAAATAAGAGCTGTATATTTTTAACTACATATTAATTAGAGCTAATCGCAACAAAGCCCTAACATTTTCTGCTCAAGGGCAACTGTGTGGGTGAGGTAATGATGGCTGGTCATGATGGCTGGTCAACTGCTTGACAATTGAGCAATGCATTGTATGAAGGGGTTTCATTGATGGCATAAAAAGAATGATGTGAGGCAAACAATTACATGCACACACAAGGTAGATAGGCAGTTGCATTCATTATTTCTTTTTTATTTTCTTCAAGTCTGTAATGCCATACTGGTTTCCTCTGCATACCAATATGGAATGCAGAACTTGTAATGCTTTCATTTAAACCAAAACTCTAGACTACGAGTTCTGTCATCTGTCCTTTTGCATAAGTTGCTTTGATTGGACAAAGTCTTTCTGATTTTAGTTTCTCCTCCAAATGCATTGTGGGCATGAATGGATGATAGGGTAAATAATAATTTGGGTTCAAGTTCTCTGACTGTATTTCACATCCTCCTTTTCAATAACTGCTCATAATGTGTTACAGATGTTTCAACACAACAGGCTGAAAAATAGCCCTAATTGAGATGAAATGTAAGTGGTGCTTCACTCTCTGTAATCACCTGACATGACTGTCACTGATAGACTACATTAATCTACAATCTGAGCTAGAAAGAAATCAGCCTTCTTTATTATTATTAGTATTATTGGGCTGTTGTTGTTGTTGTTGTTTTTTTTTGCTGTTGCACTTGCTTCCATAAAAATCCAAAATAATCCATATTTATCCATAATAATTTGTTAACAACAAACAAAATGTTTGTTAACAGCGAACAGGGGGTTAGCTGTACTAGCACATTTATGTACAGGTGCATCTAAAAAAATGATTATCATGTAAATGTTCCTTGGTTCCATAATTTAATTAAAAAAGTGGAACATTTTAAATTATTTATTCTAATATTTTGAGATACTGGATTTTTGATTTCCATGAGCTGTAAGCCATACTCATCAAGATTAAAACAAACAAACAAACAAAAAGGCTTGAAATATTTCACTTTATTTGTAATGAATCAAGAATATATGAATTTTTTTTAGATGCACATGTATATAAGAAATCCCTGGTGTAATGTTCCCAGCAGTGTAAAAAAAAAAAGATAAAAAAGAAAGATATATGAGCTGGGCTGAGTGGTACGTATACCGGTCAGCAGCAAATGAGGTAGGATTGTTAGTTTGACCACCTACACTGATTACAATAGAACTGTATTGCAAGCTGGGCCGCAATAGAGCACAAGTGGCACATTTTATGTGACTGGCATGAAATCAGATTTACTCTGCTCCCATTTAACAGCCTATTATTTTACTGATGGGTCCACTGTGGCTATAGGCAAATTAACCAGAACTAGCACTTTTACAGTATTAGGGGTAGATGACAGTGGTTGTTACACAAGATTATTATCTTGTTGCAGTCCAGTTTCTCTGCTGATTCCTATTCATTTTCTGACTTAAAAAAAAAATCATCTTAGGAACAACAGTACTTGCTATGACAAGGTGTAAACTCCTACACTAAAAACCAAATGTTAATAAGTGCTGCTAGATAGAGTTTCAATCACAGCCACTGAAACACAAAGAGCTGAGTGAGCAGAAAAAGGTGGCTGACGATGTCATTTGTCTAATTATAAAGGTGTTTTCACACTTGGCCCAATTGTTCGTGTTCATATAAAATCTTTGTGGGAGGGTGTCATTATTGCATGCTCAGATAAAACCTTCAAACTGAATCTGCTTGCTTATAGAATGTCTTCCCACACTGGACCTTACAAGCAATAATTTGATTCGCTGCCCAGTCTTGCAGGTGGATTTTTTTCACACACACCTGAGTTCATCACCATGTTCAGGTAGAGCAGAGAGCTGCTCCTGATAGCAAGCACAGCTTTCAGAATTGGTGTCAAATGTAAATGTGTGAAAACATCTTAATTTGATTTAAAAAAAAAAAAAAAAAAAAAAAAAAAAAAGCAGAAACTATGGCTTACAGTGTAGTGCAAAAGTGAATCAAAACAAGTTGACATGGACATCAAATATCCATTTTTCACTAATCTGTAGTGAGCAAAAATATAGACACAGTCAGTGCTATGAGCAGGACTGTCATTACAACCCCAATTCCAAAAAAGTTGGGACACTGGGTAAAATGTAAATAAAAATAGAATGCAATGATTTGCAAATCTCATAAACCCTTATGTTATTCACAGAACAGAACATAGAAAATACATCAAATGTTTAAATTGAGGAAATGTACCATTTTAAGAAAAAAAAAAAAAGGTAATTTTGAATTTGATGGCCGCAACACATTTCAGAAAAATCAGCGCTCAGTTCAAAAGCCTGCGTCTCTGATGGTATGGGGGTGCCTTAGTGCCTATGGAATGGGCAGCTTGCACATCTGGAAAGGCACCATCAATGCTGAAAGTTATATACAGGTTTTAGAGCAACATATGCTTCCATCCAGATTCCATCCCATCTTTAATTCTGAGAGACACTGCCTCACAAAGATACAATTTTTATATCCAATCATTGTACTGACCTGTTACCAGTTAACCTAAATAGTTTTAGAATGTTTCTCCAGCTGTTTCTCTTTAGTAACACTTACTTTTCCAGCCTTTTGTTGCGCCGTTCCAACTTTCTTGAGACATGTTGCTGGCATCAGATTCAGAATTACCTTATTATTTTCTTAAAATGATACATTTCCTCAGTTTAAACATGTGATATGTTTTCTATGTTCTATTGTGAATAACACATGGGTTTGTGACATTTGCAAATCATTGCATTCTGTTTTCATTTACATTTTGCATAGCGTCCCAACTTTTTTGGAATCGGGGTTATATTTTGCAGAAAAAAAACAAAACAATTTGTTAGAGTGATTGTGGGCTTGAATAAAATCAATAATCTTCATCAAACTGTCCTATATAATATTGCTCTTATCTGACCACTTTACCCTACAATTATGATTGAGTACACAGAGATGGGCAACACAAGCTTGTCATAGATTATATGCAATTTCTGTCTCATATATCAGCTGTATATAGCTCTTTACTATGTGTGATAAGCTGTCAGCTATGACCGCCAGGAGGTATACTTCTGTACAGTGTATTACCTCCTGTGTTCTCTGATAACAACCTGGAATGTCAATAAAGTATCTGCACAGCATCCTTTTCAAGTGACTCACACATTGAAACACACAAAATAGCATATACGTAATACATTCATAAAAAAATGGACACATGAATTAGAGTCTCTATATTATATGTAATATTCGTGTTTCATGTTATGGCGTCTTTGGCTTTTCACAGATCGTTTACTTCAGTAGGAGTATCATACGACTCTAATGAGGAAATTCATCACCCTTTAAATAGACCTTTAAAAAGCCTCAGTGCTGGCAAATGTAGTAGGTCCCTTTTCAAAATGTACTTTAATCTTTCATTTGTAAATGTAGTAAAGTGGCAAATCTACATTTTTAGCCTCAGTAGAACTGACAAAATAAATGAATATTACAACAAAGCACATGCATGCTGAAATCTTCCAACAACAGTATTTGCAATAAATAGCATCATCATACAACCATCTTTCTTTAGAACTTCTTGCCAAGCCAGTGCAGATTCCAAAGAACGTTGTTGGCATACATTATCTAAGTGTTTTAAACTGCCCTGGTAGTTTTCTAGGGTTCATAGCACCAGTTACATATACAGCATTCTGTTTTTGCCCTATGTAAAGGGCTAGTGTGGAACACAAGGATAATGTAAGACAATAATAGCATTAGGAACAGCACTCACCATAGGACTACCTTGAAAGGTTCTCAGAGATGGCTGCTTCTCTTACACTATTGGGAGAGGCAATGTTAACCTTGTAGAATCTGGAGATAGTGCAAAATGATGCTAGCAATTAGTTGCTAAATAATGTCTAGACATAGCTAATACATCAAGGTCAAGGTAATGATGTCCACTAGTCAGTAGGACAGTCTCTGATCCTACTGGGTACTCCTTTTGTCTGTCCTCCAAAGCTCATGAATAATTGTTCTCGGGATTGGTTGGTGGCTGTGTCTAAAATTTATTTATTTTTTCAAAGTGGGGTCCGAGGAGACATAGTATCCTCTTGCTCTTCTAATAAACTCGTTGAAATATGGCTGGCCATTGAACAGAGGGCTGTGGAAAAATACAAGCCTCTAGGGCCTATAGTCTTAGCTCCTAAATCACTGGTATCAGCTGAGCCATGTCTGCCACAAAGTCATTGATTCATCTACAGGGTATCTCAGACTGTTTTCTGGGCTTCTCATGCTTATTGATTGTTGCCAGGCCTGGGCATTTGAAACGAGCAGACTGGGTTGAGAAGCTTGGGCCAGATTCATCTCTATGCCAGGGTCTAAATCTATCAGCCAAGGATGCCATGCTGACATCGTCTACACAGTCAGTGTGGTGGATGTCCAAGTCAGAAACAATATCTTTGAGATGGACAATATACAGAGGCAGTAAGCACACCTGACTCCCAACATATCTTTGGGTTCCAACAGATTCAGTGACCAGAGTTTCAGAGATTCATTGACCACATGTCTTGTAGAATGGTTATTTCTGACTATCCACTGTTCCACTCAGTACCCACTTGAAAATGATTAGAATATAGTAGAAAAGAAGTAATTAGCAAACTGACGCTATGTATGTTTTATAGTTCTTAATGAATAATAATCAGTTTGAATGGAGGCCTAATTCACACACCAACTCTAGACCTAAAAGTATTATCATTTAAGCTATTCAAATTTGTTACAGAGCAAAACAAACAAACAAACAAACAAACAAACAAACAAGAACTGAAAGCCTTCTCCAATGAATACAGCAAGTACATGTAAAGGACAGAAAGAGCAAAAAACTTTTTGCATAAAGGAACTTGAATACCCATGTTAAAGAGCAGTTTCTATAAGAAATTTAAATAATGTACGACTAAAAATGACCAATAACCCTCTTATAATAAAATATGTTTTAAAAGAATCTGAGTGTGCAGCAGAGTTTTATGTTCAGTAAAAAGACCTACTCTGAAGAATTCATGAATGCAAAATGCTCAGTGCAAAGTTATTTCCACAAAAAAACAAGCCTGAATTGCATAATTATTTGCATAATCATTTGTGGCCAATCGTCATACAGTAGGGGCTTTTCAGTTATGTGGATAATAGAATATATAACTGTGGACGTTTCTGAGTTGTAGCCTTTGCACAATTTTGTATCCTTTTGTAAAAGCAAGTGACATTGCAGATAATATTAAAGACTATGGTTCCTGTTTATAGGATTCCTGAAGAAAAAAAAAAAACAACTTAATCCAACTCTTTTATTTTAGTTGTATTCATTTATATTCTTTTGTCAGCATCTTGCATTTGTCCTGGTCAGTTGATCAGTCATTTGGATCAGACATTTAAGTTCATTTAAGCCATTAAAGTACCAGGGTGTTATTTAGATATTCTTCTTAAACCATTTTATTCTGTAATTACAGTGAAACTAATAGGAAAGATATTTTATGTAGTTATTAAAGGAAAGAACGTAAGTCTGGACCAGCTAATGAATCGTAATATCCTGCCCATAAATATCCTGCCAAATAAATACTGCTACTGTTTCTGATTTGTCTTTGTTTTTGTTTTTTCACTGATTAAAGCTATCCACACAAAATTGTCAAAAAGCTTTTATTCAATTTATACTTTCCATCAAATGAAAAGACACCAATAAAATAAACAAGACTAGAACATGACATTTCACAATTCATGTAAGATTTTAGGCTGTAACATAAACAACCTACTGTAGGCTGTAACAAAAATCAATGTCCATTAATTTTTAGCAGAAAGTGTATAAGTGTATAATGGACACATTTTTTCATCATTATTCCCATTTCATTAATCCTTGTACTTCTCTTTGTGCAAAAAATGTTCCGTCCTAATAGACTGTAAGTAAGATCGTTTAGAGTCTTTCTATCAAAAGCAGATAGATGTTTGAGTACAACCCCAATTCCAAAAAAGTTGGGACGCTGTGTAAAATGTAAATAAACACACAATGCAATGATTTGCAAATCTCATAAACCCATATGTCATTCACAATAAAACATAGAAAACATATCAAATGTTTAAACTGAGAAAATGTACCATTTTAGGAAAAAATAATAAGGTGATTTTGTATTTGATGGCCGCAACACGTCTCAGAAAAGTTGGGATGGGGGCAACAAAAGGCTGGAAAAGTAAGTGTTACTAAAAAGTAACAGTTGGAAGAACATTTTGCAACTAATTAGGCTGATTGGCAACAGGTCAGTAACATGACTCGGTATAAAAAGAGTATCTTTTTGATGGGATTGATGGTGCCTTTCCAGATGTGAAAGCTGCCCATTCCATAGGCACTAATGCACACCCATACTATCAGAGATGCAGGCTTTTGAACTGAGCACTGATAATAAAAAAAAAAAAGGATCCTCTTTAGTCCTGTTTAGTTTAGAGGACATGGCATCCATTGTTTCCAAAAAGAATTGTGAATAACATATGAGTTTATGAGATTTGCAAATCTTTGCATTCTGTTTTTATTTACATTTTACACAATGTCCCGACTTTTTTGGAATTGGGGTTGTACAACCACTTGGTTACCTGGCTTATAGGACTCATTAGGCCTTTTAGTCCATGCAAAGACATTTTGGTGCCTCTATTTCAGAGATAAACAATCAATTTTCTTGCTGCACGCAACATTTCTTTTGTCATGTCACTAATATGTGCATCCTAAAATCCATGCATCCGTAGGGCATATTATTTATAATTATGAATAGTAATTGAAAATTCAGTTCAAAATGGTAATTAAGGAAAATCAGAAAAATGCTGAACTAGGTAAGAATGAAGCATTCAATATCAACCACTTAGCATTGTTAAATTGCTATTGAAACGTGTCCATTTGAAATTTTGTGAAGATATAAAATACATCACATCACAAAATAATATTCATGCAACATAACTTGCCACATACTCATTTTGTTTATATTGCACAATGCAGACTGAGATATTTAATTTCACATGAATACACTTAGACATTATTAAAGAAAACAGCAAGTCCATATTGAATAGATTGTGTTCAATACACAATCTGTCCAAAGTGTCCCAAGTACCGAATGTACAAAATTGATGATCCAAAAGTTTTTTTTAATTAAAATAAAACTGCAAATAGGATTTTGGATGTCTTCTGCTAATAGCTTTCCTGTTCTCGTTAGCTCTGTTTACAACAATTACATTCTGAATGCCATGTTACATTTGTGAAATTAGGCAAGGATTTGCTATTAGATGAAAATATTGCATCAGATCACCTAATGGTCTGGGAATTTTAATGCAACCGCAAAGTAAAAGTGCCATTGATTAATATTATTATGAGCTTTGTCTTCTTTGTCAATATGATTGTGAATCTGAAAAAAGTTTTTGCTATTGGTCAGATAAACTAATCTGACAATATAATTCTCTGACTGGCACTGATACTAGACGTTTCACAGACAGTTTGTTAGCTCCTAAGCAATTCATAATGACAAAAAGTTCATAGTCATAAATAAAAACACATTTTCAATATAAATACTACATTATTTACACCCAGTTTGCAATTGTTACACAACTGATGAGAATCTGAACAATACCAAATAATGGGAAAGTATTATTTTGTGATTTCCACAGAACCTACATATAATATATACAGACAGCACAGAGAAACTGCACTTAAGTAAAAGTATGGGTATTGTCTTAAAATCGGGGAAAAAAAAACATTTAGCAATGAATGCCAGGGCATATTAGCAATAAAAAACTTAGCTATCTAGCTCATTTAAGGCCAATTTACAAAACCTAACTACCTAGCTAATTTAACAACCTAAATTACAAAACATTGCTAGCTAGCTAATTTAACTAGCTAAATTACAAATATTAACTCTCTAAATTAACTACATTAAAGTTATTTTAACATACTTATTTGGCTTTAATGGTGAATTTTAAAGGCTGATGTTTTTAAATGAGACACCTTATTCTGTACGAGTAAATTATTCCAGCAAAAGAAAACACCTTACCAAGAAAAAAAGGAAAATACAGTTACTCAAGTATTTTGTACTGCTGTCAGGTACAACATTATAAATGCTTCGTCATGGTTATGTGGTTATTTTCTATTTTCTTACAGCTAATTTTCATGTTGGCTTTTTTTTTCTTAAGGTCACAAGCATGAATTACTTCATTTCAAGCTGTGCAGTCTCTTTTCACCAGTTTGAGAGCATCAGCTTATGATGATCCCATGCTGATTTTTCCTCTGTGCACTCAGGTGGAAGCTAATTTAATACAGCCAGAACAAACAGTGCAGATCAGCATAGCTCAGAACAGCAGGTGGCTTTTTTGTTGTTGGTGTTTGTTTGTTTGTTTGTTTGTTGAGCGCAGGGTTAGGACGTTCGCCCCACACCTCCAGGGATGGGGGTTCGACTCCTGCCTGTGTTTGCGGAATTTGTGTGCGGAATTTGTGTGCTGTGGGGGTTTCCTCCGAGTGCTCCGGTTTCCTCCCCCGGTCCAAAGACATGCATGGTAGGCTGATTGGCATCTCCAAAGTGTCCGTAATCTATGAATGGGTGTATGAATGGGTGTGAATATGTATGAGATTGTGCCCTCCGATGTATTGGGACCCCATCCAGGGTGTATCCTGCCTTGCGCCCCATGCTCCCTGGGATAGGCTCCAGGTTCCCTGTGACTCAGTAGGATAAGCGGCATAGAAAATGGATGGAGGCTTGTTTGTTTGTTTTAAATGTGTACTCAGCAATTTGTAAGAAAAGGCTTAATATCGTAGAACCATTTTACATTGTTCATTTTACTTAAATGGGAATTTCAGCTTGAAAATTGCATTCAGTGTATGATCTGTCAAATTGCATAGAAATCTCTAGCTTTTTGCAGATTTCATATCTTTATTTTGTTTATGTTAGGCAATGTTCTGTCACTGCAATACCCAGCATTCATTTTGCAAACACACTGTACCATTATTGAAAATCCTCAGTGCAGGCAACAAATCCTATATCAGTTAGCATTAATGCTATCACTTTATAGTTCTGACCTTAAACTGAAGAAGTATAGAAATATTGTTAGTGGCCAACTGAAAGCATGCATATGTATGCAGTAAGTGTATATAGGTATTCATAGATGAGTTGTTGTTGGATGCTAAAGACTAAGGGGCAATTGAAGTTCCATATTTCATCCACACTAACAGATGCCACCTAAAGAAGTTTAACTGAGGTAAATTTGCTAGTAAATGTGGTATCTAGTGTCTAATTTGCTAGATTTAGCTTCTGCTTTTTGTCACATTGGTAGACTTTTTTCCCAAGTAGGTTTATTTGTGTAACATATTAATTTTCCTTCATGGCTAGTTATCATTTTCCTTTTTAAATGAAAGGCCAATTGGACATTGTTCATAGTGGAATAAGCAAATGGACTGAAAAAATGAGACAGCTTTCTTAAACATATAAATACTGTATGGATGCCTTCAGCAACTCCCATGCATGCACGTGTCACGCATGCATCTTAGTTTAATCAGACAGTCAGACAGCAAAAGAGCTCTTCCTAGCTGGCAAACAGCCTACTTAACAATGTCTACCTTTAAAATACTTGTCAACTTAAAATGTTTTCTGGCACCTTCAAGAAGCTTGCATACAGCCAATTTTTAACTGTGACCTTTAATGTTTTGTTCCAATTTCCAAATAAATATTTGGACTAGTGAGATGCTGAAATATCAAACATTTCATTAAATCCCCATAATGAATGCCATAACAACCTCAACTGCTGATTTGCAGAAAAACTAAATGTCTTTTCTCAGCTTTATTCAAGCAATGCTAAACATCCCCGGAGTAGTCGCTCTTCCAGTCTGGGTGGGAAAGTTCACCCTCTTGGCAGAGACACTATATGTGCTAACATCCTCCTGCTCTGTCTCGTATTCAGGACTTGAGGAGTCTTTGATGACACTGTAGTAGACTGGGGCATTGAGCTTAGATGCCTTCTCCTTACTGGTGGGGCCCTTGCAGTGGCAGAGCTTCTTAAAAGCTGTGCGGAATTTTTGCGACATGGCGTTGTATATGATGGGGTTGATGGCACTGTTGGTGTAGATGCTCATGCGGCAGAAGAGCAGAAACCAAGTGTTGAGATATGGAGGATCCATGAGTGAGTTCACCACCACCAGAGTGCGATAAGGCATCCAGAGCAGCGCAAACAATACCACGACCACCGCCAGCATCTTAGTTACCTACAATAAGAAAGGACAGGAACGTAACACCACCATAATATATGTGTAATACATGAAGAACTCCTGTATCGATGGCTAGCAATTATAATTGTACTTGAGACTAGAAATAAAACAGTTCTTTGTTTTGTATCTTATCTTAACCACTAAATGAGTCATTCAGGATAAGTTTTCAAAGAACAAAATCTTTCACACTTTTCTCATTTTTCATTTATTCATCTTCACTAACAGCTTTACCCTGGTCAGTTTAGTGGTGGATCTAGAGCCTATCCTAGGAATACTTGCTGTGAGACAGGAATATACCCTGGATGTGATGCCAGTGCAGTGTGTGATGAGACGAGGCACCATGCGCACACACATTCACACCTAAGGGAAATTTAAAGTTGCTTGTCTACCTACTGGCATGCTTTTGGGAGATGAAAGCAAACTATCAAACCCAGAGGAAACACACAGCCAGTAAACTGAGCTCAGGATCAAACCAGGAGCTGTGAAGTGGCAATGTTACCTGCTGTGCCACCATGCTGCACAAGGTTCAATTCCATCCATCCATTCATTTTCTGTATTGTTTATCTTACACAGAGTCGCAGGGAGCCTGGAGCCCATCACAGGGACTGAGGGCAAAAGGCAGGGGATACCCTGTGGGGGGTGGGGGGGGGTTGCAACTCATCACAGGCACATTCGAACGCACACTCACACACCCATTCACACACTATACACAATTTAGAGATGCCTTACCAGCCTACAACGCATGTCTTTGGACTCAGGGAGGTCACCGGAGTACCCAGAGGAAACCCAAGGTTCAATTAGTCCAATAAAAAGGGAAATGCCTCAGTATGTTTCATAGTACTTTAAATAAAGATATAGTTTATCTTTCAGTTTTCTATTTAATGGGATCTGATGGATGTTCACCGCACATCAATTTTTTTTGGCATTTGAAGAATATAATTTTGTAGTGCTTAAGCTAATAAAAAGTCATTATCTCCTTATGAATTTCATACCATGATGCATTTCTTTCACTCTGCCAAGCAAATCATCTGTTATTTCAGGGCAATCAATGAAGTTCATAGGTGGGTGAATCCTACAATGCATTGTAGCCTGCATAATGCCTCAGGGTGTACTGATTGAATTACTGAAAAATATCCACAATTATAAAGCCTTTGGCAGGAATATTTTGGTAGTCTATCATTAAGCAAAGTAGAAGTGTGCTGTTTGATGCAGTATAATTTTAGAGAGTGTCAGACAGTAAGCCTTTAAATCTCTTGCTAGAATGAGTGTTTCATGGTCACTTTGCAAGTGTATTATGGGTACTCCTTTAATTGGCAACAAAATGAGATCATACTTGAGATCATACTTGTCTCACACTTGCAGCTCTTGACAGAATATTGTATAATTTTTGTCCTTGCTTCTCAGCCTGCCCTGATTTCCTTCTCAGAAAATTCTGCTTTGGCTGCATTCATTAGATACAGTATTATTACAAAGAAGCAGTGGCTTTATTGTAATTCTGTATACAGCACTTGTCTTGAAATCAATATTTTTGACAGTGTATGCATTAGGCAAATATGAGATGGCACTAAAATTTCAATTGGATAATATGTGACAGGTGGATAATAATGTAAATTTAAAATTTTTCTTCACAGAAAGAAACAAAATTATTTGTGCATGTTTGTCTACTTAAGGAAATCTCAACACCTTAAAGCTATTCACGTGACAGCTGCCCATTAAGAGAGTTTGTCAATCATACCAGCTTTGTGACATTTAATGCTATAGGCTATTAGGTTCTCACTACTCATATAAAATAACAGCGCACCTGTTTTCTGGAGGACACTGCACCCTTATTTCGCTTGCAGGAGACCTTCACCGTGCTGTTCGTCCGTCCCTGGTGGACTGAGTCATTTCCTCTTTCTGACAAGTTTGCAGGCAAAGGGTTCATGAACAATATTCTAGCAATTAACCCGTAAAGCACTGTAGCTACGACCAGCGGAATTACATAAAACAGCGTGAAGTCCAAAAAGTAAATTGGCATGTAGAGGTTCCTTGACACCCGATAACCACATCTCACAACAACACCATTGGCGTAAACCATCTCGTGTATATCGACGAGGAAAAACCACATGATGCAGTAGAGTGAGGTAAAAATCCAAACACAGGCGATGATCTTTTTGGCTCTGGATACAGTACATATGAACTGTGCCTTGATGGAGTGGCATATCGCGATGTAGCGCTCAACAGTGAAAGCTGTGATGGAGCAAGAGGAAACATTGATGCCCAGATACTGCAGGTAAGTGATACACAAGCAGCCAGCATAGCCATAGATCCAAGAAGAAACCACCTCAGAAATGTTGGGCAGTCCAGCCGCTAAGAGGACGATGAGGTCTGCAATGGCCAAGCTGACCAGATAACAGTTAGTTGGAGTCATCATGTGTTTGGTCCGGAGAACCACCAGCACGACCATGATGTTGCCAGCTATTCCCACCCCACAAATGAGCAGGGACAGGAATATGGTGATGACCTGGACTTCCACTGAGTTCTCTGGCATGTTGCTCAGAGGTTCAGTATTGGTGAAGTTAGTCATAGCACTAGGAGTCACATTCTCCATTGTAATGTGACTATGTCTCCTACACGTTTGGGTTCTCTGGATAGATCGGAATAATCGCTTGGATTTATTTTTTTTTCAGTATCAGTTGACACAATAGATATCCTGTAAATCATACACAACCAGAGGGAAGAAAATCATCTTATTCAAAAGTCTTGTAGTAATTTTTATAAACTTCCAAATATTCTCATGTGTCTAGATAGTTATATGAAGACAATAAAAAAATCTGTAATTTCCTACATGCATTTTCTATCAAAGTGGTAAGGAAGGACAAAAAAGAGATAACTTACCATGATTACATTTTGATTCATATAACTGGATTTCCTCTGGTCTTGTAAAACAGAGTAGTGTGTGTATGTATATGTGTGCATGCAGATATTTATTTCAAAACAGTGTTCCTCAGCATATAAAAAGGTGGCAGCCCGCTGCAGAGTGCCAGCACTCTCGATCAGCTTCCCTTTTTCCTTCCTCCCTCCTTCTCGCGCTATCTCTCGCACAGTCCATTGGCCAGCCCCCCTATTTTACCCCATCTCTCTTGTTCATCACCCTCACACTCCCACTCTTTTTCCTCCTGTCACCACCCTTTTTCCTTCCTCTGACTCCCTTTTTAATAGCTGCACTCATTTTTTTTTTTTTTGCCTTATTAGAACCTCAGTATCACAAGCATATTAACTGCTCTCTGCCTATAGACACATATACCTACAGTATATTTCTAACATTATTATCGTATTCTGCTCTATTTTTGTTCCTAAATAGAAGGTGTTTGGACTGAAAGGAGTGACAAATTAAGATAATTCAGGTAATGCATTTGACTTTGGCTCCAGCTTTAGTCTCCATTGAGCCAAGTCTGTGACGATATGCTCATCAGTCCCCAGAAAAGAACAGAAAATGCTCCCCTTGGACTGATTTGTGAGGCAAAGACCTTCAGTTCATTACTTTTTAGATAGCAAAGATGTATTACATATATTCTGTTGGTAGTAAATCCATTCCTTTGTACTCACTCTTTGTAATCACAGTTATTACTCATAATAAGCAGGTATGAATGATCCAAAATCTAGTTGCACATTTGAAACCTCGTAAATGAGAATCTGTTTATTTTGGCAAATGATGAACCAATTAGTCTGTCAGTAGTTACAGCTCCATCATCTCCACTTCTTCTTCTTCTTCCTCTCTCTCTCTCTCTCTCTCTCTCTCTCTCTCTCTCTCACACACACACACATCATCATCATCATCATCCTCATCATCCTCTTTCTCTTACTCTTCACTGTCTCTGTCTGTCTTTCTATTTTACTGTAATTTCTGGGTTCCCGTGCCACCAGCCACCACTTTTGCTTGCATTTTGTGTAAGCTGATAGTGATAAGACATGACAAAAGCCCTTCAATTGTTCTGCTGGAGGAATTTGAAAAGGTCTCCCTAGCCGATTCCATTTACCGTGTGTTATCTTTTCCCTTGTCAATTACTCTGAAACGCCACACAAATCTACTTATCTCAGATGAGAATAAGAGGGGCAGAAAATGTCAGTCCATTGTTTACAAACAATTCAAATATAAAGTCAGAGAAAAAAGCCTCTTTGTGCAATTGACTGCTGGTTTATTGCACTCAGTGCTCAGAAATCTACAATCTGCAACCGAGAGTGCTCTGTAAATTACAGCAACGAATCAGATCTGAGTGAAACAGACACCTAGAAATTAGAGGGAAACCAAGAGAGATCCGGGCAGACACACAATATGAAAGACTTTGAGAGAAAGGCAATTTGTGTCAGAGAGAGAAAAACAAGGTGATAGAGAGGAATGTTAGGTGGAATAGTTTTTCCTCTGCCAAACATCGAATGTGAACAAGCACTTTTTTTTTTTTTTTTTTTTACCAGTCTCTTTTTTCAACATTATGGAAAATTTGGTGATAGAGTTTCTCTTAGGAAGATCACACTTTATCCATTATAAAGTTATCCAATATAGTAGATACCTTAAATCTAGTACTTATATATTGACAACTTATGTAAGGTAGATTCGATGACAGTATGCCTTAAGTCTAGTTTTGTCCCATATTGATCTGCAAAACATATGCCATGTTAGGGGGCCAAATCTAACACCATAGAAATAATTTTAATGACTGAAAGAGTTTAACAACAGCAGGGCTTGGGGTGGGTTGGTGGAGCACAACTTTCTCAAAAAACTGGGAAGTGGACCATATACGAAAAATGTTTTAATACTTCTGCCAAGGATAAAAAGTTGACAAAGAAAAGGGGTAATGTTAGGTAAAGCTAGCACGAAAATAGTGACCATATTAAACCATGCTATCATCATCACTTTATGAGTAACTTAGTATCAGAGAAAATTTGAGATGGTTGTTTATACTGAATTAATGTAATTGCTTCATGTGCCTCTGAAGAAGCATATGTTTGTTCTCACAATCTCAGCTGTCATGTAACGGGGAGATTTAGCTAGCGGGTACATCCAAAAAAAAAAAATCTTGCCACTGAGAAATAGAATATATTTTGGAGCAAGATTAGAGAACTTTGTAATACTACTAGTACTGTAACCCTAAGTAAAAGTTATTCTTAGGAAGTAACTACATAAATCTATGTCTGAGAGAGGGAAATGAAACCTGGAAATAGTACCTGACAGTAACTTCTGAATTTAAGTGTTATGAGTTTTTAAATCCAATTAAATGTTGTGTGATAATGTGTACTGCTTATAAAAGAGTTTACCTAGATTTATACAAGAAATTATTGTAAATAATACAACAGTAAATCAGTTAGTCTATTGTGGCATTTAACATTTAATCAATGACAGGAGGCATACAGTCATTTGAGACTTAAGCTATGACTAATAGAGTTTGAACATGATATAATATGAGTATTTGAATAATATTACTACATATCTAATACTTGTTATAAAGAAAAGTGCATTTTATTTTTAAAATTCAGTGTACTTTGTGTTGTTGTCCTATCAACACATGTTGTTAGTAATTAAAAAGGTTTGCAAATTTGTTAATCCTGTATATGTTACGAAATGAGTCTATAAACAGAAGCAAGCACAGATCAAAGTCTTTATTCTCAAACAGAAGTCAATAAACATGAAACGCGGTCTAGACTGGAAGAGATAATCGAGGTTTAAACATGAAACTAGATTCAAGGCATGGAACAAGAACAGGACACGAAAAGACGACCTCTTGGCATACTTAAACATATTCACCTATACATTAATTCAATACTGCACAAAGTGCACAGCAACACGAGGGCTTTAAATAACAAACATAATCACGCTTGAATACAGACAGCTGGGACCAATAATGACACACCCTCGAACATCAACCAATACCTGAACAGGAAGAGAACCAAAACCAAATCAAAGGCACGTGTCCATAGGAAAGTCGTCCTTACATAATCTCATGCATGTGCACGCTCTCCAGCTGTCTGTGCACGTCACAACCTCAGCACCATCTGCCGGCGAGAGCGTGACAGAATATTTGAAACAAGATGTTTAGGGTGTATGGCTTGCTAGAAGAACATGGTTCATCTTATAAATTCTTTTATATATATTTTATATTACATTTTTATATTAAGTTAAGGTACAGTAATCAGGTTTCTGAGGGGAAAAAATCCCAAATTAGTTGCGTGGACAAATAAACATCTCTATGAAGCAAAATTCACACGGCTAATCTTAGAGACTTGCCCTTGATACTCATATTTATCAAGCAGGCATTATTATTCACGTTCTGAAACCAAATCATTTGACTGCATTTTATAAAAAAAGGATTTCAAAGGATGGCAAGAGTGTGGACTAAACTAGCAAACCCCTGAAAGATGAATGCACATATATTATGTATTTTTGGACAATAAAATGCTTTGATCTCAAAAGGGTTTTTGAGCTCTATCCAGAAGATACCGCAGTGCTTCAGTGCCATCAGAAAAACGTGAGATAAGAAAAACACACTAGAGGCTTTTAGTAGATCTTTACAAAAGCGGAAGTGTATAGAGCTGAGAGATGTTTTGATCAATTTGAAAGAAGGGGCAATGCCCATGATATACAAGTACTGATGAAGGTTAAACAAGGAATAAAAAAATATTTTAAAAAATGAATAACTTTTTAGTCAGTTTCAAAATTTTAAAACATATATCTTGTATGTTGAATCCAACCATTCAACTAAACAAATCTGAACAAAATGTAACATATAAATAATACTTTGTTATTCCAAATTAAACCATTACTTACCAGGAAAAAGAAATATCTAGCATGTGACTGCTGTATAGAAAGGGCTCATAATTGAAACCATTTTCCCAGTTACCTGAATAATCAGTTAAAAGGCATGGCTATCTTTTCATTAATATCCTGTTTTCTCATATCCTTTTATTCTGCAGCATGTGAACAGGTAAAGTACTTTGCATAAGGCCTGAATCTCTTTCACTATTTCACAATGACAGTAATCAGCAGTCTGAGACTTAATTTGTAAAACATGACTAACAATAAGGTACAGGTCTGTGTTAAATAACACAGAGATGGTGTATTACTGAGAAATTGAAAAGTATGTTTGTGCAACGCATTTAATCAAAGCAGCATTGCTGATATCTGGTCAATCAGCCACACACCAATATCTATATGGTTAAATACTGAAAAAGTAGATTTTCATTATTGTTCAATAACAACAAGCATTTTATCTCTTGTTGATCTTAATAGACTTCTATGCAGGCTAACACTTCAGACCTCTGCAGGTCTTCCACACACATGCACAAATGTATGCATATTTAAATGTATGTAGTATATACACATGCATACATACAAACACACACACAAATCTGTCACTTTAAGTCCTAGACACCATTATTCATGCACAGCCAAGCGGATTTAAATCTGTTAGGCTACTGACATCAAGTGGACATTTAGAGACATATCATCCTTTCCTTGTTCTACAGAGATGTGGGAATCATAGAGTATACAGTATTATGTGTTACAATTCTTAATAAAAACAATATTTGTAATAAATATTATTTAATAGTAATAAAACAACAATAAAATGTAAGGAATATAAATATGAATATTTATAATATTATGATTGGATCAAATTACAAGGTTTTAATGTAATAAAATTGATTCGTGCTAAGCATAAATGTGTTCTTTTCTTTTCTTTTAGTTTCTTTTCTTTTCTTTTCAAAAGCTACACTGGGCATGAGGAAGTAATACACTCTGGATACGACACCAATCCATTGCAAGGCACCATGCACACATACTTTCACATATTAATTCACACCTAAGGGCAATCTAGAGTAACCAATACACCTACCAGCACCTTTTAGGGAGGTGGGAGGAAACTGGAGAACCTGGAGCAACCCACACAGACACAGAGAGAACATTGCACAGAAAGTAACCCGAGTTGAAGAATGTGGAGCTGTGAACCAGCAATGTTACCCTCTGCATCACTGTACTGCCTGTTCCATAATTAAGTCTACATAAAATATTTTGCAGTATTAATTAATATTAATGGAGCCATCTTGTCAGTTTCAACCAGTACAGTCAGGGATCTGGCTCCTGGTTATCATCAGTATGCTTGACCGCATTGTCTTTTCTTGCAGGAAAACATGCATATAATCTAGCAAGAGGTAAAAACTTTAATAGTCTCTTATCATTTCCCTGCATCCTGCTCTCAGTACTTTTAAGTTCTGCTTGTTTGGCTTGCTTTCTCTTCTTCTTGGTCACAATTTGATCGATAAGAAATGTGATTCTTTTCTCCTCCTGCAGCTGGTAGAAAGAAGAGGCCACTTTCCTGCGAAGGCGTCGAGCGTAGACCTCTAGGAAAGTGAGACAATAACTGAGGAAGTAGAGCAGGAGCAGTGCGAGTATCACACCTGCATTCAGCTTGCTTGGCCTGGTCTTGCATTGAGTCACATCAGAACTAATGGTGGCATTGTACTTTCTGACGAAGTTCACCAATTCTGAGGGTTTGCAGCCAAATATCTCACAGGCGTTATGCTTATAATAAACCTATTAGGATTGGATGGATAGCAAGCAAAAAAAGAATGTTAAGATGGGAAAGATAAAAGATATGGAAAATGACAGTTTTTACAATAACTTCAAGGGTTAATGGTAGTTCTTGCTCAGTAAAACAAAAAAAAAAAGGTTCATAACGTCATGGTTCATGTGAAAATGTTACTTAATTTTATGTCATGACAAGACTTGTAGCCATTAATGTAACTAGAATCAAGTCAGAAATAGGCACATCATAAGAAATGTTGCAACACTTACCTTAAAATGGATGTCCATGGAAATGTCAGTAGGGGGAATGTCCAAAAGCCAAGGCCCGCCTGTTACCACAGCATAATGCACTATATGGTCAAGTACTAGAAGCATGATCGTCATCAGCAGATACAATGTGATCATGAGAATGGGAAGTAAACACTTAAGGAGTTCTTGTTTTGACATTCTGAAGCTGGTGACGTTCACTCCATTTTTCACATCTTTTGCCTCCACTTGGATTCCTCTATTGTCTGCATTTTTTTTTAGCAGCCCTGTGATGTAGACATTATCAAATATCACAGATGTCAGGTATGACTTCAGGTAAATGGATGAATCCATAAAAAGGTAGATCACCAAACCAGCAGCAAGTATTCTGCTTGAAAGGAGCTTCAGTTCCTCTAGTTGATGTATCGCCTTGGAAAAATCCTGCCCGACAAGTTTGCTTAAATTTTTCAGATTTTCTCTTAGACCAGTCACGTCAATGTCTGTGCGGTGGTTAAAACTACTTAACTGCTCCACAAACGTCCCAATACCTGAATCCTGAATATTTTTAACTTTAGAAACCAGATCACTCTTTATGATGTTGCCTAATGCTGATGAATTTAGGACACTGTGAGCGACGTTCTCTGATGTGCACTTCATGAGGTGTGTAAGTGCAGCTATGTTAGTGGCAATGTTTGGCAGAACATAAATCAGCACAATCAGCACGCACAAATAGAGAACGATTTTGCGTCCCTGTTGGGTGCCCAGCGTTGGAAACATCAGTGTGAATGCACAACGAAAAGGATGTATAAGAAATGAGAAGATTAAGATGGCTACTGTGTAGATGCCTGTGGCAATGCCCGCAGTCTGTGGGTGATACCTTAAGAGCCCACTTAGCCAGTGGAAGAGTAGCGCACCAGTGCTTGTGGAGATAAACAAACAGAGGAGAAGGAGGGTGAATATTTGTTTGACACTCTGTGGAGTTGGAGTAGAGTAGGAGGACCAGATGAACCCCAGGGCATTCCTCAATGACATTCTGGAAGGCAAAATTTTGAGGTTAGGAGATGCAAGGAGTGGGATTGTAAACCAGTGTTACTCTTGACTGTAGAGCTGCCCCCTTCACAAAAAATCTAACAAACTGTTAGGGCAAATACCAGTAAAAACCAATAAAGCTAATTACACTTCAGTTTCCTGAATTGCTGCCTACACACTACACCAGGAAACATGTCAGGGTTATGCCAGAGTTTCCCAATTGTGGCAGTCCAGTACATACAGTTATATTGAGATTGATGCTGTGCTTCCCATTTTTAATGAGACCATGAGACAAGTTAGGTATATTAGGAGCAGCATAAATATTAAAATGTGCGTTGCATGGAGACTGCGAAACACTGACCTACTAGATGATGCTGATTGAGTTGCAATTCCCAATTAGACCACCAGTAGAGAATGTGAAGTTACATCAGGATGTATAGTATGTTGGGGCAACATACCCATTTTGTATGGAATACTGTATTTGTTGTTATTGTGAGCTTAGTATTATAAGGTTCTATTCAGGTGACATTTTGAGATAGGGGGCATCAATAATTTGATATTTGATCTATCAAAACTTGAATGTACTCTAATCTACATGCAAAACTCAAGTTTACAACAAGCTTCCGAGACACTTTGAAAGTGGATTTTTGAACAGGCACCAAATACAGATAGAACCATATTATTCAGTAAAATGGAATATTGTTTGTACAAGGTTCCGTCTGCCTGTTAGTTATTAAATAATCATTTATCTTACTGAATAACTAATAATTGACAGAAATTCGGTAGAGGTTGACCATTTTAAGCCAAGATTGAATTACAATAATAAACATTTCTCCAAGTATAATTATTCTAAGATCTGAACTTTTCTGTAAACAAAACTTTTCACCTGATTATTAAAATGTATTATTATTTTAAAACATTTAACAATATAGGCAGGTTAAAATACAATCAAGTGTGTATAATTCTGTCAAACCTCACACAAATTCTATTAGCTGAGCTTCAGTCCCAGTTACACTGGAACATTCCATTTTGTATGCCTATTGCATGTAGCTAGCTAACATCTGTAATATTTAACATTAATGTTATTTGATATTAATTACATATTAGCTTCCACTGCATTGAATGTGCAAGAATGTTTACACACTATAAGATCAACAAGTACTGTACAGTAGACCAAAGATTTATAAACTTTATATATTTGCATGCATTATATTAAACTCATCACACAAACAAAACATTGAGAACTAAAAAATGTCTTTCTCTTCCAGCTCACAATACTGAAGCTTCAAGTCTCTTCTATCAGCGTGTAAGTAAACTATAGATATTAATTGGCTATCTCTGCTTATATTGGGTGTTCAGCCTGGATGATGATTGCCTATCAGATAGAATTTTATAATACCAAGATTTTCTGTGAAATTGAAAGTAGAATTAGGCTTAACTTTTTTTATTTTTATTTTATTTATTTATTTATTTATTTATTTATTTATTTTTAAATAAATATACTACCAAAATGCCATAGGAAAGTAATCAGTGAAGTTTATGTGGTTAAGTCAATTTTGACCAAAGTAAAAAACATAATCCTGTGGTCAGTGGCATAGGGGAGGGGCATGCAAGGCTCACACCAAGTCTACTACAAACAACATGAGTCAAAAACATTTTTATGCACTCCCCCAACACCCCACCCCCAAGAATTTTGCATTACACCCCTGACTGAGGTCAAGTTATATTAATTAAAAAAAGGAAGGTTCATACCAATTTTTAGCTATCTCTATAGGCTCCAATTGATTTTTAAAATTTACACCTATACATAATATGGGATCATTTACTATGAATAGTTATGTGTGGGGATATAGCACAGCATAACTTAAATTTAGCAATCATTTTAACCCCTGCATAAACCACACCATGAAACATTTTGTGGTAGAATACAATTTAATTGAAATAATTGAAGTTAACTAAATTAAGATCAGTTTGTAACTTTAATATTGTGGTAATGGAGGACAGTGGAGTCATCACCACTCACCACTCCCATCAAGTTGAAAAACAAAAATGGCATGAGGAAACAAGTTACCAACTGTGTATAAATAAATGTACTGTAGTGGAGGAACAGAGGTAAACTTCTGTTTTTAAAGAAGACTTTTTTTGTCATATGACTTATTATTTTAAATATCATTTAACTTTCATAACTATCTAAAGTAGACACAAAATATGTTCAAATGTCATGAATGGTTGTAGTCAGGGTGACATTTACTGAAATACATGGACTTTTACTGTTTAAAAATTGTAAAACTTTGTAAGATTTTGACAAGCCACATACTGTATAGCCTTTTGAGACTGATCATTTCTGTACTTAAAATATTTACAAACTTACATACATTAACCAGCATGATACATGTATCCTTACTGTCCTTACCAGAATGTTCTATTAGAAAAGTTCTAATAACATCATAAAGTCAAAAATGCTTCAAAGGTAGTATCTTATTCTATATTATTTTTACTAGTAACATTATATTTGACCTACATTGATAAAAACAATACTAATTTTTTAAAAAAGTTAAATGACAAACCTGAATGCGTGGCAGTTACTCTTTAGGAAGATTTTGCTGTGTGTAGTAAATACACAGCTAGATAGTGAAGTAAATAGAAAGATGGACTGAAGGACAAGGATCAAGATGGTAAAATAAGAACAGTACAGTTTGTCAACATCATATGGAAGTGGAAACTGTCCACACAAACACACACACAGTGTGTTTAAATGCACAAAGCATTGAGTCATCATGTTGCTCAAATTCACATGATAAGCATTCAACATAAGCAGACATTGTGGCTAGTGTAATGAAACAGAATATATCATTCTCACTCCATGGACTTGTCATGAAAATAATAAAAGATATAGTTGCTGTAATGATGCTCGTTAGTATGAGAGGTTTATATGAACAATAATGAATGAATACAGAAAACAAACTAAAAGACACTAAATAAAAAGACAAATAAACTAAATGAGAATAAAATGTTTTTTGATTACAGAACCACACACCCCTTGTATGTATGTATGTATGTATGTATGTATATATACACACACACACACACACACACACACACTTTTATACTTTTATTAAAAATTATTTATTTTTTATTATTTATTTATTTATTTATTTCATATAGCCTTTAAGAACGCCTTTGACAAAAGAAAAATGTATTGAAATCATTCTCATGGCTGGATCGGGATGCTGTCAAAAGGTTGCAAAGGACTTGAACAGGAAACATGGCAAGCACATCACACTGCTGCCAAACTTATTAACAAATTCAAAAAGAGTGGAAGGGTTGCAGACCAACTGAGAAGTGGACATCCACCAACATCCACTGACGAAAGCACAACCAACATGGTGCTGGTATACGTTGTCCCCTTATGTATGGAGACTTTTGGGACACCCTGTATATTATAATAATATAATATAATATGATATGATATGATATGATATGATATGATATGATATGGGTGTGTGAATGTGTATGTGAGTGTGCCCTGTGATGGATTGGCACCGTGTCCAGCGTGTACCCCGCCTTGTGCCCGATGTTTCCTGGGATAGGCTCCAGGTTCCCCGTGACCCTAAAAAGGTTAAGCGGTATAGAAAATGGATGGATGAATGGATAATATAATATAGGGCACACTGTGTCTTAGTGGTTAGCACATTCACCTCACTTCCTGCCACGGCCCTGTGTGCGCAGAGTTTGCATGTTCTCCCCGTGCTGCAGGGGTTTCCTCCGGGTACTCCGGTTTCCTCCCTCAGTCCAAAGACATGCATGGTAGGCTGACTGGCATGTCCAAAGTGTCTGTGGTGTGTGAATATGTATGTGAGTGTGCCCTGTGATGGATTGGCACCCCATGCAGGGTGTACCCTACCTTGTGCCCTATGCACCCTGGGATAGGCTCCAGGTTCCCTGTGACTCTGCAGGATAAGCAGTATAGAAAATGGAGGGATGGATAATATAATAATGTGTTATTATTATTACTATTATTATTATTATTATTTAAAATAGCTCACACAAGACCCAGATATTCTTGCATTATCTCACCCCTTTACAACTTTCTATATATTGTTAATTTATCATGAATGAGTCAACAACAGCAAGTGAGTTACACAACAGTTTAGCATATCAGAAAAGGGAACTATGACACATAAATGCTGCTTAAAATATTTTCCTTCTCAAATCAAAACTGGAGAGTGTTGTGCTACATAATTCTGTGACGCAGTATTATTATGGTAATATAAGGTTAGCGAATAATAGTGGTAATGATAAATAAGAGGCATGTGTACACTTCTGTTTATACAGGTGATCAATGTCTCATGTTTTTTTTGTTGTTTTTTTTTTAGGAAAGTTTATGTACAATTTTACGAATGAGTAATTTGTTGTGTTTTGAGAGACAAAAAAAACGCAACCAAACAAAGGCCCCATGATACATTTTATTCAATTCACAGTATAGATTGGTCTTTCTATAAATCTGATCGGCACATTCCATTTTCCAGTGATTAACCAGACGTGTAAACATTCACTCCATCTTTAAAAAGTAATAACGGGGTCTTTTGCATGGTATGTCAGAGGAAATAGTGTTTATTCTGGCACTAAATAATTGCCTGTTCTCAGCTCATACTACCATTATACTACCATTTTCTGAATGCTTCATTTTAAGAAAATGTATAATATAGTGTGTTATAAGTATACTATATGTAACCACTGGTCCTCTATTACCATATGTATACCTTCCTCCATCAGTTTTAACAATACAGCTGAATTCTGACAGTTAAAACTGAATCCAGTGCCAACAATACACAATTTGACCATTATGTTATTGCACAAATCATGATTTACAGGTTGCAATTGCAGTTAACCCAGGGTACCTACAAAACACAAGGATAATCATATACATTCCATTACATTTACAATCAAACAATACCTAAAAAAAAAAAAAAAGAAAGAAAGAAAATCTTATGTGATCATGTTAAGCCTATAGTACAAATTGTCAATTCCCCATAAACTAAAATATATTTCATTTTTAAAAAGTTCCTGGACATAGATGTGTTATATATTTCTATATATACAGCTCTATACAGGTTTTACATACAGTTTGCATTCCTTGTGTGTAAAAAAGAATGTTGCACTTGTTAAAGAAGCACATCTTAAAAATTCTTCAGATTCCATTAACATATATAGGTATATAAATCAAAATAAATTATAATTATTGCTTAAGGATTGTGTTGTACATAGAGTTTAAAGAGCCTCTGTATGTGTGTGTGTGTGTGTGTGTGTGTGAGAGAGAGAGAAAGAGAGAGAGAGAGAGAGAGAGAGAGAGATTGAATTCAGTAATCAGTGGTCAGTGGCTCACTGACAGGTAGATTTTGGTATACACAGTGCTTTTACTGTTGAATAGAGGATGCTATACACTATACTACTAACAATTATGCATCCATTCCCACACAGTCCAATGACTTTACTCATGTATTACTCAAAACAGTAAATTCCTGAATCAGCTGCTGTCACCCCCTCATTTATGCCGACTCTACAAAATATTGTTGAGGAGTCTGCATGTTGAGAAAGAGATTGCATGTAAAGGAAGTAAAACATGGAACCATATACAAGATGACCAATTTGTAAAAAAAAAAAGGAACATGGAATCGTTTCGGTTTTAAAGTCCGATCGGCTAATTCACGTTCAAAGATGTGGTAAAAGTCTTGATATACAAACACCTATAATTAATTCTGTATTAATGTTCCAGATTTTAAACCAATAAACCAGTTACACTTAAATCATTGTTCTGTCCATGGAATACTCTAATATTTGGCTGTTATATTTCTTGGCACCAAAGCTTTCTGTTAACGGACTACATTGTGTGGTGGAAGAATTGTTTATTATTATTAATAATAAATTGCATTATTTACTGAACACTGAATTTTAGTATTCTGTTTTTGCTGCCGTTAGGAATAACATAACATAACATAAGTAAGGAATAACACAGGACAAACCATGCTCTTATATGGAAATAATGTACATTGGACTGCCACTACCCCCCTTTTTTCTAGACACTAACATTTTAAAAATCATAGAATCTCTCATTTTTTATAGCTTAACATGGGATTTACATTTATATAATTTATAACAATTTGTATGAATGATTGTTCTTCTGGTTCATTTTGGGTTTATTCACTAGGGGGCACCATTCTTTTTAAAGTTTGGGATTCAAGGCTCCCCAATCATGTAGTGTGACCGGAGAATATAAAGCTAAACACTTGTTTAACTCATAATCATACTATATTACAAATATAAGACAACGGGCTGTGCAATATATCATTTGTAAATTATTACAATAGTTGACATTGGAAATACTGATCACAAAGAAGGTGGCTATATGCAAATTAGCACTCTAATACATTCATAAATATCTTCTTGTGTGCTTTGTGCAAACTGACTACCCTTGGATGTTCCAGATGTACATTTTTGTGTGGGGTTTGATAATTCATAGCATTCGCATAATCCAAGCAATGAATATTAACTACTGTAAAACCAAACTTTTTCTGTAACATCAAGAGTTTATCTCTGTTTTATATTGCAATATATTCAAACAGTGATGAACTCTTGATATAACAGAGATAAATAACACAATTTTAATATGATGGGAATAATCAAGTTTTATCCATACTGTACTGTTCCTACATTTATGGAAGTTGACATACATTCTGTTTCAAGTCTGTCAAGGTTTCTGGGTTTTCAGAATTTTTAATTTTACTATTATTATTATTATTTTTAAATTTTATATTAGAAAGTGTTCAGACAATGTCCCTGCAGCATTTTAGTAAATACGGATGTATCTATATTGTTATTTTTGTCTAACAAGGAACATTATTGCCATAAATGTTTTGATAACATTGCAGAAATCTTCCCGGAAGCTTACTGAAAGTTCTAATAATGTTCTGTGTTAGCTGGGAGAATACTGATCCAGTGAAATTGCTGATAAAAATCTAAAAGTCATTTGCAGTTATGCCTTCATTTTGACCTTCTTCGTTAATAGTGATAGTTGTTGCTATGGCAGTAACATAGATAGGAAACAACAAGAAAGAGCTCTTCTACACTCTGGACATGAAAACAATGAACACTTTTCCAACATCTCATCTCACCTCAGATATTTAAATATTGTGTGTATATATATATATATATATATATATATATATATATATATATATATATATATATGGTATATTACAGAACCCATTTTGGCAGCTATAAATTTGTCCCACTTTGTGGGTATATGAGTGTTTGTTGTGTGTTTATGAGTGTTTGGTGTGTGTATGTGTCTATCCAGTAATGTTAAGTGCTGATACTGTAAGTTCTGTTGAGTTTAGTGGTTTGGCCCAGTCCGGGTAGGTGTCTAAGTTGAACATTTGCAGTCCCCACGTGTTCATAGCCAGGGATACACACATAATCCCCAGAATGTTCATCATAACTCCTGTTTTTGCCTGTAAAAAGAGCAATATAAAAAGATTGATTTCTAAAGCAGCAATGACTTTCCAAAGAATAGGAAAACAGGCAGAGAAACTCTGGCAAATATGATTTCTGGATTTCTCCAAAGCTGCTTTAAAAACATTTTTATTTATTTCACCTACAATGCATGACAAAAGCTCTAGTGTTAGGTTTGCAATTTTTTTATGAGAATCCTATGAAAATGGTTGTTTTTGTTATAATTATGAAGCTTACAATATGCATGCAAGTTCATTGAAATGTAATTTCACAGTATTAAAACCAATTCTTGAGATGTTTTTTTTTACTGTGCTTTGTCAAGTTTTGAACTTCAATGCTGTTTTGAAGTTTTAGTGCTTTAGAGTGCTTTGTTAAGCTGTTCCAAGACCAATTTGGATATGTGTCATTTAATGACTTGGATAAGAAGTTGTGTAGGAGAACTTGTTCTTACATTTGACTAATTTTACCCAGAAGAAAAACTCAACAGAACTCCAGAGGGGTTTGTTGCTATAATGGAAGCTTGAGAACTTTAGAAATCATTAAGGTCTTGCAGTTTGGAGTTCGTTTAGATACACTATAAGAGTATGATATTTCTGCATGACCAATTGAAACATGATGCCAAAATGCCACTGGTTATTTGTGAATCTAATTTTCTCAATGAGTCTTTTGTTGCATTGCTCACCATGTCTTTGACCATGAGGTGTCCAGAGGCAAATGCGATGGAATTGGGTGGAGTAGAAACAGGAAGCATGAAGGCATAAGAGCAACCTACAGTTGCTGGAATCATAAAGTACAGAGGGTTCACCTTCACATGGATGGCCTGTGAACAACAAATATCAGGTGAAAGACCGCTGCTTCTATTACAAGTGCCACAAAAAGGGCTGGATATCAAGCTGGATATAAATGAATTTATTTGGAAATCATTCATAAGAGCATTCACACAAGAAATATAGGGTATGAAAGGTATTAACTTCACACACAAATTAACTTCAGATCATGTAATAAGCATGTGTTTTTGCAGTTCTAATGTACGGATTACATTCACAAGTTTAAAATGGCTTATTTATTTCAATTACACATGCATTTTGTGAAAATGTTGTTAAAATAAATATGTAATTTCATATGAGTTACTTAGCAATCCGTAAAAGAAGACAAATAAGACTAGACTAGCTATTCAATGGCTGAGCTGCATTACTGGAAAAAATTATGGCACTCCACACTGATAGGAGGCTCTCTTAAAACGTTCAGTCATCATTTTGGCAATTATAGCTGTCTGTAAGATTTGCTTATGTCACAGGTGATTGGCATTTTTAATGTAGGTACAAGGAAAAATAAGTTTCATTGAAAATGTTGTAAATCTGGTGGGAATTTTTTGTTTGGTGTTGGCTATGAAAATGTTTACAGGTAATTTTACTAAAAAGGTTATTGTTGGAATTGTATCATTCAAACACAATTGTCACTTCCAGCTCTGAAGTACGCTGAAGTGAACTTGTTAATTGCTGTAGGTTTTAGGCAATGATGCAGTCACTCACCAGTTCAGCAATGACCGGAAGGAAGATGATGATGGTGGCGGTGTTACTGGCAAACTCCGTGAAGCAAGCAATGAAGGCTGTGATGAGCATCACAGCTACCGGAGGAGGAACCTTAACTAACGGCTGCAAATGTCCTCCGATCCACACGGCCAGACCAGATTCCTGTCAAAGAACAAACGGAAACAAACAGAACTGAGCTTGCATCAGTGAACTGGAAATGAAAAATAGATAGACTACCAGTCAAAAAAAACTTGACTGAAATGTTTCTAATGATCATAAAAACCTTTTTGATCTGAAGGGTTATGATTAAATGTTTGAAATCAGTGTTGTAGACAAAAATATAATTGTGCCAACATTTTAATTTCTTTCATTATAATACTAACATTTTAGTTACAAAAAAATATATATATTTTATTAAATGGATGACTTGGAGCAAACTATTCCGAAAAGCAGCCAATAAGAGTCCAGCGTAGGTGGGAACTCCTTTAATATTGTTTAAAACGCATCTCAGGGAAATTCCTCAAGAAATCGGCTGAAAAAATGCCAAGAATACATTTCTGGAAATTCTAGGCAAAAAGGGTGTCTAAATTATTTTGATTCATTTTGGATTTTTTATCACAACATAATTCCTATAGTTCCATTTGTGGTTTTCCAGAGTTTTGATGACTTTATTATTATTTTAAAATGTGGAAAAAATAATGATAAAAATAAAGAATGAGTGTGTCTAAACTTTTGACGGTAGTGTACATGACCTGACATGAATGCACTCATTGAATGCACTCACCTGCATGTTCTTATAGGTCTAAATAATTTTCTGTTCATTACTAAGTAAGCAATGTCCTGTGTTGTTTTGATTTTATAAAATTAAAAAAAAAAAAATGTTTTATTTTTTCATTTTTTTTTTAAGCCAAGTTGTTTGAAAAATCTTTTATGGACTAAACATTTTAAATTGGCCATTTGTAGCTGAAACAAAAAGTGCTTGAGAACAGAAAACATGTCACTACTTAGTAAGTCAGTGTGACAGAATGAGAGCAGGAAAGACAGGTAAATATACCTCACAGCCTTTAGCCATTGCAAAGCCTCCACCCAGCAGAAGGATAATGTTCCATGGTACACATTCTTGAACTCTTTTCCAAGACAACAGAGGCACATAAGGAGTGTTCGAGGCTGTAAACAAAAGTGGTGGGGGAAAGGATTCAGATAAAAAATCAAAATGCTGGAATAGTTTAGCTATTTTTTTATGGCACTTTTCTAAATGCCATCATTTTTATGGGCACTTTTCCAAACAATTTGGTTTGGCAGTGAAGCACACTACATCCGCTGATTATTTCATACTAAACATACTCACATTCTTCAAAAGAAATGGACTTTGCATTTTGCTTTGTCACAATAGTTACAATTTAAACCATACATGTTAATCTCAAAACTTTCAATGAGTAAAGAAAATAACAACAGTCACATGTTTAGTTCAGTGGTAGCTCAGTGGTTAATATGTTGGACTCATGAGTTCAAATCCCAGCCCTGCCAAGCTGCCACTGCTGGGCCCTTGAGCAAGGCCCTTAACCCTCAACTGCTCAGTTGTATAAATTAGATAAATGGATCTCGCTCTGTATAAGGGTGTCTGCCAAATGCCATGAATGTAAATGTAATTCTCAAACTGCTGCACAAAAGGTACATTTACTTTAATGTTTTAAAATTCAAAGCTAACTCAGCATAAAGGTGGAAAATGGTCGAGTTTAAAGTATACCAAACTGGAAGAGTATTATGAAATGTATAAAGAAGTGGGCCACCTTTGTGTGAGATTACTGTAATCTGTTAGGAACAGTGGCATTACAGTGTGAGACCTTGGCAGGACATGATAAGCTAACTCATTAACATTCCACATCTTATTTACTGTGGCTCCCAATGCTGCTCTCAAACTAGACCTCTGGAAGAACATCGAAAAACCTCGAAACTTAAATCTACTGTGCTAGATTGTCAGTTAGCATTCCACTGAGGCAAGAACAAAGCTGTGAAAGTATTGTAGCAAACCCAAATTTATTCATTCAGAAATCTGCATTAGTATAGCACTGTGATTTGTACTAAAACGCACACTCCTGTCAGAATTGTGCAGTTATAGAACAAAAATCACCTTCTGGCCAGTTAGATGAGAAAATTCACTTAACTATTTATATACCACAGTACTGTTCAATTTGTGAATCTATGGGAGGACCATCAGTGTCAGAGACTGTTTATAACAGTGAGTGATAGCAAGAATTACCTTGTCTTGAGGACATTCCCTAAAAGGTGAAAGGGTTAAGATGATCTTAACTTTACAATGCTTTTAGGAAACAAGCCTGTTTTACTCAAGCTATGGCTAAGGTTACTTGGAGCTTGTCTGGCTCATGTTCTGACCTCTAGTGTTCAGCCACCAACGCAGCGATGGACACTTGGAAGGGAAAAAGAAAAGGATGGAGATGATGATGACTCCGGTAACAGCATCCGACACATAGCTTTAACCATAAGAGAAAGAGAGAGAGAGAGAGAGAGAGAGAGAGAGAGAGAGAAAGAGAAGGGTAAAAAACAATTTACATAATGTTATTTTCGAGATATATATATATATATATATATATATATATATATATATATATATATATATATATATTTATTTATTTATCTCTTCAGCACACAGGCTGTTTCATAAGCACCGCACATTAATGGAAACCTGACCTGTTTGGGTCCATCTTGATTATTAAATCACCTGAAACACTTTTGGTGCCATTTCTTCTACCCTTTTCCCTCTATCTTCCTGAAGAATAGATGATGAGGCTGGTCTTTGTTTAAGGTTACAGATTTAGTAACTCACATTAGGTGCTGAAATGGTCAAAATACCCAAGATTAGCTGAAAGGATCGTAATCATCAGAGTGTGCTTTTGTCCTGAATCTTTTTCTTCTAGCTAACCTCAGTATACATGCTGCGCTCCAGTGTTAATGCAGCTGATGTTCCTGTGGAGACACTTTTGTTCCCTTCCCTCACTATCATCATTCATGTCTGTGATTTTCCACATTTTTGGCTATTTATTTACAATTAAAATGCACTGGTTTCATTCATGCTGGGTTTAAATAACAACATGCCCATTTTCATAAAAATATGTCTTTATACCTATGTTCTCAGACAAAAAAAGACGATACTCTACATTGTTGCTTATCACCTTAGTCTACTTGAGTCGTGCTTCTTTTATACTTCTCATTTGGATCTTTACTTGTTAATGTGTTTTTCAGAACTAATTAGAATACAAATTGTTAGAAGTGCTGTAGTACACATTTTATATTATTCAAATCAAATATATAGACTTGATCTTTTGTCATAGTAGCATATATCAGTGCATATCAAAGTTAACCATTTACACTACTATTTTGTTTCCTTTTTAAGTAATAAAGCACAAGGCATGCTGTTACAGGAAAATATTCAATGATGAGGTGTTGCAAAGGTGATTATTTTCCTATAACAATATGCCCCATTGTGTTTAATTCCTCTTATACTACAGCAATTTGCCAACAATTAAAATTTTTGAAGGGCAGCAAATCATATTTGTAATCCATTCTTGTGGAATGTCCACAGATCAAGTTCCTATTATCACTCACACTATAAACAAAAATTCCTTCTTGTTCTCTTGAAGTAAATAAGACAGAACATTTGTACTTCTTTTGCATTTTTAGTATGTATCATGACTTGGAATAGTGAATGTAATAAATCTTTAAAACTAATTAAGGTACATTTATGGTCACTGGGTCACAGTATATACTGTATATACAGTATACACACTCACCAATGGCAGCAGAGCTACCATGTAAGGCGCTAACTTGCCATCGGGAGCAACTTCAGTGTCTTGCCAAAGGACCCTTCGGCATGTGGAGACATGTGGGCCAGGAATCAACCCTATGGTTAGTGGACAATCCGCTCTAACAACTGAGCCACAACCACATTCTTTGTGACAAATACAAGAGCAAATATAAAAGGCCTGTAAAAACATGAACGTCTAGCAATGAGGAAGTCTAGAGATGGTGTTTGCGAACATGAAAATAAATTCAAAGCCTTTGCATTATAAACTGTAACTAATATAATAGCTTTTATGTTGTGTTATATATGTAATGGATCTACACAATAAACCCATGATATTGCAGTCCGGAAATCAATATAGTTTACAAAATTATTTACAAATAAAAAAAGTACAATTTGTGATTGCATATTGTATTCACCCCCACTGCTATGAAACCCCTAAATTTGTTATGGTGCAATCATATGCCACATAATTAGTAGAATGGAGTGAGCCTGTGTGCAATTACAGTGTCATGTGATCTCAATATAAATACACCTGTACCTGGAAGACCCCCAAGTTTGTTAGCACCACAAAACCCAAGGAGCAATGAAAACAAGTTCAGGATTCTAATTTAAGGGTTTCATACCAAGGGTGTTTAATACTTATGCAAATACAACTTTTACTTTTCTTATTTGTGAATAATTTTATAGATTGATCTGTAAAATTAATATTATGGCCTATTTTGTATAGATTTTTGGCTAATATTCCCAACTAGTCCATTTCAGTTCTAGGTTTTTACACTACAAAATATTTATTCAAGGCAATGTATATAGTGAAGAGCCTGAAACTTTCTCATTTTTGTTTTCTTCTCTTTGTCTCTGCCCTGAGTCTTCTCTTATGGTAAATCAGGCAAAGTGAGTGTGGACCGACACCCTGCTGTCAGAGAAAGGCCAGTTTATTGGAAACTATATGAGAGCTGGACCCCTGCACCTCCCTGTCTCTGTTCATTAGTGTGTTGGGGAGAAGAGAAAGTAAGGCGATGAGGTGATAGGTGATTGACACACTCTGTGAACTATTCTCAGATCCTTTCTCCATGATATCGAAATGTGGTCAATTTCCAGTCATCTTGCTACATGAAGTTTCAGCTGATTTTCCCAGGTTTAGTCATAGCAAGTTCCCAAAACAGAAGAACCATGAACTGCCTCTAATCTATCATAGGTGATGTTTTTTCTTATTACAGCATGTTCACTCATTATCTCTTTTATATAAAATGTACCATAATAATTATAATAATTATAATTCTAAAAATCTTTCAATCTTTCTAATATGTTAATCAAAACAGCTCTGGGTAACATTAAATGTGAACTTGCGACTGGAAATACAATGATTTTAAAAAGTGGAAGCGCACCATAATATGCCATAATAAAAAAAGTCATTTTGCCACTTAAAAGACATAACACATCTAAAAGATGGATAAGTTAAAAGAAGGAAATGATTTAAATACAAAATAATTTATGGAAAATAAAATATTGCTGAGTTTTTCATGTGTTGCTTGTGACCTTTATCAATGACTATGGATATTGAAATTCACTGTGTGAGATTTGAACTTTCATATCAAATAGCTAATTATATAGTTAATATGTTTGCAAAATAGACTTCTATTTTCAGCCCTAGCATTTAGATTCTGTCTTACTCTTTACTGAAGAATACGGACCAGCCTCTGACAAATTTCGGGTCTCTGGTGAACAGGAGGATAGCAAATAGGATGAAGAAGAAGGAGATGGATTTCTCTGCAAAACTGGGGAGGAAAGAAAGATATATCAAATCCAAAAAATGATGGGCTTGTTCTACAGCAACATCACTAAGCAACATGTAATACAATGAATGATATGATGGTATGACATTTGCACAACCACAAATAGAAATACAGGGGTCTATTCCAGAAAGAGGGCTTGAAAAAAATCTAACCTCATCTTGAGCTAATTTACCCAAATTACAGCCTACAGAGTTTATGGTTTCAAATAAGAAATTATAATTAGCTAACTTAATCCAGTATAGTTTGCATCAGGTTCATACATGTTCATGGACAATTTTGAAAACAGCCAATAACATTGAAAATGTGAAAATCTATAGATTGAAAGTGGCAAAAGAAAATATGATGAGAAGACAAAACAAGTCAATATGTAAAATTTCACATTTGCGTAGTCTAGTTAGCATTTAATTTGAGTCAAAGTGAGGTCATATAAACTCATGGGTGCGATGATGAATACATATTGTATTTTTGATTAAATTGGCAAAATATTCAAGTGAATTACAATACAAAAAAACACATCATAGAGGTACAGTAACTATTTATTTGCATATTAGAGATTAAAAAGGATTTCTCAGTTTTACTTTGCAGCAACTGTAAGTAGCAATGCGTTCCCACCACCATCTTTCAGCCTGAAGAGCTGGCTGTGATCCAGACATAGGCTGTTTATTTAAAACAAACTGACATGCTATTGATGTGTGAAGCTCTACATTATTAGAAAAAAAAGGTCATACCTACCTTTGTTTACCCTCAGTGGCAGTGGTGTAATGCCTCTCTCTGAATCTGAATCTTTAGTGCTCCAAATATCCGTATCTGTATTCAGATATAAACCCATGGGCATGGCCTAAAGCAGAAGGTTTTTGTTTTGTTTTTATAATATGAACCCTAACACTATGTCCCTGGAAATAATTAAAAACACTTTTTTACAAAAAGTAGAAATGCCAGCACTGGTGGCATGGTCTGTGAATTCTGACTTTGAGGTTGTTCCTCAACCTCACTTTCATCACTAATACATATTTGTATACTAGTACATAATTGGTCTCAACTAAAGATGTATGAGGGACTGTTATATATACATACATATATAAATGGTAAATGGTGCACTTATATAGCGCTTTTATCCAAAGCGCTTTACACTGTGTCTCATTCACACACACACTCACACACCAATGGTAGCAGAGCTGCCAAATATATATACATACATATGTGTGTGTGTATATATATATATAAATCTTGCTTGCAATGTTGTTATTTTGTTTGTGATATAACAAAGTTAGTTAGCTTTAATTCCCAAAATATAATCTCCCGATCCTGACCGTGCAGTTACTAAGGGTCTTGTAACTGCATTGCACATTCATGTAAAAAAACACAGTCTTTTTTTGTCCTGTGAGCTTTTTTTTTTTTTTACTTTTGCATGAAACTAAAGACCTCCCACTCTTGTGAATTTTATGCTGTGTTGCAAACCTTTGAACCTTTCTGGCAAGCTTTATAAATAAATAAATAAACAACAACAAAAAAAGGAGCCTACTATTGATATCTGTAATTGTATCCATTTACAACACATTATCTGTTCATTCCAAATAATGTATTTGTATTCAGTTATATGGGGAACCTGCAACAATGTTTCTCTATCACTTTCAGGACACTAACAATGGTTAATTATACAAATAGTATAAGTACCTTTACAAATGCTTATATTAATGACATCTTTTTATGTCCCAGAGGAACAAAGAAAAATAAAGCTGCCACTAACAAAAAAAACACAACATAAGATGTTCAATGAAAGGAACCATGATCGGATCTTTTTCGCCTTTTAAATTGCAGACATGGCTGGGTTCAACTCAATCTAACCTGCCATTTCTCAGGCTAGTTTCAACTGTCTAGGTAAATGAACTGGACTTCATCTAATCCTTGCATCTGCAACAGAAAAATCTGCATTGTCAAGAATTTCCAGCTACTTGATTTGGTTAACTCACAAATCCTGTTTTCAGAAACAGACCACAGAAGATTACAATACAGATAAAGCTGGTGGTATGTTCAAAAAGAATGCACTGTCCCAAAGACACCACAGTCCACCTTGTTTTCTATTGACTCAAAGGTCAAAGTTCACATAGATAAAGTCAGCACAAAGGAACCACTACCAGAAGCAAATGCATTTCATGTCCTTTCTGTTTCAGTGAAATGGCATTTGTGCTGAAGGTATTTTTTATGTATTTGGTGTAACCACTACTTTGTTTGAAAAAGCAGAAAAAGCCTAGTTTTCAGGTGACTGCCATATCGTTGTAACAAGGGGTCAAAAAAAATTAATTACACAACTAAACCAAAAATATTGGCACCTCTAAATATTTAGGTCAATTGCAGGGGATGGTCTCAGAACAAGAGATGCTGTGTTTGGGAGTTCTATTTGGAAGCTTGTTCACAATGTGGTGTATGAACTTACTCAAAAGATGTCTTTTTGAGTCTAAACCTTTTTTTTTTTTAATTGTTTGAAGTATACTGCCAGCTTGAGGTACCAGTTGCTTGATATTAAAGCACTTTATAGTGTAATACAGAGTAATAACTACACTAGAGGCCAAACACTGGAAAGCAACTCCAAAAATATAATTTCAGCAAGTAATGGACTTAATTTTAATGTTGGCAGCAACATCATACAACGGATTCTTTGTTTTTTCCTTTTATATTCAGCTCAGAAGGTGTAATTAACTGATCAGGGTGTGTATGAATGAATAGCTAAATAGGCAAATATTTTACAATTACTGTTAGCTTCCATATTTTTGGCCTATAGTGTATCCCTAAGCCAAAAAAAAAAAAAAAAAAATCAACAGTGTCTGAATCTATTTAGAATATCCCAGCATGCATTCTTACGTCATAGGTCCCAGCTTTTTGTAGTCTTCATCAATGACCGCATTGGCCTTGGCTTCAGCAGCTGCACGGTCATTGCGTTTGTTTATACACAATCTAAATACATAAACATGCGCATGCATGCATGCACACACACACACATACACACACACATACACACACACACACACACACACACAGAGTGACACAATAAATATATAATAAATAATAAATGGAATACATTATTGCATTCAGCTCAGACAAACACAGAATGAGCATTCATGAATTTGTGTGTGGTCATTTGGGGTTGATTGTACCTTGTGGTAATTCCTCCATACAAGAAGGCAATCCAGATCCATGAGACGAGAAGGAAGATGAACATTAGTGGGAAAGCGAAGATGAACCATGAGCCAAAGTTGATCAAGTCACACTCTGGGAAATAACTGCAAAATGGTTCGGTTTCATTTATTGACAAATAATTCACATTAAATCGCTTACTGACTCAATTTTAAGCTGGAAAGTATTAGAATTTATGATTCTTAAAATTTAGGAATACTATCTTAAACATCAGATGTATAATGTAGAATATTAATCTAAACTGTGTACTGTGATTTAAATGAAGGTTTCATTCTATCTTTCAGCTTTGTTTAGCTTATTTTCACTAAAACAGAATATACGCTTAATCATTTTGCTTCGACGTTTATGTGGTTACTTGATAACCCTAGATTAAGTGAATACGTAAAATATAATAAAATTAATCTAAATTTAAATGCAATAAAATTAAATATAATAAATAGAGAAACTGTTATAAGCAAAGACAATTTCATTTGTGTTTTTTACGTCTCTTCCTCATCCTTTTCCATTGCTGTACAATACTGAACTGTTCCCACGCAGTTCCATTGTAAATTATGGAAGTGCAAATTCGCTAGTTTGCAATTTTGCCTTTGCAATTTTGCCTTGATTGTGCAAGCAGTTGAGAAAAACGAAAACTGTCTGCATGTACATGTGATAACTTTGTACTATGTTCCAAACATGTTTTTCTTAAAAGAAAATATATAAATAATTGGCTAGCAGATTCTAAATGGGGTGCAACATGCTGCCATAATCCGAAGGGTCTGGGCCACCATCTGCATTATCATTTTTCAGGGAAAAAAAAAAAAAATCATAAAACATTTATCGATTTATGTTTTCTACCTCACCCACAGTATAATTTATTTTCAATATTTATACTTTTTCTTTTTAGAATAACTGCCAATTTAATTTTCTCATGCATAATAAAAAAAATGCATAAAAACATGGGTTTGGGAATGACACCTTTGAAATGGGCAGCTAACATTTCATTCTAAAACGCCAACATGAACTGGTTTAATTTCTGCACAGATAGGGAAAACAGTAAGCCAAGTTATTTATTGTTGGATATAAAAAAGCATGTTGATCATGTCAGCGCGTCCATGATTACTCACCAAAGAGGTGCTAAGGTTAATAATCTCTAGGGATAGCTTAAGAAGTTATTCAGTCTTCTTGAGCTTTTTCCAACATTGTTACTCAAGAACAAGGTAAAAGTTCTCTCTGGACTTTGTCATTTCGATAGGTGGCACTGTGAGTCAATTACAATTTCGTAAAAAGCCAGCTAAATAACAGTATGAATGCTGAAATAGAACTACTCACCATTTGCTTAATGAACAATTAGAGATGTCTTTCTTCCTCACAGTATTTAACATCATTTTAAACCATATATTTGTAAACCTAATATCACTAACATTAGCTAACATAGCTAGCAGACTAGATGATTGTACTTGCCAAAGGTCAGCTTGAGTGGGATTTCTGTATCTGAACCTTGATTTGCATTGTCCTGTTCTCACTGGTTTGTTTATTACAAACGGACACCATAGCAATTAAAGTGTTATTGTTCATCATGAAAATAAGCTGAATTAGCTACCTAGCCTAGCACACAGGTAAGAAATTAGGTTTTGCGTCATCCTCTAATCTTGTGACTGGTTCAAAACCATATGTGGAGAATATTTCATAACCTGTCTAACTTTGCATATTATGTAATGCTTCCTGCTTAAGTATTACTGGAAAAGTATGCCTTTCCCCTTGACCTTGCTGAGCTTCTGATTTGTAAATAAATTTGACCCAAACACATCTATATATTCAGAATCATCTGATCAAGATGAATCAACTGTCTCAAACTGAGTTCATAAAAAAGGTCATTCAGTAGATTGACTCAGAATTGCCTAATAAAGGGTTGATAACTGAATGAGGTGTTGTTAAATTAAAGTGTTCAGTGTTAGGGACTCACATGAAGGCTTTTCCATTATAGTATTTTATATTGCAATGACTGATTCTGATTATATGATTGGTGTTCTGTTCAATTTTGGAAAAATCCTCTTTGTTGGACAGTAAATGTGGACAGTAAATGTTGTTGGGCAATAAGTGTGTTTTGTTGTATTGGTTGTTGTGTTGATGCTGCAGTCCAGTATAAGTCTTCTCACACTAACCTCTTCAGCTGTCCGATGAAAATGAGGTTGGGTGCGGTTCCAGTGAGAGTGGCCGTTCCCCCGATGCTGGCTGCATAGGGGATACAGATGAGAAATCCTTTCCACACTTTCAACTGGTATTCTGCCTCTTTCCTGGCCTCCTCCTGACTCTTCTGCTCTATCTTCTCTATTCCGTCAGCCCTATGATGTTAGCATAGAGTTAGCACAGACAGATTCGTCCCCGTCCCCGTCCCACCACCCATTTTTCTCTCAAGGTTGGTCACCTGCCAGTTCCCACCCACTCACCAAATCTCCCCTATCATACAACAACTACCAACCGGTAAGAGCGTTATCCACACTCTTCCGCAAACATGACCTCTCAGACGTCCGCTATTGTATATTGTCTCTGTAATTGATAGAGGACTGACAGTATATCATCCCTTCACCCAGAGACATGAACAATTTTGCTCCTTTGGCTCCTGGCCACAGATGGTTGTAGGACAGACTGATTCTTGATGTCTCATGATCAGATTTGTGTCAGAAGTGAATGAGATTTTCTAAGGCAAGGATCAAATCACTCACTAGTGACTTTTGCAACCAAGTTACACTTTAGCCACAATTACTGATTACATTTCATGACTTAACATTTAGTGATGATTTGCCATCTTCATGCAAATACATCTTGACATCTTAGTCATCAATTTTTATATTATTATCTAGTCATCCTGACTTGTCTAGACTTCATGGTATTAGACTGATGAAGCTCAACTCTCAATGAGTAAACCCATCTGTTAGATTAAAGCAGGTAAACTGTTTAATATCTGTCGCAGGTTTGCAGCACTATTCTTTAGTCCTTCACCTGTCAACTGCAGTCAGAGTGTGTTTTTCAGGTAGCAGTACATGCAGCTTCACCTCAGACTGGGCTGCAGAGGAAGAAAACAGTTGTTACTATCAGAGTCATATCTGAAACACTTCAACAGCATTCAGAAAATAACTTCTGTATCCTTGTACATTCTCAAATGTGGTTTAGTTTTTTCTCAATGTTGTGTGCTTAAAGAGTGACGTTATGCTGCTTGACGTAAGTCAGTGATCTTTTTGGGCAGAGACGAGACACAATTTAAAAATTATATGACCATTTAGCTTAGGACTGCAGTGTGTTGAGTGTTAAGAGTGTCATTATGTGTATTTGTGTAAGAATGTGTATGATTAACTTTTTTTTAATATGAAACAGTGCACCTGGAAACATTATTTTAACAGTCATTACATGTTACAGTTACAATGAGATAATTATAGCTTAGCGTGGGAAGAATATTGAACGGGAGAGCCTAAGTGTTTATATACTTTATAACGTTTATATACTGTATAACATACAGCAAAAAACAAGTCTATTAAATCTGCTGTCGTCATCATCTTTATGTCAAAGTGAGTACATCCTTTGAAAAGACTTGGTTGGATTTTCAGGGTAATTACATAATGGACTGACACATCAAACTAGAATCTTTTAGCAAGGAATAAAACAGCTGTTAGGCAAAAATAATCCTCAACAATGGTGTGGTGTGATATGACCGAATGTAAAGCCAATAATAGCATGTCCTGATGTGTATTATTCTCTTATACTACAGCAATATGTCAACGATTACAATGGTTTATCAAATAAGAAATATCATCCAATGACATTTTATCCATTTATAGTTACTTTTAATGTTCTGGAACAATGAGTTAGCTCTTGCTATCACTTACAGCAGTTCCCTTGACAGCCTCTCTCTTTTATTCTCTCTCTTAAAGTTCTAGGTTTGGTGAGGTGGTTGTGTTTACTTTCTCTCATATTAAAACTAAGACTAAGCTAATACTGAAGAACTTCAAACCTTCAGATATTTTAATACGTCAATATTTTTGTCCTAACTTGTTAGTTAAGTTATTATAGGTGATTTGTGGCAACTGATATTTGTACAAATAATTAATGATAATTAATTATTTACTCTCTTGCATACCCTCAGGGTCATCTGTGATCTTGCACCTCTCCTTAAGTGATTCCAGGTCTCCAAACAGGCTTTCCAGAATGGCATTAGCAATGGGCAGCATCATGGCTGTTGTAGCAGAGTTACTTAACCACATGGACAGGGAAGAGGACGTGATCATCATCCCCAAAATCAACCTGAAGAAAAAGACACACCTGTTTACTGGTGATTTGGCAGGGGAGGCCAACACAGCTGCACAATCTAATAGAGTTACACTGCTGACTCACTGATCAAAGATAAATCAAAGAACAAAGTTGCTGGATGCCACCTCCATAGTGACATGGACTGTTAGTAAGGTGGGATAAAAAAAAAAAAGTCTTTCTACAAAACAACCCACAAAATGTAATTTTTTGGGTATGAGCACCATCAGCATGTTTGGTGACAAAACTGGCTACATAGAAGAGAAATCACTTGATATCATGGTGGTGGCTAGTAGTTGTGGGGCTCTTATAAAGATGGAATTATGAACGCTGGAATATTGCATGACAAAACCTAGTTGCCTAGGGTTAACAGGAGGTTCAGACTTGGTCATAGATAGGACTTTCAACAAGATGCTGAGATAAACACACTCTTAAATCGACACAAAAATGTTTTACAATGATGCTCTTTGAATATGAACCCTACTTAAAAACCTGTAGTCTAAACTGAAGAAGGAAGTCTATATGTTAAACCTCAGGATATAAAGCTACTTCTGCTTGATCATATGAGGCTAAAATCAAATTTTTGGGGCAGGCATACCATTAAAATTGGTGACAAATGACAACTATATGCAAGGACCCCCCCCAAAAAAAAAAAAAAAAAAGAAAGAAAAATCTTGTGGTGGATCATTGATATGTTAGAGGTGTTTTGTACCAGGGTATTAGAGTACCAGGGTATTAGACATGACAAGTTCATCTTTAGCAATTAGTACCTGAACCTTTCCTTTGGGAAATGGATGACCTTCAAAAATGCTATACAAATATACAAATCACTACAATGCTATTCAAAATGATTTTACTGCAAACGTCACCATGCACAATTATCACAATTAATACAGAGACCATCAAGGACAGCCAGGAAGTCTCAGTAAAAAGAAGTTCAGTGTAAAAAGAATGTTCAATGTAATGCTAATGCTACTGTTTATTTTTGTGCTGTGGGGCCCAGATTAGTAACAGAGAACATGGTCAATATACAAATTGCACATTAAATTCTTGGGGGTTTTTTTTGTTTGTATTTTTTGAAGACTTTGCTGTTATACTCCTCATAATTGACTAAATAGTTCCAGATAAACAAAAGTTTTCTGTGATAACCATAAGCCATCTCACTGTATTTTACAGAAATCTGACTGAAAAGTGACACTCCTGGTTCACACTGAATGGATTCACTGTCTGTGCATGTACACAGAAATATAACGTCTAACTGTGTGCAGTGGTAATAACATGTGAGTTGGAGGTTTTTTGTAAATGTTACATTACACAACCAGGCCACATGACTGCAAACTAGATGCAGTTCCTCTATGTTGGACTTGCATCCTGTGGGACTTTTCACATGTTGTGCTGACATTACAGCCACAATGGAACTTCCACTATAACAGCACCTCAAGCCATTAGCATAACTTGTTCACTCCACCTTGGCAGTGTTTAGACACTGAATGCTGGAGGGACTTCATCTCGCACTGGAGTATTAGCTGTCGTTTAATATCAGCAAGAAAACAAAAACAATGGAAGACTTCCAATGTGAGACACAGGGCCAGAAATCACAGAGAATGTGTAGTTCCACAGGTACATGTTCTGTAGATTCATATAAACAGTACAAGAAAGACCACTGCCAGCTCTTTTGCATAGGCTCGAGTCATTCTACAGATGGGTAACAAATTAAAAGAAAAACCAATATAAAGTGTTTTAGTAAGGCACTGGGCCTCCACATGCTGCCAGCTTCAATGCACCTTGGCATTGAAGTGATGCAAGCTTTGAAATCTCCCATAGGTGGTGGGCTGAGATCTGGTGACTATGAAGGTCATATCATTTGATTTACATAATTTTCATCCTCATCAGACCATTCAGTGAGCCTTTATATCCTGTGGATTGGGGTGAGGTCATCCTGGAATGAGCCCACTCCCATCAGGATAGAAAAGTCTCATCATAGGATAAGGGTGATATGTCAGAAGTGCTTTGTACTTATTCTCAAGTAGAACATTCAAACCATTCCAGAAAATCCTGCCATAGCATAACAGAGCCACAGTTTTTGCCTTTAATTTGACATACAAATGAGCTTAACATGGATGATTGCAGACTTGCCTACTGGTTATCATCCACCCACATCTAACAAGAAGTCTGATGAATAAAACACATGTCCTAGTCATGTAAGATCCCATAAACATCCAGAAACATCATGACCAAATATTACAGTCTTTGCAAGATGTTGGAAAGAAATGAGTCACAGTATGTGTTCACTTGATAATTTACCACATGATGCTACATGATCTGTCTGCTTCAGGTGGGCATTTCAATACCCCTTTCAGTGGATTAACATGGATTTGTTTATGGCGAATTCAAGTCTTGTTCTTTGTGAGGCACTCGTCTGACTGGCAAAATGCACTCATTTGCATAAAGCTGACCTTCGCTGAACACGTAGCTCCAGTCACCAGATCGCTAGATCTCCATTTCCCCTAACTGGTCAAGGAATTTGAAAGTTGCTACATTGTTCATGAACTGTTTACAATCAGAATGTGCCACCTTTGATAAATATTCTGTGCTGCAGATAAGTTTGTTCCCTAAAATCGACCAAAATCACAATGGGCCTGTAGGCTTCTGTTTAAACGTGTAACACTGATATATGGGGACATCACAAGTCTACAGATTCTTCTTGAAATATTGCCATTTCAAATGCATCAAATATATCACGGCTTTGAATAACGCCACCACCGGCACATGTCGAAGGTCAATATATCTTTACATCCTAAGGTGTCCTAAGACTGATATAGAAGCTCGAGTGGCCACCAAATGCCAGAACAGAAATTGTTCAATAGTTGTGAACAGAAATCAAACATCTAAAAATTCCAAATAATAAATGGTCAGTGGTTATAATGTTTAAATATATTCACAGATAATAACTGAATTGGCAAACATTCCACATACTGTAAGGAGATCCTTCTTGTACTAGCAATATAAAGGGGGAAAAAAATTCTCACTTTGTCAGTGGATCTAAAAATAAATGTTTCCTGATATTTTAAGAGTTAATGAACTATGAACTACATCATTTAGGATGGTTTTATTATGTTGGAATTTCTTCAGTGTATGCTGACCACGGTTCATTATGACCTGTTCTGCTCTCCTGCTACAGTAATGCCAAATAATCTCTGGTCATAGTGTTTCTTATATAACCATGTTAAGCGCCAGCAAATTGACCCCTTGCTTGCTTTTCACTTGACATATTCTTGTACTGTTCCTGTCCTGTGTGACTTACTGAAGCTATATACATAGCCTGAATGTAGAATTACACTATACAGAAAATTGTATATGACTAAAGTGAGAGAATATAAAATGCTTATATATACCACTTATTAGTAAATGACTATTATGTGTGATTATATTTTATTATTAGACTGTAATTCTTACCAGGCTGGTTTCACTCCAACAATCTTGAGCACTCTGAGGGCGATACGTCTGTGCAAGCCACACTCCTCGATTGCAGTTGCCATTACTAGGCCGCTCAGGAAGAGGAAGTTTGTCTCTAGGAAGTATTGAGGACAGACCTTCTTGGAGGGTAGAATACCCATGGTGGGGAAGAGGCAGATTGGTAGCAGGGCAGTAACAGCAAGTGGGAGAGCTTCTGTACACCAGTATACTGCCATCAAGAGCACCACATATAGACATTTACCCTCCTGCAGGGAAGAGAAAAGAGGGTCAGACAATAAGAATTTGGTCGATAAATAGTTAAATATGGATGGGTGGATGGATGGATAGAGTCAATTGATATGCTGGGTGGATGCATGAATGGGTAGATGATAGATGGATATTTGCTGTGTAGATAAGATAAAACTTTTAAAAAAAATTTAGGTTGCATAACTAAATTATTTTGATAACTTGTAATGTATGATTGTAAATTGAAACAATAGTTTTTGTTAAACCTCTCTCTCTCTCATTCTCTCTCTTTCCCTCTCTCTATCTAACTCTAAGTTAATAAAGCTTGTTATGTTACAGAGAAACTACAAAGCCCTCCAGCATGAAGATTTAACATGTCAGAAAACTTAAAGTTACATCTTTCACTATGTTACAAAGCACTAACAGTAGACATTCCTTCCAGATCTGAAAAATACACATCCCCATGGAAAACTTCACCATATGAACAACTACACAGTTTTTGTCTTTCTATAATGATGTCTACCTTACAAGTCCCTCTGTAATTCATTACTATTGAAAGGATTAAATATCAGAACAAGCACATGAATATAAACCTTGCAGCTGGAACTACTGTCCAATAGAAGCTGTTATGTAAGGCAGTGGTTTTCAAAGTGGGGGCCGCGGCCCCCTTGGGGGCCGCCAGGGGGCGCCCGGGGGGCCTCAACAATTTGGTGTGAAAAATAGATAAATACATGATTTTCTCTTTCTCACTCTCAGACAACCACACACACACACACACACACACACACACACACACAATCAATTCCTAATGTAATGTAATGTAAAGATGTAAGATGCAATTATTAATAATAAAAAAAGGGGGATATATTCAGAAGTCTGTATTTTTAATGTGTTTTAAAGACATCTTGCAAAAGGGGGGCCTCGGTTAAATGTTAATGCCATTTGGGGGGCCTTGCCCTGGAAAAGTTTGTGAATCCCTGATGTAAGGAATAATACACAACAGTGTATGCTGTTATAAGAAATTAATCAATGCTGCGGTGGTGTGATTCATTTCTAATAAAATCACATCTCAACGTGTTTTATTTCACATAGCACTGTTAGTGACACATCCATATTTTAACTTTTTCTTGTTAGAGTTTATTTCATGTCATGGGACATCCATAAAACAAGCTGGTTTCTTCAGGACCTTTCAAGGTACAATATATGCTTTCTCAGACACACCAAGAAAAATGATAAAATTTTAAGTTCACTCACTCGACATTTAACAGTGTTAGATGACATGAAATACAGCTAAGATGAACAATTCTATTTGTTCAAACCTTGTGCATTCCACTTGGGCTCATGTAGGGTCAAACTCACACTGAGTTCAATAATTCACCTCTAAACCTCCTGGACTCACATTACAGTTTTTTTTTTCGATTGCTTAAGCACGATTTTGAAAACAGCGCCTATTTTGTCAAAAAACTACACACAATTCATACAAACACACACACAAGTAGCAGAACACCTCAGATTTTCAAAACACTTAATTCAAAACTATATAATAATTTATAAAACCCCGATTTTGACAACGTATGGCGCACACATGGTTCATACGATCTGATTCTGTTTGAACCATTTACACACTGCTGTGCTCACTCTAAAACCCTTTCAACATTTCTCCTTTTCTAATGATATAGGTTAGATTTTTTCAGAGATATTGTTGGCCAAACACAACACACAAGATCACTGATGAAAATATTTATGCATTTCCAAAGGTTGCATTTAGCACTGAAAATCAGAATAGAACATGTTCTAAATAGAATACAGTGCATAAACACAGCACAAACATTTGTGGAGACAAAAAAACCTAAGCATCATCTCTTCGTCTAGCTGGATCTGGCCATAGCACTTTGTCCACATCATAGGCTTTGTCCTCTCTCGCAAGACAGTGAGGGAAGAATCTTCTTGAATGGTGAATCCATCCTTGAACAGACCCTGCATCAATTAGTCGCAGGCTTCCTCCATCGCTTGAACGAGGGGTATCCTGACATAGGGCTGGAGATCGTAAACCTTGGAGTGAAGATTGTGGATGCTGATGAATCCAGTTTTGGACCAGAGTAATTCGGTGGAACGGTGAAATGATACACAAAGTCTCAGATAGAGATACACAATTGTCCAAGATAACAATGTATCTGATCTGCTCTGCATCCCATTGGTCTTCTGCTGTGACGATGTTGTGTAGTCTGTCTAAAAATGTGAGTATGTGGGCCGTGTTGTAAAACCCTAATTTGGCATGGCAGTGGAGGACCCCATTCTGCATGATCAGTTCTCTCTAAGTGATTTGCATCCATGGTCCAAGTGTAACCTCTCAACAGAACCCCATATCCATTGTGCTTGGGCCCGAGCATGCATAGTATGGTCTCATATCTTACTTTAATAAATGGATGGTGTATTCCACAGTGGGCTTCCACAATTATATAAGTCTCGTCCCTCTTCCTTTTGCTGTAGAGTAATTTCACAGACATCAATTTAGTATCGATTTAGTCTCCTTTAGACCTATGGATGACTGCAGACACCCAGCTGTGATGGACACCATCAAGTCCATCACAGGGCACTATGCACACGCATTGACATGTTCATTCACACACACTTATTTACACCTAGGGGTAATTTAGTGTAACCAGTACACCTGCTGGCATGTTTTTGGGAGATGGGAGGAGGCCAGGGAGACCGGAGCAAACCCACATGGACACAAGAACATACAAAACTCCACACAAATAGTGACCTTAGCTCAGGGTCAAACTATAAAGCTCAATAAGAAGTCAGAAACTGTGAGTCACCATACATGAAGAATGATGATGGATACATATATGAATGTACAGTGTATTCAGTGCATCTCCATTTGGCATATAAAAATCATTTGAGCATCATTTGAGATACAGTATATTTGACTGACAGAATACAAGAGATTTCTTCACAGCGTGAGTCAGTATGAATGTGTTCACATATTTGACTTCTCTCATTTGATTGACTTCACATTTATACCTCATATATGCATGTTGACGATTATTCTCTTTCACACAGGCAAAACATCTTACCATTATCATATGGTGTGTGTGTGTGTGTGTGTGTGTGCGTGTGAGTGTGTGTGAGTTAAAGGTGCAATAGTATGTACTTTTCTCACTTGTCACTCATATGTCACATATTACTGATCACATATTACATATTACTAGTCACATGCTGACCTGCAACAAATCCTAGTGACATATTATCATATGGAAAAAGAGTCTAAAAATAAAAAACGCAGCCAGACTGTGACATGAGTGTAAAATTCCAGAAAAAGGAATTTTGAAGAACACTCCCACCCTTACACTGTCATTACCATCAGACATAACGGCATATGATTCAAAAGATAAAATCTATACTCAAACATGAGTTATGAAGCATCACATTTACTGCTTTGCACATGTACCAAACATCAAACATCCCAAGATCTGTTAACTTTTTATTACAAGAATATTACAAGATAACTCTTTAGTCTATTTTTGATCCAATCAAAAAGAAGGATTCAGAAGGCCATATCGGTTATTTTACTGTTATGATAATGTGGCTGCAATAGATATTAACTGAGTGACTTCACTATACCCTGCATGAAACATCGCGAGTGTAACATGGTGTAACTTTCCTGGATACAAACATCACAAATTATCAACAACAACAAAAAAAAACCTTTGCGATGTTGAATGATTTTCATAGGAGATCTGTAAGTACTCTCAGGTGATATACATCATGCCTGAATGTGTTTTCTGAACACATTACGATTAAAAAATATATATATATTTTATCTATAATTGTAAGTTATGGTAATTCTCCTCTGTTATTTAAATACCATAAACTGTGCTTGACTGATTGACAGAAATATTGTTGTTACTAAGGGAAAGCTTGTTTTTATTAAAACAGTTTTAAAGTAATCTATGTAGACACCAACGGCTACATTCGCAACGTATTTTAAAAGACCTAGCACTCAAAAAGGGCTGTGACAATGAACAACCACTCCCATAGATAACTATTAAGTAGACTTTATTAGCTAAGGTAAGGAATGTCACAATTTCTGATACTAATTAATGTTCGCCTCACATCTCCACGCTTGAGGGTTCGATTCCCAAGATGGCCTTGTGTGTGCGGAGCTTGTATGTTCTCTCCGTGCTTCAGGGGTTTCCTCCGGGTATTCCGGTTTCCTCCCCCACTCCAAAGACATACATTGTAGGCTGATTGGCATGTCCAAAGTGTCCGTAGTGGATGAATGTGTGTGATTGTACCCTGTGATGGATTGGCACCCCATCCAGTGTGTCCCCAGCTTTGTGCCCATGCTCCCTGGGACAGGCTCCAGGTTCCCTGTGACCCAGTAAGGATAAGTGGTGCAGAAAACATACTAATCACTAAGCCATCAAAAAAAAGGAAAATGTGCAACATCTTGACTATTCAGTATTCCAGATTTTGCACATTTTCTAGGTCAGTATATAAGTGTACGCAAATATGTGATATTGACCATGTTAACCGGTTTGAACAAAATGTCAGATTTTCGGTAAGGCTTATACCTTCTAATGAAGCTCATTCTGATTCAACAGTTTTTACAGAAACTTGTGGCGTCTGTGCCAGCTGGAGCGCACACTGTCATTAAGGCAAAAAATAAATAAATAAATAAATAAATAAATAAAACGAGGACTTACCAAATACTAAGGAATTCTGAAATGTATGTCAATATTTCTAAGATTCTATTTTTCACTCAAGTTATTGCTGATAATCTCATTTGTAATGAAAACCTTTGTGTTAAATTGAAAGGAAAAAAAAAAGAGAAAAAAAACGGAAGCATTTTCCCTAGTGCTGTCAGACTTTTGGAGAGGACTTTTTTGTAATGTTGTTCCCATCATTTGTCATATTGGGCCGTCGACTGTGCGACTCCCCAAGGAAGCTGCAAGGCCACACCGGCAAGCACGGACTCGTGATCTCTAAAAAAAAAACCGGTCTAAAAACCGGAGCAGTGACATCTACTGCAAGTCTGCTGTGATGGTTGAAAGTGAGAGTCCTACCTTTTCTGGCACAAGGAAGAGCAGCGGAAGCAGTAAGCCTGGTGTGATGAGGAGAACCAGCTGCTTACGGACGTACCAGAGTTTCTTGGCAAACTTCAACAAGTCCATAGCGCGAGAAAGCAGTGTTTTTTTCCCCCTCCTTTTCTTCAACCGACCTCTCAGTCCGTAGTCTTCACGCCACCGATGATCCTTCTCCACTTTTTATCACGCTTTCTTTGTTGATTTTTTTTTTAGCACCGTGGGAGAAGATTAACTCTTGGATTACTCGTTAACTCCTCGCGCGTAATAAATGGTGAAGCATGCTGTCGGGATACACGCATATAAAGGTTACAGGTTCGACCCGGGGCACTTGAGTGGGATCAGCGTGGGAAACATTGATTATCGCGGTGAAACTAACTGTTCGTTTACACAAATAAGCTTTCTGTATGGAGCTCTATTGTTTACCTAGAGGTTGGGTCGTAGAGGAGTATTGCGGAATAGCGCTTGTAGAGATAAGAGGAACAGGGTTAAAAGGATTCGCGTCGAAACTGAAATATCAGTCTGCACCGATCCTTTGGAGATCTGATCTCTACGCACTGATACACTCTAGATAGCTCATCGCCTATGATATATAGGAATATATAGTTTAGGAACAGGTTCCTCCCTTTCCACGTTGCCACACACACGCGCGCGCGCCTCCAGGCATGACTGGAATTCAGAATACCAGCACAGAATTCTTAGAATGTTTATAAGCATTCGGTTATAATAAGTTCCACACATCAAAGACATTTTGTTCCAGTTTTTAATTAAAAAAAAAAAAGATACAAGGTCATATTTAATTGATGAACAACATCTCCATACACCCTAGTAAAAGATCAGAGTTTATTAAAAGAAGACACAGTGAATGTGTATGTTTGGTAATTTGGGTGGTTGTACTTTTTCTTGTTGTTCTTTATAATGGTCATTAGGTTGTTCAACCAAAAGTGGATGGAGTTCTATCAATGATTCGTAATCAGCCTTGAGGCCTTGGTCAAAAAAAAAAAAGAGAATAAAAAAAAAAACCAGAACAACAGAACACAGCTGTACTCATGTAATAACAAGTTTGAGCAATGTTTTTGCAGGTGCAGGTTAAGGATGGTCCTCTTCAAACTAAAAGAACCCCCTGGCTGAATCCTTAAAACCAGTTATGAACATTTTTCTTTCCATAAATCCTGGTCTTTTCAAAATCATAGCCAATGAAAAGAAGGCAGCCAAATTTTTGTTTATAGTAAGTAAGTAAGTAAGTAACTAAGTAAGTAAATAAATAAATAAATAAAACTCTCTATTCCCATGTCAAATAATGAAGCTTTTCTTCAAGGTCAGCTTACATTCTTCCTCAGTGTGTTGTCCCTTAATTTTTTTAATCCATCTTTTTATTGCTCAGCCTTTCTATCTCACATTACCTCTATGAAGTATAGCCTGTCAACCCCACTGCTCTGCTTTTACATAGGAAAATATAGATAAATAATAATAATAATAATAATAATAATAATAATAATAATAATAATAAATAGAAAATAGTACAAGCATTGAACATGCCCATTTCCATTTCCACAAGAAGTTCCAGTCAACTGGAAATGTTATGAATCAACCTGGAATCGGACGTGTGTCTATATTGTCTCAACGCACTGTGAAGGGGATGGCTCTAGTGGCCAAAAAATCTCAGAGGATCACAGCTGGAGAATTGCAGAAGTTGGTTGTGTCTTGGGGTCAGAAATTCTCCAAAACTACAATCTGAAGTCACCTACATCACCACAAGCTGTTTGGAAGGGTTCAAGAAAAAAGCCTCTACTCTCATCCAAAAACAAATTCAAGAAATGTTAGAATGCCACAAAGGTTCAAATGGGTCGTGGTTGGATCTTCAAGCAGGACAATGAACCAAAACATACATCAAAATCAACACACAAATGGTTTACTGAACACAAAATCAAGGTCCTGCCATGTCCATCCCAGTCCCCTGACTTGAAACCCATAGAAGACCTGTGGGGTGAACTGAAGAGGAGAGTCCACCAGCGTGGATCTCAAAATTTGAAGGATCTGGAGAGATTCTGTATGGAGGAATGGTCTCAGATCCCTTGCCATGTGTTCTGCTATCTCATCATGCACTAGAAGACTCAGAACTGTTATCTTGGCAAAGGGAGGTATCACAAAGGGTGCCAATAATTGTTGCACACCTATATTTAACAAAAATATATATTTTTTGATAAACCTGTGTTTTGTTTGCAATTGTTTGATATAAACAAGAGCAGAGTAGTTTTGTGAATTTTTTTAACAAAAGACCAATAGGTTAAACAATAAAGACAAATTTTCACAGGCTTCTTTGCTCATATTTACGAAGGGTGCCAATATTAGTGGCAATGTACATTTTTGTGCTGACTGAAGGATCACCAATGTGACATAAAGCACATTCATTCTTATTATATTACAATGTGTTTATGAGAAATCCATTAGGGAAAACCTACTACTTATAATTGTAAATATATGGATTTATATTTTGATCTATATATTAATACATCTACATTTCGTAAGGGGTAGAAATAAGGCAATTTAAAGCACAGCACATAAAATCTATAAAAGAAAGTACAGTATGTACTTATATTGTACTCACTACAATATATATATATATATATATATATATATATATATATATATATATATATAAACAAGCCCATATTGGGCCTGGAACTCTGTCAAGACCATGGCATTTACTTTAAATACCACAGTCACCGGGTAAATGTTGGATACCTACACAAGCTGTCATCTTGCATGTGCTATGTGGAGGAGAATAAATAAGTTGAAGGGAGCATAGACCTCTTTTCATTTAAATGTCAAGTACATGGCTAAAAGTTTACATCTTAACTACACTACACAGGTAGGAATGAATGTTTGTGAACTAGCATTAATAGAAATACAATTAGGACATGCTGTAAAATTTTAACATGCTCAAACAGCACCACCTTTTGATAAATGTTTACAATTTTTCAGTTTCCTGTTAGTTGCATGATCTAGATAAACATTTTGCAAAGCAGTTCTACGAAATGTATAACTGGAATTGATTTTTAACCAGGACTTTGACTAAACCTATTTGATAGCTTTCACTAATATACAATAGGGTCTCTGAAAACAATAATAATTTTAAAAAATATATAAATAAATTAATGATAAGAATAAGAATAAGAATAAGAATAAGAATAATTCCTGCCTATCCTGGGATTGGTGGCCAAACACTAAGCATTTCTGACCAGACTGGCTTTATTAACCAATAAAGAAACTTTTCTGCAATAAGGCAGTTCTGTATATAATTTGGTATGTGCACAGCCTGAGAAAATTAAGTATGCTGCAGAAAATAAAGCATCCAGGAAGGAACAGAACTGTGCTAGAGCCAACGCAAGCATGAACAGCTGTGTGTCTTTTCAGGGCTGAAGAAACTTGCATTATTTGGCATAATTTGCTTCTTGAATCAAGTGTGCATCTGTTTGTGTGTAACAAAAGTATGTAACCAAGGATTGTAATGCTACATTATGATACCACTGGGGGATATACTCCTTTATTGAGTGGCAGAAGGTAGTGGGAACTTTTAATATCACTTACAGCAACTCCTATAGAAATGTCTAATGTTTAACTTTAATTCACACCCAATATTTAACCCAACTCTATCACCTTGAGCTTATTGGGGTAGTGAACAGAGCAGAGGGCTGCCAAGCGAAATTGCTGCTGTACATATCACACACCACACACTGTATATTGATCATAAACCGTAATGATCATTTAGAGAATTGCCATAAATTGAAAGAATATCACAAATACACACTAACGCAAAATTTTGATTGCTTGAAAAGAATATTTTCTCAATCCTGTCCTCTAGGGCCCAGAGCAGTTCATACTGTTGTTCAATTCAGTCTTTGAACATAACTCATCCTGATAATCAAGGGTTGCAGAATTGCAAAAATGTGAACTGCCTGAGGCTCACCAAGGATGGCCTTGAATTTGACTTTAAATGGATTTTATGAAGGAGAATAAAAAACATTTCATTAAAAAAAAAAAATCAATCAATAACTTTAACACATTACTTTCATAACTTTCACAAAAAAATTGCCTTTCATTTTAAAAGCCATTTTAAAAATTACCTACATATAGCATATATATTAGCATATAGCATATACCTACATATAGTATATACCTTAAAAGGAGTTAGATTTACACAATTTTAATAAGTTACTTAATAAGTTCTAACCATAACGTTATGCACTTGTCATACATTAAATAACAACATTTTGATTAACCAAATACTTTATAATATTACATAAAGATGGGTGTGTTATTACATTACAAAAAACATTTTGAGTGAAATCTATTTCTTGTGTTGTAAATTCTTATAATCACGAATACTATTATAAGAAGAAGTAATCCTATTAGGATTTGGTTTCCAGCATTAACCTCTATAAGTACAAATGTCTACTGTCACAGGTGCTCAGTTGTTTTGCCTTAATAATACATTCATATGTTAATAGCAAGACATCAGTGTGTGTGAGAGAGAGAAAATGAGTGTGTGTGTGTAGCCGAGTAGACTCCAGGAGTGAAAAACAACCATTTTACTTGCATTTATATTAAATTCAACATCCTTTGGATCCTGTTTCTTTAGTTGCTTGGTGATGCCAGATAGAGTTTGGATTCTCTGTCTCTATCTTGAAATGTCAAATACTTTAGATTTAGTCACATTAGATTCCTCATGAGGAATTTATATGGAAATGGCACATTTTCAAAGAAAAAAAAATTGCTGTACTGGAAGGGTAAGGTGATCAACTGTGTGTTTACTCTATAGAAACGAGCGTTCCTGAGAAGCCTATATATATATATATATATATATATATATATATATATATATATATATATATATATAACATTCAACATGTTTGAATATTTGTATTAACATAAACACATTCAACAACCGAGACATAAACTGAACGTTTCATAGTTACAAAGTTTCACAGACATTTGACAAAGAGAAATGGAATACTGGGTTCCTGAACAAAGGGAGGTCAATATTAAAAGTAACAGTCAGTATCTGGTGGCCACCAGCTGCTTTAAGTACTACAGTGCATCTCATCCTCATGGTCTGCACCCGATTGGTCACATCTTGCTGTGAGATGTTACTCCACCCTTCCATCAAGGCATTTGCAAGTTCTCGATCACGTCTAGGGGGACACATGGTTACATGTAATTTTCCACTGCAAGAATGATCAGCTGTCCTTCCTGTCTCCCTGTAGCACTGTGTTAGGTGTCTTACATTACAGACATTGCAGTTTATTGTTATGGCCACATCTGCAGTCCTCATGCCTCCCTGCAGCAGGCCTATGGCATGTTCACGCAGGTGAGCAGGAACCCTAGGCATCTTTCTTCTGGTGTTTTTCAGAATCAGTAGAAAGGTCTCTTTAGTGTCATAAGTTACTGTAACTGTGACCATAATTACCTACTGCCTGTAAACTGTTAGTGTCTTAAGGACTGTTCCACAGGGGCATGTGCAATAATTGTTTATGGTTCATTGAACAAGCATGAAAAACATCGTTTAAACCCTTTCCAATAAAGATCTGTAAAGCTTATTTGGATTTTATGAAATTATCTTTAAAATACCGTCTCCTGCAAAAGGGATGTTTCTTTTTTTGCTGATAATAGATTACCTTTAAGGATGCCTTTTTCACCAAAGAGGAACGTATTGAAATCATTCTCATGGCTGGATTGGAAAGCTGTTGCAAGGTTGTGATGGACTTTTACAGGAAACATGGCAAGCACATCACACACAACACTGTTGTCAAACTTATTAACAAATTCAAAAAGACTGGAAATGGACATCCACAAACATCCACTGACAAAGGCACAACCGACATGGTGCTGGTAACATAGTCCCCTATATATGGAGACTTTTGGGACACCCTGTAGAAAAGATTATATTACTGAAGCACTTCAACTCTATCTTTTGGTTCAGTTTGTGCCCTGCCAAATAATGCGGCCTGCTACCCATTATACAACTGTGTATGTGTGGTTTGTATCAGGGTCCAATTGTATTCTTACTGCAATCAAATTTCACTTTGAAGATTTGCAGATTGCAATCAGGGTTCACTTTGAAGCGTACTAACTCTCTCAGATGGTTATTTGTGACTGTTTATTTTTGTCCACATCCAAGTGCAATTGCTATGTCCTCACCTTAATCTCACCAAAAGGTAAACAGCACCCTGATGATTCTGTCCTGACCAATGTTAGGCCCTCTGCCTGTCACCTGAGTCGAAGTCACTCCAGTGCCATGACAGTAATAATCCATCCATCCATCCATCTTCTATACCGCTTATCATTCAGGGTCACAGGGAACCTGGAGCCTATCCCAGGAGGCATAGGGCTCAAGGCAGAGTACACCCTGGACCGGGTGCCAATCCATCATAGGGCACAATCACATACACATTCACACACTACGGACAATTTGGACATGTCAATCCACCTACCATGCATGTCTTTGGACGGGGGGGGGGCGGCGACCGGAGTACCTGGAGGAAACCCCTACAGCACGGGGAGACCATGCTAACTCTGCACACACAGGGTAGAACCCCCAATCCTGGAGGTGTGAGGCGAACATGCTAACCACTAAGCCACCATGTGCCCATAATAATAATAATAATAATAATAATAATAATAATAATAATAATAGCCTATCTTGACCATTTCTGTTAACAAGAAAATGTCTTAAATATGACCTGACATGAAGGCAGACCTGCCAAACATTTTATGTATAAAAAGAAACTCATCAGTGCCTGAACAAGCAAATACATAATCATATCTATTCATCATGCTAATCTTTACTATCCAAGAGGTGTAATATCATATTAATGTCCTGATCTGGAGTCTCCTGACACTTCCTGGTTCTGGCAATTGCTTGGACTCCTATTAAAGTCATGGCCACACCCAAACACCTACAGCTACACCTAGAGGTTATTTATTCTAAGTAAACAATTGGTCATTTGAATTTTGTGTCGACTTTTTTTATGGTGCTTCCCTTGAGTCAGGGTTGTAACATAATGGGGGCTCATCTGGAATATGAACCCAACATTTCTCTTGGCTGACTCACCAGCCTTTTAAAATAAATATTTATGCTAGTGATGTTGGTGCTGGTGTTGTTCTTCTCCTGGATGACTGCTTGGAGGTAGAGCATCCTGTTTGTTACTTTTCTAAAATGCTTGAAAAACATTAGAAACACAACTTGACTATAGAAAAGAAGGATTTGGTTCTTATGCTAGATATCAAAGTTAATCCTGGCAACAGTGGGTGCAAAGCAGGAGAAGTCACTCCATACGGGAAGTCCATCCATCTAAGGGTACCATGTACACACACATTCACCTATGGGAAATTTATCATAGCCAATCCGCCTACCTGCATGTTTGTTTGTTTTTTTACTGATTGGAAAATATGCCACAAATGTGAATGTATGGATGTTGTGATATAGTGGCTTGCTTTTTTATTTATTTATTTTTTTACAAAGTTGTCTTTGATGCAAATTGTCTTGACATATTATAGTAACTTTTGCCCCGTGCACAGATTGAGTCATTTTAAATACCACAGCTCTCCCGATACTACACATTCTTGTTCTGACAAAATAATGAGTAAATTATGTAACTCCATTTCCCATGGGTGGGTGAGTTGGGTGGGTCATCAAACCTGATAGGTTAGGAGACTTTTACAGTATGTATGTATCTATATATGTGTATGCTTGTATGTATCTCTTGTATGTTAGGAGACTTTTACAGTATGTATGCATGTATGTAAGTATGTATGTGTATGCTTGAATGTATGTACATGTGTAGGTGAAATGTACTTCAGATTAAAGCACTTAAATCAGACTGAATTTTGGTTTTTTTGGAAATTTGGGTGTTGGCACAGCAGTAATGGTGTAATTAATTTGCAGCAGAGTTGGTTAAGGTTTCAACTGTGTGTGTGTACAGTGCATCCGGAAAGTATTCACAGCACTTCACTTTTTCCACATTTTGTTATGTTATAGCCTTATTACAAAATGGATTAAATTCATTATTTTCCTCAAAATTTTACAAACAATACCCCATAATGACAACATGAAAGAAGTTTGTTTGAAATCTTTGCAAATTTTTAAAAAATAAAAAACAAAAAAAGCACATGTACATAAGTATTCATAGTCTTTGCTCAAGCACCTGTTGAAGCACCTTTGGCACCAATTACAGCCTCAAGTCTTTTTGAATATGATGCTACAAGCTTGGCACACCTATTTTTGGGTGGTTTCTCCCATTCTTCTTTGCAGGACCTCTCAAATTCCATCAGGTTGGATGGGGAGCGTCGGTGCACAGCCATTTTCAGATCTCTCCAGAGATGTTCAATCGGGTTCAAGTCTGGGCTCTGGCTGGGCCACTCAAGGACATTCACAGAGTTGTCCTGTAGTCACTCCACTCCTTTGTTATCATGGATGTGTGCTTATGGTCGTTGTCCTGTTGGAAGATGAACCTTCGCCCCAGTCTGAGGTCCAGAGCGCTCTGGAGCAGGTTTTCATCAAGGATGTCTCTGTACATTGCTGCATTCATCTTTTCCTCGATCCTCACTAGTCTCCCAGTTCCTGCCACTGAAAAACATCCCCACAGCATGATGCTGCCACCAGCATGCTTCACTGTAGGGATGGTATTTGCCAGGTGATGACTGGTGCCTGGTTTCCTCCAGACATGACGCTTGCCATTCAGGCCAAAGAGTTCAATCTTTGGTCAATCTTTGGTCTGAGAGTCCTTCAGGTGCCTTTTGGCAAACTCCAGGCGGGCTGTCATGTGCCTTTTACTGAGGAGTGGCTTCCGTCTGACCACTCTACCATACGGGCCTGATTGATGGAGTTCTGCAGAGATGGTTGTTCTTCTGGAAGGTTCTCCTCTCTCCACAGAGTCACGCTGGAGCTCTGTCAGAGTGACCATCGGGTTTTTGGTCACGTCCCTGACTAAGGCCCTTCTCCCCCGATTGCTTAGTTTGGCCGGGCGGCCAGCTCTAGGAAGAGTCCTGCTGGTTCCAGACTTCTTCCATTTACGGATGATGGAGGCCACTGTGCTCGTTGGGACCTTCAATGCTGCAGAAATGTTTCTGTACCCTTCCCCAGATCTGTGCCTCGATACAATCCTGTCTCGGAGGTCTACAGACAATTCCTTGGACTTCATGGCTTGGTTTGTGCTCTGACATGCATTGTTAACTGTGGGAACTTATATAGACAGGTTGTTTGCCTTTCTAAATCATGTCCTATCAACTGAATTTACCAAAGGTGGACTCCAATCAAGTTGTAGAAACATCTCAAGGATGATCAGTGGAAACAGGATGCACCTGAGCTCAATTTTGAGTGTCATGGCAAAGGCTGTGAATACTTATGTACATGTGCTTTTTTTGTTTTTTATTTTTAATGAATTTGCAAAGATTTCAAACAAACTTCTTTCAAGTTGTCATTATGATGTATTGGTTGTAGAATTTTGAGGAAAATAATGAATTTAATCCATTTTGGAATAAGGGTGTAACATAACAAAATGTGGAAAAAGTGAAGTGCTGTGAATACTTTCCGGATGCACTGTATGTGTGTGTGTGTGAGAGAGAGAGAGAGTGTGAGAGTCTATGCCCTTAACTCATAATGTCTACCGTGGCTAAAGTGTCCTTACCTAATCCTGTGAGCTCTATTAAATAAGCATTAAAGATGTCTGTGTTAATCAAAATATCTCTTACTTTATCATTTTCTCTGAACCACTCACACACACACAGAACCAAGGACAGACACTTTGCTTTTCTTTGGAAAGTGTATACAACGATTTGAGCACACACATGCACAGACATGTCCATGCACACGTAGACAGAGAGAGAGAACATCAAGTGGAGGCAGTGCAAGTAGCAGAATCAGGCAGTGAGTCAGTTTGCTCTGAGCATCACTGAGAGAGCTCATATCAGACAACAGCACGAGAGGACTCTTAACTAACCTCTGCATCATTATCTGACTCATTCATTCACATTTACTTCATGCATTTTGTTCTTTTCTTTATTATTCTATTGTGTCATCTGAGTTCAATCTCCCTCTTAATCTTCTTGTGTTCTTCTCTGTTTCACTCCACATCTCTCCTTAATAATTTTAACCTCACTTTCTCTACCCCAGTCTCTTTCATTTTCTCCATTTTCCCATCCATTTTTCAGTGGATACTCATGAACGGATCTTACCATCACATGCTCCTGCGGGACAGCTCTCTGACCAACCTCACAGAAGAAACAGAATACAAGAATGGGAGCACTTCGCTGTGGCTGTCTAATGGCAGTGTTGCTGCTCCTCCATCAGGGGCGCTATGCCAGCAGGTTCAGATCCAGGCTGAAGTTTTCCTTGCACTTGGGATCGTCAGTCTGCTGGAGAACATCCTGGTCATTTCTGCAGTGGCGAAAAACAAGAACCTTCATTCGCCCATGTACTTCTTCCTCTGCAGCCTGGCAGCGGCGGACATGCTTGTGAGTGTCTCCAACTCCCTGGAGACGATTGTGATTGCCATTCTTAGAAACAATGTGCTCAAACTCAGTGATTTTTTTGTGCGTTTGATGGATAATATTTTTGATTCCATGATCTGTATTTCTCTGGTAGCATCCATTTGTAACCTCCTGGCCATCGCCATTGACCGCTATGTCACCATATTCTACGCACTACGCTACCACAGCATTGTAACAGCACGGCGTGCATTAAGTGCCATTGGCATCATTTGGCTCACCTGCATCATTTGCGGCATTGTCTTCATCATATACTCCGAGAGCAAGATGGTCATCATTTGTCTAATTACAATGTTCTTTGCAATGCTGGCACTGATGGCAACACTCTATGTTCACATGTTTTTGCTTGCCCGACTCCATGTCCAGCGCATCGCTGCGTTACCAGCCGCAGCTGTTGCCGCGGGTGATCCGGCGCCACGGCAACGCAGTTGCTTGAAGGGAGCAGTGACTATCAGCATTCTCTTGGGGGTCTTTGTGTGCTGCTGGGCACCTTTCTTCCTCCACCTCATCCTCCTTGTGGCATGCCCACGCCACCCACTCTGCCTGTGTTACATGTCACACTTCACCACCTACCTGGTGCTCATCATGTGCAACTCGGTCATCGACCCCATCATCTACGCCTTCCGCAGCCTGGAGATGAGAAATACTTTTAGAGAGATCCTCTGCTGCTTTGGCACAGGCTGTCCATCTCCGGCTTGCGAGCGAGAACGAGAGATGGACCCGGAGAGAGTGAGGGAGAGACGACAGGAACGGGAGAAGGAGAGTGAGACAGAGTGAGATGGAAAGGTAGACAGCCAGGGGAAAAAAGAGAGAGAGTATTTGGGTGGGGGGGTGGGGGGGTGGGGGGTGGTTGATGTTGTTGGAAAGATGAAGAAAAAAGAGGGGAATTAGTGCTTGGATTATCAAGGATGAAGATAATTAAAACTAATTATGTTGTGTGTGTGTGTGTGTGTGTGTGTGTATGTGTGTGCTCACGTGCGAGTGTGTGTGTGTGTGTGTGTGTGTGTGTTACAGGTTATAGTAGTTTGTACTTATGTATATGTGGGTGTTTTGGGAATTCAGGATACTTATAATTATATAAAATTATTATATGATTATTATAAAATTTGACATTTTAAAAAACTATGATTTATAAAAGCTATTATCTTTTTTTCTACTCATAGATTATACAGTACTTATTAACTTGCAGGCTTCAAAAATGGCCATCCTGCTGTCTGTACAATCTGATCTGTTCAGGAAAAAAACTGGTATTATCCAGTTCACAATTCACTGTGAGTCTCACTACAATATATATATATATATATATATATATATATATATATATATATATATATATATATATATATATATATATCTCCCTACTAATCTAACTAATCCCTTCAATCACCTGTTTTTGAATTATATTGTGTTCAGAATGTCTCTTAGCTGTATAGTGTGCACTTTGATTGTTAACATTTTAACTAATTCTTTGAGTGAAGGAATGAAATCTGGGGTCTTGTATTTAGCTTTGTCAGATAATTTTCCCATATTTCATTATTCTTTGATTAAGGTTAATCTAGTTAAACATACCAAAAAAGTAGAGATTTAAGAGAGATTAAGTAAATTATCTTTGAATATAATTCTAATTCATATAATATCTCCATCCATCCATCCATCTTCTACCGCTTACTCCTTCTTCAGGGTCGTGGGGGAACCTGGAGCCTATCCCAGGGAGCATCGGGCACAAGGCGGGGTACACCCTGGACAGGGTGCCAGTCCATCACAGGGCACACTCACACACCCATTCATACACTACGGACACTTTAGACACGCCAATCAGCCTACCATGCATGTCTTTGGACTGGGGGAGGAAACCGGAGTACCCGGAGGAAACCCCCACAGTACGGGGAGAACATGCAAACTCCGCACACACAGGGCCCCGGTGGGAATCAAACCCCGGACCCTGGAGGTGTGAGGCGAACGTGCTAACCACTAAGCCACCGTGCGTCCTCATATAATATAACAAAAATCATATTCTAAGGATTTATCAAAAATTATTGAGTCTGTTGAGATACCTCAAGTGTCAACTACAAGATTCTTGGGAATTTTTGTTGATGAGAGTTTGAGAGGGAGAGAACAAATTGACTGGTTTAGCAGAAAAATAAATAAATCTATTGGTATAACAAGGAGGGTTAGTCATCTTGTGTACCAGAAATTTTCTTCTTACTCTTTATTATAGTTTAATTTATCCCTATCTTTCATATTGTAATATAGTCTGGGCGAGTACTTTTCCTAATACTCTCCATAAAATTTGAGTTCTTCAGAAACGTTTTGTTATGATGGTAACCCGATCAGAGTCATATATTTCATCTGCTCCTTTTTTAGAAATTTCAGAAATTTGTCCTATTTATGATATTAATATTTTTCAAATATGTTTTTATTTATAAGATACATACGATACAAGTGAAGGGAATATTCCTGAGCAATTTAAGTCTTACTTTAAAGAAAATTCAAAGGTCCATACATATTCAACTCGTCAATCTTTGGATTTTCATTTTCCTAAATTTCTCACTTGTAGAGATCAATTTTCGATAAGATTTACAGGTATCAAATTATGGAATGGCTTTTCCCACTTGTTAGAAGAATGTTTGTCTATAATATGTTATAAAAGATGTTTAAACGATCATTTAATTGCTGCCTTCTAACTGGTTTTCCTTATTTATTGTTGTCCATGTATTATGTTTTGTTTTATTTCATTTATAGTGACATTTATTATTATTATTCTGGTGTATAAACCAATATCCCTCTTATATTACTTTTATATGCTACATACATATATACTTAAGTATTTATTTTAAATAGATGTTCGCATACATTTAAGTACATTCACATAAGCATGCACATACATATTTATGCATACATTTGCACTTATACACTTTAACGTAACACACATACATGTATTCACCTATTTTTAGTTTCCAATTTTTACATATTTTTTGTTGTTGTTATTTTGTTGTATATTGTTTTTTTTAGTTTTCTTCTGATGCAGTTGTATTATTGTTTTTTGCATGTTAACTTCGTGTTCTTTATGATATTGTGAAAACTTAACATTGATTAGGTGGACGCTTTAAATAAGCCCTCACGGGTTTTCTGCCTCCCCTGCACTGTTTTTTGTAGTTTTGCTATGTCTTTGTGTATATTTTAAATAGTGCAAAACATTAAAAGAACAAAAATAAAGAAAGAAATAAAAGAACACTTCGAGCACAAGTTCATATACGTCATCATTATACTTCACAATGACATAGATCGTGTGAATACCTTCTATTGTTATTGAAGGTCAATTCAATACTTATGGATGTGACATTAGCACTCACATTGGCTAATAAAATCTCACAGCAAAGAAAGGCTTAATGAGCCAATTTGCATATGTTGTCATTTAACCTTTTGTAGACAATGCAGACAAACCTTTAAAATAAAACCTTATGTATTCATTTGCATGTTTCAAATACATAGGAATTTATCGGCATTATGAATGTGACGTAAAATGGGCAAACCTTTGTGTGAGTCTATACACATTTTAGCGAAATGTATATGTTTATTTGATTTTTCATGAATTCTTTATTTATGTGGTGTGATTATTTGTGCTGTAATGTTTAAAATGCTGAATATGGAAATAAAGTTTGCACACTTGAATGACAGATACTCTGTGCTCAGGTGTTTCAGTGCCCAACATATTAGTTTACTGCATTCTTTTCACAGTACCCCACAGTATGTCACACTGAATGCCATACACCATTTTGTTCTCTGTAAGCACACAAATGGAATATAGCTGTTAACATGGGCATGGCGCTGATGTTGTTTAGCCCATTTCAACCCATCTGACCCAAACTCTCCATGTTTGCTCCAAATTGCTCTTAAACACCATTCATTAAAAATAATTTTAATTCCGCACTGACTCAGTGAATGTTGTTTTGAAGTGACTTTCTGCAGCCGACCTATGTCACTGGATTTTTTTCTCCACGTAATTAACAATCAGACCAACTCTCTGTGCTCTGTTAGTGACTTATGACGCAGGGCACCAATTCAGCTGATTCTGGCCTAATGAATTGTGTGGATGTTCCGTTTTTCATTTCTTTGCAACTTGTTTTCAAGAAACCTTTGCTTGCGAGTATGAGGAAGAGCCAGAATGTGCTTTCCTCAGTAATGACATTAGAGATCAGATTTTTTTTTAAACAAGGGAGACGAATGAGAAATATCCATGTTTTTAACCTTAAGGAATAAAACATCATGGTGTGTGCTGTTTTAGGAAAATAATCAGCACTGCTTATTAATGCCATTACCATCCATTGATTATTTTCCTATAACAGTACATCTTGAAGTGTCCTTTTATACCACAGCAATATTCCAACATTTACATTTTTTTTATTAATTACTTAATTATACATCATGCTTTTTAACCATCTATAGTTGCATGTTGTGGAGTGTCCAGGAATCAAGTTAGTCCCTGTTATCAGTTATATTTTAGCAGCTATGTACAGTCTCTCTCTCACCAGCCTCTCATTTTCTCTACTTTTAGGTTAAAAAGACATAAAACTTACAGAAAATGTATTGATCATTAGAAAGTGCTGAAACTGGAGAGTCCTTACATAGATAAACATCTCCTTACAATAAACAGCTCCTTAGAGAAAGCTTTACCAAATCAACGATTGCAGGTCTTTGTTAAAAAAAAAAAATATATATATATATATATATATATATATATATATATATATATATATATATATATATATATATATATATATATTATTTATATATAGACAACATCTTTTGTCTGTTGTTAGTCTGAGAGTATGTGGAGTATCTGCCTTATTATGATCGAGCTGTTATTATAGAAACAATAACATTAGAATAAGGACATTAATCTAAACCATTAACATAAGTCATTTGACAGCACAACTGTCAGAACTGCTCTTACATTGTTTATTAGTCAAGATTTGTAATATGTTTATTAGTCAAGATTTGTGAAATTGATGTTTAAATTAACATATATTGTGCAATTATGAAATAAATTACATTTAATTGTACATAGGTTATGTAGATTATAAAAGCATAAACATCACGTATTTCCATGCTATTTTATTTATTTATTTATTTTAAAAAGTGTTAAAATATGGTCCACAAAACAATACAGTTCTTTTCATGCCTTAAAGGGGAAGAAAATTATTTAGTCCACATCGGTTTGTTTCCATTGGGCTTGCTGAGTGCATGGTTCCTGGCAGAGACCCTGGTTACAGGAAGAAAAAAAAAAATCTATGAATCTGAAATGGCAGAAGTTTTCATGAGAATTATTTTGACTTGTATTTTCGAGAACAGACTAAAAGGTTGACAATCTGAACAGCATGGAAATAACAGACTCATATGCCAGCATTTATTAAGGAGGCGCTTCCTGCAGAGATGCAATATTACTTGGTGACTCACCCAAAGCACTACAGTCGCGACTGAAATAAAACCACAGGTTGAAATTACCGTTGAACCATTCATGCCTTTGTATTTATTTATTTTTATTTTTTGGATATTTTTATGTGATCATTGCTGTCATTAAGCACACCTTAGCCCCAAGCAGTTCTGTAACTATGTAAAGTAGCTACATTAATATAATATATTGGGAGTTACTTAACCTGGAGGGAGGCTGGAATATAAAGAGGGTTGCTAGTATATACAGCTAGTACACATTTTTATTTTAGTTAAATAAAATATTCACATCCAGTGTACTTCTTTTATCATTACAAAACCAGACGGTTCAATAACCTTTCTTATGGAGAGACAAAGTACTTTGTTAGATAAATAAGTAACTGCACATCTAGATGTAGTAGCTATGAGCTCTCTATTTCAATCTCTAATTTTCAGAAAGAATTCCAGATCATGAAAATGTAACAAAGATCAGAATTTTTAGATTTCCAGTATAGATATAGTATGTTGTGGGTAATGAGGAATAAGACGGTCTCTCATAAGGAAGTAAGCTAAGAACCTCGTAACAGTTTAAGGTTAAAATATTCAAATAGGGACTGATTAAAAAAAAAAAACAAAAAAAAAAAAACAACCTCATCAGATGAAATTCATAATATAGTGACAACAGACAGACATGAAAAACATTACAAATGATATATATATATATATATATAGTAATGTATTTTGTTATATATAGTTTTATAGTTATATATATGTAAATATATAGTTTTTGACATCATAATTTTCAAATGATTTCTCATGTTTCCATGCTCCAATCAAGGAGAACCTCTACAGTACATCATTTCACACATTGGTTCAGAAGTTATACTTAAGTGATAGTTTAAATAAAGTGACCAAATCTTGTTCAGTTAAAACTGGAAGTATCCAGCCAAAATACATCTATGAAGTAAATATTGGAGCAAAAATACTGAGCACCTGTGACGGTGAAATTTGTACTTAATTTTTTTCCCTCTCCCACAAACACAACACAACAGTTACACCTTCTCAAATTATTCTCTCAAATCCTATTCTACAAATCACAAATTAAGAAACTCATACGCTCACATTTTTGCTACAGCTGCTGCAGTGAATACTGTGCAAAACGCAATCACACACCCGTATCAAAAATGTGAAGTCATGGACAAATTTTATGCATCCGCAACTCAGTATGTGAATTCGTGCAATGAGAGTTGCACTCCTGTAGAATATTTTCTCACAAATACATTTTTCTCTTGGAAATTTTTCTAGCACAACCACAATTCAATAACTACAACTGCTTGAATCTGCCACTATGAGTCTGAAATGCTGATTTTTCACTCACAAATGACAAGTTCTTTGTGTCAAATTCATGTAAATATTTTAAATATGTTTCAAAGATTCTACTTTTCACTCAACTGAAATAACTGACATAATTTATAATGAAAATTGTTGTATTAAATTAGAAAAGAATGCAAAAATTATTTTCTAAAACAAGCATATATAGTGGTGGCTCAGTTGGTAGAGCGGGTTGTCCACTAATCGTAGGGTTAGTGGTTTGATTCCCGGACCGCATGACTCCTTGGGCAAGACACTGAACCCAAGTTGCTCCTGATGGCAAGTTAGCACCTTGCATGGCAGCTCTGCTACCATTGGTGTGTGAATGGGTGAATGAGACACAGTGTAAAGCCATTGGATTAAAGTGTGCCATTTATATATATATATATGCACACACACGTTAACCTGCAAATGTACAAATTTTCACAATTATTAAGTTATGTTACACAGGCATATTGAGGAGAGTATAGTTTAGGCTACATAGGTTATAATATCCTTAAGTGTTACTGTAATAAATGTAAATATAAGTAAATGAAATTACTGACTAATTTAAATATCTGTATTTTGTACAGGATGACAAAAACACATAATTAAACTGGATTTATGATAGTCACTTCGTACTTTATCAGTGAACAAACAAGTTATAGATGATTGTAAACATCTATTATTTATTCAGAATGACCTGACTTAAATTAATAAAAAGTCTTTGATCAAAATGTAGATGTTTTATTATCCTCAGATCAGGATTTCTTTTCTCTCACTTGGCCCATAATTTTCTTCTTTGGTGTTCCTTAAAGCTTGCCATCCCCTATTAAAAGAAAGATCAGTAGTGTATCGTTAATGTCAGTCTATGTATCTAAGTTTAAATTAGTCTGAATCTTGTCATGGAAATAATTTAAGAAAACTCTTCTTGAATCGCTTAAAATGAAAACATATCATTCCATGTATACTGGAACAATTCTTTCTATTGTGGGTGTGTAAGGGTTAAAGTTACCATTAATCAGATTTTAGTCATCACAGCTACTCTGCTACTCTACTGCCTAGTCTGCTATGATTATGAAAAAACTTGTGAAGACATTTCTGCACAGGTGTTTTTTCCCCCGCACACTTATGTCACACAGGATGGAAAATATAAGCACAGAAAGGTCAACTGAGTGTAGCACTACATAAATTGAAGTTGTTGAGACTGCTGTGAAATGAAACTTTGAGCTATGTGCTTCCACAGCAGAGAATGTAAATTAAGCAACAATGTTAAAACCAAAAGTGCTTATATGCAATGTACATTATTAAAATGCATCATACTGATGTATATACAGTTTATTTAAAAAAATATATATTTTAACATTTTACATTTGAGGTTTTTCGCTTCTCTCCCCATTAGAAACCATCACAGTAATTCTAATGTTGTCCAATAGAAATACCATTACAAATCTTCAGCTAACCATAAAAACCCTTACCATTACCATTATTGGTCCTTAATGGTACCCATTAGACATAACATGCCAGCAATAGAAGGCAACAAATTTCCATTACAGTTTCTATTAAAACAAATACAATTTTCATTATAACCATTAAACCATTACAAATTCTATGTTTTCTATTGGGGTTTTTCAGCAGGGCTGTGTGCCATAACCATAATTTAGCTTGGAAAATTCTGCACTTATTTCACCAAATTATACTAAAGAGTGGATTTTGATTAGATGCACCATCTCTGCCATGTACTCATTCATGATCATGATTGATTGGCTGGGATACTGAATACAAATTTAGTACACATTCAATTCAATTAAACCATTGTCTGGTGCCTCATGTTGTCCCATGTTAATTCTAGCACCATGAATGACAATGAAAGCCTACTTGATGATGAAAGCTATGAGATGTTATGAAATAAAATTGCCAGCATTATAAAAAACATATTAATACAAAACACTTACCCCCACACACGCAAAACAGAGTAGAGCTTTGCTCAGACTTAGACTTAAGAATCCAATCAAGACAGACAAGGGGCTCACGTCCACTGGCAGAACCAGACCGACCATAGAAAAGTTCAACTCAGTGGAATGATGAACAAACTTGCTGGTGACATCCATGGTTGGTGTTGTCTCAGTAACACTCTCTATATTGATTTAAAAAGGACAAAATGAACGAAATGTTTAAAATTCTGATAAATTAGAGGTTTTAAGGTCTTGCTGAGGGTTGGGAATGGAAAAAAAACCTGCAGAAATCCAAATGATCTGATTGAAGTTCTACTTCCTTATGTTTCGGATTGCAGGGTGGTTTCCTAACTAAATTCCAGAAGGCCATAGGCAACTTGCTATGAATGATTTGTTGTATGCACAAAAGAACAACAGTAAGAACAACAACAACATTTATTTATATACCACATTTAAAAACAAAACATTTTGACCAAACTGCTTACATGCCATACAAAACAAATGTGAAACAAATAATATAGTTAAACACACCAAATACGGTCAAAAGCAATAGAAAAGAGGTAAGTCTTCAAATAAGATTTAAAACTATCAAAAAAGTGAAAAATGTAAGCTACTGTGTTGGGATTGTGGCAGAAAAAGAAATAGCCAGAAGCTTCAGCTACTTAGACCTTGTAATGGGAAGAGTAAGTGCCTATACAATGTTGGAATGAAGAGATGCAGTGAGAGTGATTAGATCTGATCAACAAATCTGATCAATCATAAAACATGCATGTCCACATTTCAATTGCTGTAGAATAAAAGCATATTTTCCACTTCCACATCAACAGAGTGATGTACCCTTCTCTTCCGGTTAAATTTGGTATCCAGGGTGTTAGAGCCCCTTTCAGAACCTGCAATGCCATGGTTTGTGCATACTCATTTGGAGCATAGGCTGCTGGGTGAAAAGTACCAATAACTCATTATTTCTGTATCCAACTTTTCCAGCCAGGTAACACTTGTACATCCCTGCTTGTTAAAAGTTAACCCTCTGCAAGACTAGAGAACCTTCTTCTGTATGGGACACATCTGTACGATTCTCATAGTTCTTATATAGCTGTGGTTAAAAACAACACATGTTGACCAAAGTGCTTTACATGCCAAGGACATAGCAATATGAAACAAATAATATGGTTAAACACACTAAATACAGTCAAAAGCAAGAGAAAAGAGGTAAGTCTTCAAATAAGATTTAAAAGCCTCAAGGGTAGTGCAGGTTCTAATATGAAAAGGCAAACCATTCCAGAGACATGGAGCCACAACAGAGAAAGCCCTTTCTCCTTTTGATATTAAACGAGACTTAGGAATAATTAAATGTAAACTCTGCAATGAACTTAAAGGTCTAGAACATATACTGCTAAAGGAGTTCTGCAATGTAGGGAGGTGCCAAGCCATTTCAACCTTAAAAACAAATAATAAAACCTTATATTCTGAACTTAACTGGGTGCCAGTGGAGAGACGCCAACACAGGTGATATACTAGCCTGTTTTCTAGTCCCAGTCAAAACCCTAGCTGCAGCATTTTGGACTGACGTGATAATGAGGCATGAGAAATACTATAATACAATGAATTACAATAATCCAATCTGGAAGAAATAAAAGCATGTATAACAACCTCTAGAACCTTGAAAGACAAAATACGTTTCAATTTTGCAACAGCCCTTAGTTGAAAAAAGTAACTTTTTACCACAGAATTTATATGCCTATCAAACTTTAAATTGGAATCAAAAATCACACCAAGATTCCTTAACTGATTGTGTAATATAGATGCAAGAGGGCCTAGTTGATAAATTATGGATTTGGTAGAACTGGGGGGGAACTCTAACACGTCAGTTTTTGATTCGTTAGGTGAAGAAAATTTGTTGCCTCCATTTTTTTTTTATCTCATAAAAACAGTAAAAGAGTGAATGTAAAACAGAATTGCCCCTGGCTTTAAAGGAAGATAAAGCTGAGTATCATAAGCATAACAACGGTAAGATATATTGTGTTTTTGACAAATATGTGCCAAAGGAAGCATATACAAAGATAATAAAACTGGGCCCAGTATAGAGCCTTGTGGAAATCCACTGGTAATGGATGCAGAGAAGGAAGAAACATTACCCAATTCTAACGTTCTCCCTTTAAGATAAGAGGAAAACCATTCAAGTGCAGTCCTTTGAATTCCTGCCCACTGTTTCAAATGCGCTAGCAAAATTTAATGTCAAAGGCGGCATTAAGATCAAGAAGGACTATGGTTGCCCAATTTCCTGATTCAACAGCTAGCAACAGGTCGTTAGACACTGAAGGAGAGCAGACGCTGTGCTATGTTGTGACATAAATCCAAACTGCAATTTATCCAAAATACCATTTCTATTTAAAAAGAGAGAGAGAGAGAGAGAGAGAGAGAGAGAGAGAGAGAGAGAGAGAGAGATGATGATAAACAACCTTCTCCAGGATTTTCGATAAAAAGGACAGTTTAGAAATTGGTCGATAATTATTTAGTACTGCCGGATCCAGACTGGGCTTTTTTAAAAGAGGTTGCACCACAGCATGTTTAAACAGGATGGCACAGTACCACTTAACAAACTGCAGTTCACTATCGACAGTAGACTTAAGCCAACAACATCCATAACTTGGATAAGGAGGCGAGGAGCTATAATATCTATAGAACATTGTGCAGGCTTCATTTGCTGGACTAAATCCACTAAGCAAGAGAATGATACAGGTTCAAACTCACATAATAAGCTAAATCATTTTAATTGAAATATAATATAGGCAAATCTACAAAATTGTGCAATACTGAAGAAATAAGTCAGAATTTCCCAACCAATAACCTTCACATAAAATAATTTAGTCCACTGTCTATGAATTGCGATTTAGTTTGATGAGCCTAGCTGAGTTGCCAGTTCACAAGAAAATATAAAATCATAAAACATAAATCAGGATTTCAAAAATGGCATGCAAAAAGGAGAGAGAGGCAAGAAGTAGTGAAAGGGCCAAGAGGATAACGAGCATCTTCAGTAACCACTTTATCCTGGTCTGGGTTGTATTTAGAGCACAAGGTAGGAGAATTTATACTGGATGGGACGCCAGTTTATCACAGGGCACCATTCACACACAGATTCACATACACATTCACACCTAGGGGTAATTTATCTTAGCCAATCTGCCTACCTGCATATCTTTGGACACTGGGAGGAAACCAGAGTATCTGGAGAAAACCCTTGTGAACACAGGGAGAGCATGTGAAACTCCACACAGATAGTTACCTGAGGTCAGGACTGAATGCAGAACCCTGGAACTGTGAGGCAGACTAATATTTTTTAAAATAAATTCATAAATTCATAACTCGGCTGTGAACTTTCCCAACCTCATGTATTCTAGGTCAGGATGGTGATCTGTTTGTTTGCCAAGCCTCCAGTGGAGTAGGCTGATGGACAATAATCAATGCCCCAATTGTCTGAGACCAAAGCATCTTTAACAAGCACTTGCAGAGCCTTTCCCTTACAGCAGCATAATAGCAATGAACAAACCTCGCACGCTACGTAAACACTGCCAACTATTTATCATCCTTCCTCTAACACTGCTGGTCAGAGCAGGAAGTGAAAAATGTAAGCTAATGTGTTGGATTTTGTAGCAGAAAAGAAATAGCCAGAAGCTTCAGCTACTTACACATTTGTAATGGGAAGAGTAAGTGCCTATACAATGTTGGACTGAAGAGTGGTAGTGAGAGTGATTAGATCTGATCAACAAATCTGATCAATCTAAAACATGCATGTCCATATTTAATTTGCTGTAGATTAAAGGCATATTTTCCACTTCCACATCAACAGAGTGATGTACTCTTCTCTTTTGTTTAAATTTGGCACCCAGGGTGTTAGAGCCCCTTTCAGTACCTGCAATGCCATGGTTTGTGCATACTCATTTGGAGCATAGGCTGCTGCGTGAAAAGTACCAACAGCAGATGATAAGCCAGAAAAAAACATCCTCCGTCCCAGATAAGGATGTATTAGGATAAACAGTCAATCATGAAAAGAGCCACTTGACACTGGAACTTTGAATTGAAAAAAAAACTTGTTAAGGTAACAAACGAACAGGAATACTCCACTAATTCTGAAGAAAACCACCCTGTTTTCCAATTCCTCACAGACAGACAGTTATATACATTTTCAAAAGCCATTCACATTCATAAGTTACCTGTTACATTCAGTATGACAAATGACTCATTATTTCTGTGTCCAACTTTTCCAGCCAGGTAACACTTGTACGTCCCTGCTTGTGAAAAGTTAACCTTCTGCAGGACTAGAGAACCTTCCTCTGTAAGCGACACATCTGTACGATTCTCATAGTTCTTATATAGCTGTGGTTTGCTTTCTTTGGTTGAATTTCTAATAATGCCCTCTTTGTTTGGGGAAACCTAAAGAGAAAGAAAGAAAAAAATATTTTTATTTGGTGAAAATCCATCTATTTTCTGTACTGCATATCCTACGCAGGGATCCTGGAGCCTATCCCAGGGAATCAGGGCATAAGGCGGGGGGCAACCTAGAACAGGGTGCTAATCCATCACAGGGCACAATCACACACACACACTCATTCATGCACTACAGACAATTTGGAAATGCCAATCAGACTACAACTTATTTGTTTGGACTGGAGGAGGAAACCCAGAGAAAATAAAATCCCCAACGCAAGGGGAGAACATGCAGTGCGCACACAGGATGCAGGCACTTATTGAACCCCCAACTCCGGAGGTGCAAGGCAAACGTTCTAACCCCTAAGCCCCCCATATGGTAAAATGTCTAACAATTCCATCTGTATAAGAAAGGATTTATTTGAAACACGCAAGCATTTCTTCTTTGATGCCTGAAACAGAAAAACATCAGGGTACATGTGTATCACTCACACAGACAACTTAAGTTATAAATTATAAGTTATTTTAATGTATACAATTATACATATATTTATTAGATTACTATATTATATTTGTATATATGTAGTATATGTTTATATATGTATAATATGTAATTTCACTTACATATACTTACTCTATGTTAAAATAACCTGATAAAATGGGAAATGGGGTTAATAGGTCAAATCAAAACAGGTGATAATATTGCATTGTACCTTGTACCAGGTGAGAGAAATGTAATGTTTACTGTAAGACAGTGCAGGACAGGGCAAGAAGGCGTTAGTTTCGTATTCTGATTGGACTGTGACAGCTTCTTCATTGGTGGAACACAGAGCTGTATATATGGCCAGACACAAGGCTGGAAAAACAGTCACAAAACTCCTTTACTATTCACTTCCATTTAGTTATCTGCAGCTAAAATAAAACTTCAATACATAAAAGCCACAAGCAAAATTAAATAAATAAATAAATAATTAAATACCTCACATAATAGACACACTTTATATTTCACAAGCATAAATATTTATCAGTTTTTTCATAACAGTGCAAGTAGGAAATTGTTGTCCACAACCCCGATTCACTGGTACTTACGCCTAGCCTGTGTCGTTTGATGTGTTCTCTTTTATTTAAACGGTGATCCCTTTCTGAGCTTATAAATAATGAAACCAGTCCAAATAGACACAGTTCCCTACAGAGCTATTACAGCATCTCAGTCATGCTTTCTATTGCATGGATTCTTGTTAAAGAATTGTGATTTGTGCCATTCCATTATGAGAGCCATGAGTACACCTCAGTAACTACCTGAATCACAGACTTAGTCTGTGCAAATATTGGATTCATCTTAACATTAACAAAAAACATGGATTTTTTTTTTTTAAACAGTCTTTAAATGTCCTTAAATAAACACAGAATAAAAATGTCAAACATAACAAAGAGAATCACTTTCATTGTCTTGTCCATCTCTCACGTAAACATATGAAGCTATGATTAGACATGATCATCAAACTTTTGTATGTCCTTAAGCTATAAATATTTTTAAAAAATTCATTGTAGCCTTCAGACTTGATATAAAAGGTTAAAAAAAATAGTAGAATGAGAATATTTGCTTACCCAGTATTCTAGAAAGTGTGCAACTCTTCATATTTCACCAACGGTTAATCCTACTTTGTCAAGTTCAGATCAGACACCAAGTGAGGAAGTGAGGGGCATGTAAGGAGGGGAAAGTATGGTATGCTGCTGTGTTGGCAATATGTATTTTGCACTGTGCAGTTCTTGTAAGAGTTGAGTAGATTTATTTTTAACATTTGAAAAACAACATAAAGGAAAAAAAAACATGACAAAATGTCAGTTCATGTAACAAAAACACATAAACAGCTTGTTCTGGTTTTCCATCATCAAGTTTTCTGCACCTCATTTCAAACTTTAAAGCTGTCACACTGAAATAACAATTGTTAGGACGAGACCAATGTTCAGATTAGGATGATTATTATGATTGTTGTTGTTGTTGTTATTATTATTATTATTATTATTATTATTATTATTATTATTATTGATACTACTACTACTACTACTACTACTAATAATAATAATAATAATAATAATGGTACCCTAAAGTCAGTGTGCCCTTACATATCATGACAATGTGTAAATCCTTCAATTCAATTCAATTCAATTTTATTTATATAGCACTTTTAACAATGGACATTGTCACAAAGCAGCTTTACAGAAACATATAAACATTGGATACAAATCTTTGAATATGAACTCACAGAAATTAACGTAAGAAAATAAAATTTTCTCTGACACTTTTAAATGAAAGAATTCCAGAAGACAGGTACAGTATAAACACAATGTTGTTGTTGTTTTTTTTTTTTTTTATAGAACTATATACAGTAAACAGTATAAACCATGAAGTACACTTGATTAATAAAATAATTTGCTATTTACAATAATAATACATATATAATAACAACATATCATATTCTAGAATTCTATAGACTGTAAGGTTGAGCAGATATATAATAATAAAAAGAAAATGGAAAGTTTCTTTAAACTCATTATCACATGTTTACATATATTCCATATCCTGCTTTGCCTTTTTATTCTGCATTATCTTTTTACAGCTGAGGTAAACAATCCCCATATTACCAGCAGCAAGCAAAATTGAGATTGCAAGAATTACAGGAACATTAAACAAAGTGAGCTTGGTCTTCTCACTTGGAATGGTCTTAATTTGCTGATGAGGTCTTGAGCAACCAGAGTCTAAAATACAAAAACACACAAACATATTAAACATTGCATCTGCATATACTGTATTAAGTTCAAAATAGCTACCACTTTAGGTTTTGTAATGTGTTTGTGTTATGATCTTAGTCCTAAAATTAGATATATGCAAAATAAGCTTCTTCTTCACAAATCCATGTTATAATAGGATGTCCTTCTTAATTTAGGAATAATGTATTATATCTTACAGTATCTTATCTCAAGTTAGGAAATCGTTAACTAGTACATACAGTAATCTGGCATTACCTAGATATTTGTTACCTAGTAACAAGTTGCTATTCGTATTCAGTTGTTCGTATTCAGAGCTACAACTTAAGTCCATTTTTTAGGTGCGGCATTCAGATTATTCAGACTATTCGTGTATAGTTCATGCCTCCACAGTTGCTGGATTTTTCTAATATCTACATTGCCACCCTTATACATAAGCCTGGAGAAAAGATGGATGTAATTTATACTATGATGTAAAATAAAAGCAAGAGGTTTTTTTTAAAAATAAACAGACAATGATAATCACATTCATCACTGTGAGTTTGGTTTAATTTATCAACATGGCTTTTCACCCTCATTATTCAGAAATTTATAGATTAGCACTTGATCCAGCATATCCTATTATTTTGCTTAAGAATTATTTTATGTTGGGCACAGAAAGTTACACGTGAACACACACACTTAGGGGGACACACTTAGGGGGACGCACTTAAGGGAACAACTTGGCTTAGTGGTTAGCAAATTTTCCTCCACCTTGTGTTCATGGAGTTTGCATGTTGCTTCAGGGGTTTCCTCCAGGCACTCTGGCTGTCTCCCCCAAAGACATGCACAGTAGGCTGACTGGCATTTTCACCAAATTGTCTGTGATGTGTGAATGTGGGGATTGTGGGATTGTGGCCTGTAATGGGTTGGCACCCTGTCCATGTTATAGGCTTCATACTCTCCCATAACTCTGTGTAGGATAAGCGTTCGGGAAAATGGATGGATGGATATTGGCCTCAAGTTGCATTTTTAAAAATGTATTTATAACCCAAAACATTAATTTCTGCATGGCACATTATGCTTATATCAAACTGTCTGACAGTGGCCCTGGACTTAATATTGCTTCTTGCTCAAACCGATACTGTTCAAGAAAAAGATTGGTTCAAGGTCATAATTGTGTGTAACTGCATACTTTTTAAATAGTGCTCAAATTCGTAGTTATGACAGTGGTATTAATATTTCAGTATTAAATCCTCAATAACTCAGCTCTGAATCCCTGTGTGTCTATTTTTACAGCTTACAATGTAAATAAATGTAACACCATTATGCTAGTTGATGCTAGCAGGCAAGCTACTCTTGTGTTAAACAGTTGTCTAACAAGTAAAGAAAACATTCTGTCTTCAAAACATTAAGCCATGTTTAGGGTAATCCTAATGTTAGAACATGTTCAGGGGATTATGGCAAGTTTGTATGCTTCTGTAATCCTAAGTAGGAACTGTTATGCTCTAACAGCTATCCTCCTAAATGAGAACTGTAGTTGTCATGGTTACTAAAGAGATACGATTTTACAGCTATTTCTGTAATATGGCCCCAGTTTTGCAGGATGTTAATTGGAGGTCATAAGGTTCCCTAACTTGTTTGCTATGTTACCCTTGTATTTTCCCTTGTACCCTCATTATTTTCAACTTCTACACATGCATCATATGTCATTTTTTATGCTTCAGTCTGCAGTCCCGGTGGTGGCTGTGTGGTTTAAGTTTCCTATTTGTGCATGGTTAGAGACATCAGTTTTTTTTTTTTTTTTCAGAATGAAACCTAGTTCCAGGAATGAGCAGCCAAAAAATACTTTAACATCTGAATAGAATAAGATGCCGAAGATAAAGTCCAACACCTTTAACAAGGTATCAAAATGTAAAAGAAACCACTAAATAGCTAGTTAAATGGCACTTGTGATATTTATATATTACTGTTATTTGATTTCAAATAGATCTACTGATTTGTTATAAGTGTAAATACTGTAAATATTATAATAAAGCCTCCTATTTTTTTGTCCACTACTTAGATTTCTGTCACTAACCTGTTGCACAGAAACCATCGAAAGGAAGCAGCAGATTTAACAGAAAGCATACTTAATTTTATTTGAAATATTTGATCAGAAGTCCTGATACTTACTGATAATGTTCCCTGACTGTAAAAAGAAAGCTGTATAATTATGTCACCTTCAGCATCAAATCATATATCACCTAGACCTAAAATTGAACTATGCTTATCTTTAGTTCAGGAGCACATGTTTGGAACGGATGTGTTCAGTTGTACAAATGATCATTCAAAGGATAATAATGATAACAGTTTGGTGAAATGTGGAACTGAGGATAAGTAAAAATTACCTAATGGATAGTACTCGTAGTCACCATCCTGGATGTAATGGCCCACCGGAGGCCACAGAGTGCAGCGGTAACGGCCACAGTCCGTCTGCACAGCCTTCGGGAGTAGCAAAGAGTAATCATCTTCCACTTCATAGGACCGGTTAGCAAATTTATAGAGGACAGTTTCCTGCGTAAGCAGGTCTTTCATTACAAGACCAGTTAACACTTCAGACCCCACTTCTACCTGTAAAAAAATTCAATAAAATATAAAAATTAAAAAAAGAAAAAGGCTTAAGTCCTGTTCACACCAGGATGATTTTCGCAGCATGAAAATGGTACGTTTAACGCCCCAGTGGGTGTCATTGAGTGTTCACACCCAGGCGTGAAACGCATGGCATAAAAGCATACGTACAGTTTTAACGTACAGGGCTTAGGTTTTATTTTGACACGCCGCGTCAAAAACTGGCCTACCAATGAGATTCTCGCTTTTGTTCACATGCCCGGAGCCGCTGAAGTTACATAAAAGTATGACTTGACAGCGCTCAAGTACAAAACTGTCTTACTGACGATGAAGCCGAAAAAGAAGAAGATGCAAGCACCCACCATTTTAGTAAGAGTGCATAAGTGACATACGCGAAATTAAATGCTCGCTGCTAATAAATCCTTCTGCATACACACATAAACAAGGTGTCCACTGAAAGCACTGATTCAAAATTACACACTAGATATTATATAAGTGTATTTATTATGTTGTGGCTATTTTCTTGACGACACTGAAATGCAAGCATATATTCTAAATCATACATTTAATTCTTTCAGTGTTGCTTTCTACACTAAGTAGCATTGCACCTGTCATACATATGCATATAAGTATTCTTGAACTCTTATTCAAATAGCTAAGTGCCCCATTATTGAGTCATTGTATTATCATACTGACCACAAAAAAGACTATTCATAGTCAAAACTTCATCAATTTGCAGGAACATTAACATTTCACAACTCCCCAAATAAATTTGATTTTAAAAATAACATAATCTGGGTCTTCCCATAAGTATGTGAATGACTTTGATATAATTCACATCATTGATTATTTAAAAATTGTATACTGTTTAAAATTAGAAATTTAAGGACTTAGCTTTAAAGAAGTATTTGTTGCAATGGCCAAATCACCAAATACCTCACATTTCCATACATAACATCCATTTTCAGTTAGCCAGTTCGCAAAAAGTGTGTAAACAGCTTTTTGCCAAAAAAAAAAAAAGTGAATACTGGCTCTCTTCTTCCTCTCAGTAATAAGCAGGTGTCAGAAACGGCGTTTCAATAAGCGTTTCAATAAGTTACTGTCAAGGAGTGAATTTGGACTTTCATTCAGCATGTCTCCCTCGTTTAATGCCTGGGTGTGAATACAAAAAAATGCGACAGTTTAATGAGCTGCAAAAAAAGTCCTGGTGTAAACAGGCCCTTACAGACAGTGGTGGCTCATCCATAGGGGCAGGCGGGGCACAGGCTTTTAACAAATGTTACTCTTCAGAAAGTCTCCATTCACAACTCCATAAATTTCAGATTCAGTTTAAATATTAATTACCTCTTTTAAGCAACTGATAATCTTTCCAAAAAAATGTTGCTAATTGAAAGAATATTTAATTTGATTGCCTTTCTAGATGCTTGCGCAATGTGGCGCCAAACAGTTGTTGTTATACCTAGTGATCAAATAAGGGGAGCTACTGTACGACAAGCACTAACAGAGGCCCATTGTGGAAAATATCAGGCTGCCCCATGCTCAATTTTAAGTGAAGAAGAGGGTTGCCAAAGGTCTTTGTTTTATGCCAAACTGGACTAATTTTACAAAAAGTATTTTTAATAGAAAATAATCAGAAATAAAAACTAATAAAAAAGACAGAAAGGTTGATTATGAAATTGAAAATTGTTTCCTACTCAAAGTCTGAAAAATAGGAAAATGTGTCTCTTTCCAATAGCTGTTGATTTTGTTTTTTGTTTTTGTTTTTTGGCCTAGTTTCAGGTTTAGTGTGGCCTTTGAGAGAAAAACCACCAACCCTGGTTAATGATAAATCCATGCTATCAGCAGTTCTGTGTGCACCTCGCACGCTTGCAGCAGGAAGCACAGCTGCTGTATCAAACATAATTGAATAAAAGTGCAGCTAAAACCATTCAAAATGAGCTGCGAGTTGCTGGATTGGAATTATTGGGGAGAATCAAATAATCATACATGCTCTAGAGTTCAGTTAACTCAACTCCATTTTCTGGGTCTATGCAGAACAAAGAGTGCCATGGTGAGGATTTTTGTAAAGCTGCTTTAAAACAAAGTCTAAAATGCTATATAAACAAAATTGAATTGAATGTTGTTGTTGTTGTTGTTGTTGTTGCTGCTGTTGTTGTTTTTTGGTTGGTCTCTGAAGCTGCTGTGAGACTTCAGTGTTTTTTCTATATTGAAAGGTGCCAGATTGCAATTGCTTAGTCAAGCTGAATCAAGTGAATGAGCTGTTCAGACTCAACAACAGGTCATGGCAGGCATTATTATGTGCAGATCATTAGAGGGAATCATTTTTATATCTAAACATTATTATCATACAGTGTAAAATATAAGAACATATTTTACAGAGTTAAAAAAATTTAAAGTATTTGCCCAAAAGTAGTATCTGTTGACTACAATAAACAGCATTGTGCAGGTAAGCCCAATTAAATTGTAGAGTTATCCAGTGGCAAATTTCAGTTCCATTCCTAATTTAATCCAATAAACTGCTCTATAAAGTTTTTAGAGTATTTATATAATGTTGGATTATTTGTAATGTCAAATACCTATTAACAAATAAAGTTTTGTAACCTATGGCTATGTGCATGGAGCTAAAATGTTGTGTACTACACCAATTCAGTATTTATATGCTTTTCTTGCCACAAAGTGCATGTAATTATATGTCACTATGCATCTCACTTTTGTGGGCATGTTAAAAGAATATAAATTACATAAACACATTTACAATCATTTTGGCATAAGTGCATGCATTACATACAGTTGTGTATAATTACGTATATACTAAATCATATTTATGACACATGCTGAACTTTTATCAAATCTGTTCACTGTTTTATGTGCGTAATTAGTCACGTCACATTTAAAATGATACATTAATCCGAACTGGCAAGTATAACCTGAATCAAACTTTAATTTAAAATATTACAAACAAAACGTCATGACTTTTTTTTTTTTTTTTTTTTGGCTCGGTCTGGAGTCAAGCTCTCTTCGTCAGAGGTTAAGTCCGCCTGCACCGCCCTGTGGCATATCAGTTGTGCTGCGCTGTTCTTCAGTGGTTCTACCCAGTGGTTCTCATGCATATCAGCTGTTCAGTGGTTCTACTCAGTGGTTCTCACGCATATCAGCTCTTTAGTGGTTCTGCTCAGTGGTTCTTGCTCACATCAGCTCTTCAGTGGTTCTACCCAGTAGTTCTTGCTCATATCAGCTCTTCAGTGGTTCTACCCAGTGGTTCTCGTGCATATCAGCTGTTCAGTGGTTCTACTCAGTGGTTCTTGCGCATATCAGCTCTTCAGTGGTTCTACTCAGTGGTTCTCGCTCATATCAGCTCTTCAGTGGTTCTACTCAGTGGTTCTACCCAGTGGTTCTTGCTCATATCAGCTCTTGAGTGGTTCTACTCAGTGGTTCTTGCGCATATCAGCGCTTCAGTGGTTCTACCCAGTGGCTCGCGCTGGTATTTGGTCTGCTCCACTCGGTTCTTCCGGATAGATCAATTTTGACCAGCTTTTGAATTGTTTGGCTTCCCATAGCCGAGCAAACTCAGACTTGACGTGCACTTGCGCGCATAAAGTGTATACAGGCTTCTGTTGCAGCCTACATGAGTGTATTTAATGCAAGCATTTACATTATATCTTGTTTATAAAACTACATGCTCTCACTGATTCTTTGTAACGCAGATGATTTTTAAACAGTTTGTAAGTATGCTACAGGCTATGTGTACTTCCTGGTATTCCGGGTGACGTATGTTTTTGTTATGATTTGATAGGAAACCTGCCAGTTAAGCTGTTGTTGTGTCTCTTTGCTACTAACATGTTTATTACCTTATACCAGGTAATTCTCCTGTACTGAACTTCTGATTCACGTTTTGCTTGGCATGGGATTGTAATGAAGCTCTGCTCATCCCCTACCGATATGGACAGCTCAAGCAGATTAACAACTGAGAATAAAGAAAGAAATACTGTCAATTCATTCAAGCGACACACTTTATTCAATGCTTTAAGTTCATTATAGCACCGATTATACGTTTCTTTGCAGTCTGAAAACTGAGTCTACATTTGGTTATTGGTTGGTTTGTGTTTATTTTATTTATTTGCTCTTTTACTTTCGCTTTCATTGTTTACATTCTGTCCATAATGGAAATCCCCATTTTTTCCTTAACCCATCTCTTTAACTGGAAATGCACTTACACATAGCAACATTTACACACAGCAAAACTTACACATAGCAACACTTACACATAGCAATGCTCAGTCGCATCATTTTTTCCGTTTGGTGATTTTTCGTTGTTGCCGTTCAGGGTTTGTTTTTCAGCAGCTCCAGTACTTCTGCACCACTAGTTCCTGCACGCATTTAAATAGGCGTCTGCTGCTGAAACAGCCTACACTATATAGAAAGCCTGACAAATTAAAGGTACCAATAAAAACTATCCATCCATCCATCTTCAACCACTTACTCCTTTTCAGGGTCGCAGGGAACCTGGAGCCTATCCCAGGAAGCATCGGGCACAGGGCGGGGTACACCCTGGACAGGGTGCCAGTCCATCGCAGGGCACAATCACATACACACTCACATACACACTCACACACCCATTCATACACTACGGACACTTTAGACAAGCCAATCAGCCTACCATGCATGTCTTTGGACCGGGGGAGGAAACCGGAGTACCCGGAGGAAACCCCCGCAGCACGGGGAGAACATGCAAACTCCACACACACATGGCCCCGGGGGGAGTTGAGCCCCGACCCTGGAGGTGTGAGGCGAACGTGCTAACCACTAAGCCACCTTGCGCCCCCAATAAAAACTATATACAAATATATATAATATAGATATAAAATATTTAATACAATAGAAAATAAATATAAATAATAGGCCTATATAAAAAAAAACATATTTCACAGCTTTGGCCAGCTTTCCACATCTGTTATGCAGCTGTAGCAGATCATATGAGGTTTCCATTCACATTCCATTGATGACAATAATGTGCAGATAAGAACTAAGAAAACATTAATGTAAAGCCAGCAATTCGAAAAATGTGGGGGAATGGTAAATGAAGTGTTGCAAAAAGTTGTTGTTGTTGTTGTTGGTGGTGGTGGTGGTGGTGGTGTTTTCAGATATACTGGGACATCATGTTAAACTTAGCAGTATTTCTTCTCTTTTTTTGCCTAATAAGTGACAGGCAAAACTTTTGGAAAAATGTAAAAATGCCATATGCTTTATCTATTTGTTTTTCACAGGGTTATAAAACATTACATATTTTATATAATAAAATATATAATATTATATTACTATATATGCAGTATGTACTGCCATAACAAAATAATTATAAAGTTAGTTCAAATCGTGTACAAATGTTTATAATAACCCTTATTATATTTAATTAAATATATTTAATATTTAATTCAATTAAAAAAAAGTTACACCTGGGCCCATAGATGACAAAAATGTCCATGTCCAAAAACTGTCATAGAAATATTATATATTCATTTTTTTCCACTTTCACTGACTTTGAAATTTTTTACCAGCATCAGATCTGATCATAATTACCAAAAATTCATTCATTCTCAGAATTTTAACCCTTTAAATGACGGTTTCTGTACATAATGCAAAAAATCTTCAAAGCTCAGTAACCTTCTTTGACTCATATACATGGGGTGGAATTTGTGATTTCCAGTACAATATCATTTCTTTCTTTCAAACTGTTCAGACACATAAAATTTTCAGTACACACATACAAACCACAACTCTGGTATCCATACAAACACACCCACACAATTATAGCTGCATCATTTATTCAGGTGGTCTTCAGTGCTCTATAATACAGCAGAATCAAAAAAAAAAAAAAAAAAAAAAAAAGGGGGAAAGCATGTATTTTCCCCAGAAATTAAACCTGAGAAAAGAGTACACATTTCAGAATTAAAAAAATTAATAAATCAATGTTTTGAAACCTTGTCAACAAAATAAAAGATTTTATGCATGATTTTATGCTTAAAAGTCACAGGAATTAAAGTTTGAATGGGTTTCAATGGGTACATTTTTGTCCTTAAGGTCATGAGTGCAACTATTTTGTGTACCTAGTTTAAAATAGATTTATGAAAGCAAATGAGAGTGAAATATTAAAATTTGAATAAAAATACATACCTTTTGCAAAATTATACCTTTTGCATTAACACAGACAAAATGATTTTAAACAAAAGTGAAAAAGATCAACGTGTCCATACGGATGCACAAGGGTTAATCATTTCAAGGTTGAAATTATTCATCATGATTCAGGTTCATTGGGACTTAAAAGTACAATAATGAAAGGATATAATGGATGCAGCCTACTCCACGGTATGCAAAGATTTTTACTTACTAGAATTTTCTAAGTGTATTGTGTTCATATCATTTTTACCAGAGACAGAGACTGATGTTGAGACTGATTTATTTTTTTTGTTTGTTTTAAATCCTGGGTTATGCTGCTATAGTGCAAGAAATGTTACTTACCTTTTGTGGCTTTCTTCTAGATTATCTGTTCATACTGATTTTTTTTTATGGAATGTGATTTACTGATGTCATGAATAAATGTATTACACTAACTGTTCTGGACAATGCTACAAGTAGTAAGTATAATGTTTTGAAAGCTGCTACTAACTCAACTTTCAGAGCTCCACGGCTGTGTTAAAGTTAAATATAAGTGCTGCTATTCCAGCTAAACACAAAAGACACACACAAATGTATTTTTGCACACAGGGTGCTAGTGCTGTGACCTGAAACCTTACAACATTTAAACCACAGAGTAAAATAAAGAAGAAATTCACACATCCTCATTGACATTTGAGCAGAACACTGAACTACATTAGGTGACTGTAAAACAAATACACACACACATGCATGCACACACACAAACTAAGTCTTGTGCAATGTAATGTGATAATTCTGCCTCAGGTATGTATTATTTTACACAAAGCTATCCAGGTAGTATTTAGTTGTCAAGTATGCTGTGACATTACATGGTATTTGGCTGTTTGAGACTTATTAAACGGTCTAATCAGGTTTCCTCCTGGCCGCCTTCTGGCATATTGCAAACAGACTGCTCAGATCAATTGTTCACACATTATTTGGATAGTCCACTTTAGACACTTTAAAGTCAACTAGCCACCTTTATACTGTCAGCAACCAAATTTTCAGAAATACATAGATATCAATGAAAACTGACAAACCGAATTTTCCTCTAAATATTTTATTAATGAGAATGGATAACTGGCTACTCCGAGTACTAAAAATGAACACAACATTAGGAATAAATAACTGATTTGGAAATGAATGTTAGCTCACTTACTAGCAAAGCACGGCTCATTTTAGAAGTTACACACAGCGGCTAGCATAACGTTAACTCGCTTCAGCTCATTTTAGTATTTAAACACAGCAGTTAGCGTAATGTTAGCTCGCTTACTAGCAAACAGGAAATCTTTAAAGATTAAAGTAAAGAATTTAGGTTAAATGAAGTGTCACTAACTTTTCTGTATTCTGCAAAAACAGTGAGATGTGTCGTTTTAGCGAAAATAGTATTAACTGCTGCACACACAACATTACGGTACTACCATATTGATGATACGAAGTGTTTAAAAACTACAGTGGCATCGGTGGAATTTTGAAGCTTTAGTATCGCGATACTACCGTAGTACCGGTATACTATGCAACCCTATGGTTTGAAAATATGTGGTTGGCTAGCGCTTCACATGTCTCAGGGGAAGCATGTGTTAACCTTCACCTTCTCAGGTTAGTAGTTGTCTCACTGCTTTGAGACAATGTCCATTGTTAAAAGTGCTATACAAATAAAATGTAATCGGAAATTGACGTTGTGGTATTATGGGGAGAGTTAGTTGGTGGGTGGGAATTGACAAAGGAAAATTAGAAAGAAAACAGGTGGAAAAAAAGAAGAAGCACAACCTGCCTGTCACCAGCAAGTAACAAAAGTTTTTTTTAAAAAAATAAATAAATAAAAAAAAACCGAGCAGGAAGCTGCACTTTAGCAAACTCAGAGGTGTCTTTTGTCCCTGTGTTTGCAAGAATCGTTTCTCAGTTTTCCGCTTCTGCGTCTCGCTTCACTTCCTCTCTGCCTCTTGCAAACCTGAGCATAAAAACATCTGATCAGCATGCAAAATAAAAATTTGTGTAAAGGGTATGAATGTAAGTGGTTGCAAGCGTTTTTTTCTTAAAATCATATTTCAGCTTGGTGTATATATAAGTATATATGATTCTTACATTTAATTAGACCATTTATTCATATTATGACTACACATGCTGAAATAGATATGACTACAGTATGTATGGAATGATTACATGTCCTACTTAGAAATAGATCAACAAACATTTCCTACTATGAAAAGCATTTCATTTATAATTATTAAGAATAATTATTACTTTACTGTGATAATAAACGAGAAATGTCTTATTGTGAAAAGAGATTAGATGTTCTCAGTACTCACTGTGACAATTATGGTGCAGAAGATGATTTTACACAGGCTGAAAAGACTAAAACCAACCAGAGACCACAGAATAGAAACTTCCATTACATTCTGAATGCACAAACCTCCAGATGTAGTCCAGGTTGGACTGACAGTCACGCACTCTGGAAATGAGGGAATGCTTTAGCTGAGATGTGTATTAGAAACACGGGAACTACTTACACAGTGACCTGCAGTTTTCAACTGCATATTTTTATGCACAATATTTTTGAGTAAAGCTTATCACATGCTATAGTCAGTGGCATGTAAATAACATTTATAACACTAACTCATTTTTGTGACAAATGTCAAATAGTACCTGAAGAAGTAATAATGAAAACCAGAACCAAAGAGCTAAGCTCTATTGTACTGTTGAATTCTGGGATCTGATTAGTCAAACAGTAAAAGCAGCTCCGACAGTAGTGCAGCTGTAATTTGGTGACGTTTTCTGTGGAGGCATTTATTTAGCATGTATGGAACTGTGGCAGTGCTTTGTAACACTCATAAGTAAAGCAAGGTAGGTAACTTTTCAGAACAGAGGGCTTTATGAGATTTAGGTTTTTTGGTTACATGACAAGCTGCATTTTGTTTGTCACAGGGGTGTCCCCTGTGCCCCAAGATTCCCTGGGATAGGCTCCAGGCTCCCCTGTGACCCCTGTAGGATAAGCGGTACAGAAAGTGGATGGATGGATGGATTTTAATCACGGGAAAATCACTGTAGTATAATAGGAAGAACACATTGAGATACAACCCCAATTCGAAAAAAAGTTGAGATGCTGTGTAAAATGTAAATAAAAACAGAATGCAATGATTTGCAAATCTCATAAACCCATATGTTATTCACAATAGAACCTAGAAAATATGTCAAACGGTTAAACTGAGTAAATGTATCATCCATCCATCCATCCATCTTCTACCGCTTACTCCTTTTCAGGGTCACGGGGAACCTGGAGCCTATCCCAGGAAGCATCAGGCACAAGGCGGGGTACACCCTGGACAGAGTGTAAATGTACCATTTTAAGAAAAAAATGAGCCAATTTTTAATCTCATGGCCGCAACACATCTCAAAAAAGTTGGGACAGGGGCAACAGAAGGCTGGAAAATAAGTGTTCCTAAAAAGAAACAGCTGGATAAAACATTTTGCAACTAATTAGGTTAACTGGCAACAGGTCAGTAACATGACTCAGGCAGAGTCTCTCAGAAGTAAAGATGGGATGGAATCTGGATAGAAGCATATGTTGCTCTAAAACCTGTATATACCTTTCAGCATTGAGATGAGTTGTGGCCACGAAATAAAAAATTGCCTTATTTTTTTCTTAAAATGCTACATTTCTTCAATTTAAACGTTTAATATGTTTTCTATGTTCTATTGTGAATAGCATATGCATTTGCTATTTATAGCATAATGCATTTGCAAATCATTGCATTCTGTTTTTATTTACATTTCACACAGCGTCCCAACTTTTTTGGAATTGGGGTTGTACTGTATGACAGCTGGCCCTGTTGCATTTCATCCCTTACATAATTAATGAGTCATGAATAGAATTATATTCAGAGTGAACGTATACACACCTGAAACTGTGAGTAAGACAAACGACTCCCTGTCTTTTTGGCCAACGTCTGCAGCTAAGAAGCACTGGTAAATTCCAGAGTCAAAGGGCTGCACGTTTTGTAACACCAGTGTATCTTGAACTCCCAGAGATGCAGGAGAGGACTTGTTATAAAATGTCACATCATTGTACTTCCTTTTTATGATGGCGGTCTCATTTTTGTACCAAACCACATAACGATAAACGCTACCTTGATTGCTGACGCTACATGGCAATCTAATGTCGTCACCGCAGTTTGCTGAGATGAATGGCATACCCTGGGTCAGACCACTCCAACAGTGCAGAACAAGCACCATAATCCAGGCTGCAATAACAACAAAACTCTTATAACACAGGAAGGATGATTAAGACTGTCTTTTACTTATCAGGTCATATTTATCAGATGTGACATGTATGAACAATATGAAGCCTAACTGATGAATAACTGATTAGATTCCACCACTCCGAATATGATTAACATGTTTAAGACTGTCCCATAATTGATCAGATATGACTAAGTAAACAATGACTAAAAGAACACTATTAAATCTAACTAATGCATGACTGATGCATATGAATGTGAATATATTCTACATGATGGCGGTGGAATCTAATTGGTGTATACTTGGTATAGAGTTGTATATATTAAAGTCGAAAACAAAATATCTGACCTTCATGCACATTTGTACCCCATTTATTACAAAATCATTGTCTTTTTAAAAAAAAAATTGTCTGGTTTAAAATGACCCTGTCATGGTCTTTTTCATATGCTTTGCATTTTCACAGGGACCATGTCAATTCTTTTGCAGCAAAAAGTTGGCAAATATGTTATGAGAGAAGTGAGATAAGGGGGAACTGCTGAGGTAAATTTTTGCTTTGATTTATACCATGGTTACCATGGTTTAGGAAAGAATGTTTTTGCAAAAGCAATGCATTCAGGAGCATGGTCTCCTAAACATCAGGTCTTCTAAAATGTAAACATTATAAAAGCCTTGTACCCTAAAAACATTTTAATAGTTATGAAAGTGCCTCATAAGAGAGTGGACATCTTTTAGATTAGATATAAAATAGCAGTTTTGAACTCAACCAGTTGAACAACCAGTCCTCATTCTGCTCCAGAATGAAAATAAAGACTTAAATACCTACTTCTGGAAAATACAAGACAGAATCTAAGCACTGGAATTAGACATAAAAATGAAGTAAAATGCAAAAACATTTCCTAAGAATGCTGTACCACAGAATGAAAGTAGAAAAAGATTCAAGGTTCCTGAGGCCTCAGTGACCACAATCTGTTTCACATTTATTAAAGCTTTCAAGTATAGCCACTCGAATTTGTTATTGTGCATATTATGTAGGCAATGTGCTCTTTCTGGAGACCACAGCATGCTTCACCTCTGTAGCAAAACAGAAAGTAACATGGCAAGTTGCACCAATGTTATACTCCTGTAATTCTCCTGGCCCTAAGCGCAAATCTCTTTTATGTATAACACATTTACCTGTGATTCAGATGAAGAACCTGTGAAACGTCAGACCACCATTTTCTAGTCTAACAGAGAAAATGTCCTAAATGAGTGTTTTAACTTCACTGTAATCAAATTGACATTTATAGTAACTGCATATGTGTATAGTCATATACTATCACATTGTAGAGATTACTAGTTGCAAATAAAATTACTGCTTAATTTTAGAGTCAAAATTGAATACAACCCACTGTGCTCCATAATAAAGACCCACTGCATCTGTTCAGTCCTCGTGTAACATGAAGTCTGTCCTTCAATCTTCTGGGTTGTTTTTGTTTTTAAATATCAGGTCATTGTTTACAATAAAAACAACAATAACCACTAAATGCCACCAGATTCACTTTTTTCCTTTCCCTGGATGATACTAGCTTTAGTCAACAAGAAATTCTTGCAAATGCATCTCAAGTTGAACCAAAATGATTCTGAGGTAAACTGGCCCAACTGTTAATCATCATTACAAATGATCCATAAAAGACTATTTAAAATTTTCAAATAAAAAAGTTTAAAAGGGCTACTGAATTAATTAATTAATCAAATTGCTAATGCTTAGAAACAAACAATTGCCATTACTAAAATAATCCTTTTAAATGATTTATTACATTTTAGTATTTAATTATTTACCTTATTAAGCAGTTACTGAAGATAATGAAGATGAAGAAGGTCAGAAATAAAGTGTATTATGTGGCCATTTAGGGTTATGATAAAGCTATTCATTTTATTTACATCTTCCTCTGTTTTAAGCATATTCATTTTACCGTCATTTTATTTGTGCATGATTTTTTGATGGTAAAGGGTAGGTATATCAAGGCAGCTTTGTGTCATAGTGAGAAAGTTGTGAGGAATGTGTCAGTTCAAAAAAATCAGAAAAATCCAAAACAAATACTGGGACTGGAATAGTTCAAACAGTTTAGACAACATTCCTAAAATGATTTTGGCCCTTGAATATTTTTTGTTGAGAAAGCATTATTTCTGTAAGGTGAGGCAAAATTGTTATTAAAAATTTGTTTACTTGTTTGAACCTCAGCCTTCCTTATGGCTAGATAAGTTAAGTTTAAATGCATTCTTAAACACTATTGGTTCACTCATTGATTAATTGATTGTTTGTTTAAACAAATAGCAAACGCAATAATATAAAAATATGCTTAAATAATTTTATAAGCAATCAAAAAACAAATTATGAATTTAGTATTGTGCAATGTTGTATTATATTAAATATGCACTTAAAAGAAAAGTGTCTGGTTGAATAAGTTAGTGAGTCTATAAACTTACCCCAAATCCCCTCATGCATCCTGAGCTCTTCTCATCAGTTAGACGAACTGAAAAACTTCCCAGGATAATGAAAAAACTTAAAATAACTCTATTTTGTTCATCATTCTTTACATCATTCTTTACAACCTAAGATGGAAAACTAGCTATGAGACAGGATACACAGGCATTTGCCTGCATCTGAAAGCTCTGAGGCGGTCCTTTGATTGCTGATCACCTGGTTTACATTACAAACCACAATGTAAAGCCACTGTGGTCCCTAGATGTGCCTCATTTTAAAGCACACGTATGACCAAGTTTCATAAAATAAATGTAGATGTGAGACTTTCCAGTAAGGAAGTCAAAATTAGCAAACAACTGTAAGCCAAAGTAATTTTATCTTTGTTTTGGTTTGGAACATAACACATTTTTTACATAGGGTGAATTCAGGTAATTTGGGACTGAAATCAAACTGCAATATTTTATTATTTATAAAATGCACCCTTTCAAACATAGCATGATGTTCTCTATCACGAAAGCAGTTTGTTCTGGGAATGTGGCACAGTTAGTTTGGTAAATGAAGATTACTTTGGTACTTTCTAGGGAATTTAATGTTTGAACTATCAAAAAAACATGAAGGATACAAAGATAAATGCTTTTGGATCATTGCATCTTTTGATATTTAATTTCCAATTTGACTAAGAAGGCATGAGCAATAACGTATCCCTGATTAAATAACATCAACAAATATAAATGTCAGTGACTTCCATTCCCTATGAATGACAGTTAATCAACTATTTAAAAAAATATTGAATATTGAACACTGAAACAATAAAACTTTAATTATGCAAAGATGTAATACACAACACTAACAGATGCAATGTTTTATTTAGTCTATTCAATAGTTCATTTCAGTCACGTAGAAAGATCTAAATCTAAACAATATTTTCATATTTATATATTCATATTTAGGTTATGTTTCGCAAGCACTACTTGCAAAAAAAAACAAAAAAACAAACAGAAACAGATGTCATTCTCTTCAGCACAGGACTCATGATACCATTCACACACATCTAATCCATTTCTGCCTCCATTCCTGATTAGCTTTGATATCTTATTCGCTTCAATTTGCCATCATGCAGACACGGCATGTGTTGTTTTTTGTTTTTTTTAAAGTGCCCCATTATGCTTTTTCAGATATTACCTTTCATTTAGTGTTATAGAGCTGTTTGTGAATGTAAAAAGTCTGCAATGTTTAAAAAATCAAAGTGCATTACAAATGGTGTTATTGACTACCAAAAGAAAGAACCGATTCTGAACAGCTGACACGAGTTGTCAGTAATTCCAGACTTACTTCCTGTACAAACCTATGTAGGTTTGTAACAAAACTCCCCGCCTCTGGTCTTCATTGGCTGCTTTGGCAACATGTACTTTGACCCACCCTGTCACGGTTTCCCCTTTAAGCAGCGCGCTGGAGAGCATGTGGGTGCGCATGCACGAGCAAGGTGCGTGAGCACCTGCTTTTTATTTGTTGACAATCGTGACATTGTGTACATTGGACACGTGCTTTTTTGTTATGTTTCTGTTATGTCTCCTCCCTGTTCTGTCATTGGCTGTTATTTCACATGTGTCTAGATTGGTGTCAGCCGTCAGCAATTGACGTTGATCATGTTTGTATATATACCGCGTCCCTCCCAGCACACGGCGCGGAATATTAAATTAGAATAGTTGAGATACTTAGTTTGATTCCTTACGATAGTTTACCACAGTCATAGTCTTAGTTATTGTCCATGTTATATTCCATGTTTAGATTAGTGCATTTAGTCCACGCTGGTTTCACCGCTCCCAGTTCCTCGCTATAGTTTATGTTTCTCGTTTTGTTTCTCGATTTTCCTTTCTGTTTTCCGTGACCACGACATTGATTCCTGCTTTGCCCGGTTTATGCCTGTTTGCCGATCGCCTGTCCTTTTGCATGTTTTGGATTATGTTTATGGATTACAATTTGGATTTATCTACCTGTGTCTCTCTTTAAATAAACTCTTGAACTGCACTTGCATCCGTCCCTATCTTCGTTACGTCTCGAGACGTGACACACCCTCAAACACTACACTAGTTGCATCCTGAAAGAGTTAGTTTCATGTCTAGAAGACGTTGTTTTCTGCACTGGAAAAGCAAAACCAATTTGCATGGACTCCCAAAGGATGAGGATGTAAAGAGTCAGTGGTTAGAATTCATTTTAAAATGATACCACAGCATACCACACCACCTTCGTTTGTGTTCCCGACATTTCACAACTGCTTCTCGAATCTAGCTGAAGTCAGCGCAGGATTTGCGAAACGATTATTCATTAAAGATGGGGCCATACCCACTTTATTTGGACAATCTTGCACCTCTGGATCACAACCTGTAAGTATGATTAATTATTTATGTATATATTTTCTACCGAGTGTTCCAAATGCATAGTTTTATGTTGTATACATGTACAGCCAGTGCACAGCTGTAGGCCTCTGTTAACTGGCTAACTCACGTTATTGTCAAACTACATATAAACTTACCACTGAGAAACGTCCTGTACTTGTCATGCATACGATGGTGGTTCGGGTTGATTTTCTGATGTATCACAGTCGGACTCGGGCTCAAATTCATAAGGTAAAACTAACGACATTATTACTGAGCTGAAATTTAGATATGGTAATGGACGATACACGTGCTGTAAGCGGTAGACCAATCACAACAGACAGGAACACCTGACCAATCAGAGCAGAGTAGGCTCTCTGTAAGGAGTAGTTTAGAGTGAACAGATCCCTGAGTGAGACATTTGTGACACAGAATAAGAGGTGATGCTGCAATGTAAATTATGAGAAAATTAAAGTGTTTTATGACCTTGGATGCATGTAAACCTATTGTATGAGACCTCTAAAACAAAATTAAGTGCTTTTGTATACCATAATAGTGGCACTTTCCCATTATGTTTTTGTTGTTGTTGTTGTTGTTGTTGCATCTTTTTCTTTGTTTTTTGTAAACTCTAAATACATTAAATGTCACCGGCTGATTAAATGGTATGATGATAGCTAACACAGGCTCGGGCTTCCTTATGGTCATATATTTATTTCACAGTATGAACCTTTGGAACTAATAATATTCAGAATTTTTGTTTTGTTTCACAAACGCCTTAAATGTCATTTGTTCTTGTGTAGTTACAAAATTAATTCTGATATCACAGTTTCAGAGGGGGGAAATTCTTTGTGATAACATCATCGGGATGTCTGAGTTCCTTTTATGCTTTTTAAGCAGATATGCTTTTCTTCCAGCACATCCCTGTACAGTACAACACCTTTGACCTGTCTATGCAGGATTTGCGCTCAGTCCACAAGCTGCCTGTATCCATCATTGATGTTTCACTCCACAAATCATGATCCAATCCTTTGCCGTGACTCCATCTTCTTCCCAAATTTATGCCTTTGTCTGTCTTTCTGTCTATCTATCTAGCTACCTTTTTATACAGTAATATATGTGGGGGGAGGGTTTGGCATAAGAAGTAATTTTACTCTAATTTAATGGCATATTTTGGTTATTATGTTATAGTTATATTATAGATAATGCACAAAATGATGTCTCAGTTGTTGTAGGAGATTTAGATTTCAGGATTATGTAGCCTCAGCCCTACCGTTATATCTTGCTTAAGTGTAAAATACGAGCTGATGTATTATGTTATGTGATTATGATTAAACTGTGTTATGATTAAACTATGTAAAGAACCTCAACCTTGACAGCTCGGGGAAACACAAGCATGTCAGGAGAAAAAGAGGGCCAAGAAAAAGAAAGGGCTCAAGCCGTTCCCCAGGTACCCAGCAACAAAGACATACCGGAAAATCTTCTGGTTCGGGGGCCGCTAAGAAAGCTGTTCTTGATGTTCTGCTACTCCAGGAAGACCTGTGAGATTTACAACTTGACACGCTGGATGTGAAGGGAACTGAAAAGCTGATATTAAAACATGAACGTTTAGAGAAAGAATGTGATAACATATTAGGTGTTTTGAATCAAATGAGAGCTGAAGCTGAGAGATTGAAGGATCGTGCTAAATACAGGAGAGCCAAAGGCATTAGGCAACTAAATCAGAGATATGGGCAAAGGTATACAGAAGAAATAAAAAGAGCCACTTGTGATTGTAGTACAGAACCCAGGCCCTCTGCCTTTACCAAACACGTAGATGAATTAGAAAAGGCGCTAGGGCGCTTAGAAATAAAACTGAAACGGACCAAGTAAAAGCATACATCCTGTTTTCTGCACACGGCTTCAAAATTAGAGCTCTATACCACAATCTCCTGTCCATTGTGTCTCTCTGTTAAGCCCAAATAAGGGCATGCATCATGTACAGGTACCTCTACAGGTAACTTCAACGCCAGAACATGTAACCCCATTCTGTGACGTTAAAGAAAGCATGGTGGTTTTGTGTGCTAGCCTGGACCCTAGTGCACAGGACCACACTCAAAAAACGTACAAATATCGAGGAAAGGCAAGTGTTTAGTTGCCATTTCCTTGGGTGAAGACTTACTCGTTTTAATTTCTTCTAAAAAGAAAACCATTATCAGACTCTGCGTAGTCTACAGTTGTTCTTTATTTTTGCTTTATATTCTGAGTTAAGATATTTGTAATCCTTTTGTTCTTTAATAAACCGAAGTCCATAAAAAGGACGAATCGTATACCTTACTTCAAGAGTGAATTCCTTTGTTACCAACTTCTTCAGAGAAAGAGAAAGGACTTCAAGGGTTCTCGAGCCCAGCAGCAAGAAGACGCCACCTCCTGAGAAGGTAAGAGGAAGTAATTCTACAAGCTCTATCAGTTGTATGACAGAGTAGCGGGTAGAAGACTAAAAACTGTGAAACGGAATTTCCGGGAAAACTCAACACAGTTTATCTAAAATGCCCAAGTAGTGTGTTTTGACAGAAGATATGTAACTGAACCTGAATATGCTCCTAATGATCAGTCTGTTTGGCATACAAACTTGCAGGCTTCAAGCAGTACTTGGTCAGGATGCAGACATACCCACTTGCCAGAAAAGTCCCTTTTAATAAGATGTTATGAAACTATATCACATGGTTGCCTTTGTGCTGCAGAATCCATCCTAAATTACACATTCTGTGCTGTTTTTCACTTGACAAAAAAAATCCCATGTAAAAGCAATCAACATTTGAATTATTTATGAATTGCTTTAATATCCAAATATGTCTCCTTTTCCAACATACACTGGTACACATACAAAGGTAAACAACATTGGCCAAAGGCTTGGCCTATGTCAAATACACCAAGGACTGCACAATTATATTTATATATGCCGTTCTTGTGTTAAGCATTGACGCCCTCTAAACTAATGCAAATAATTTCATTATCTTACAAATACAGCAACTACAACCTTACTGGTTTTATATATCCTTAAAATATTTCAAATGGATACAAATAATGGGACTTTGGTGTGTGTTTTTCTCTGTTTGCATAGACATACAACCGCTGTTACAGATAAAATAACCAAAAGCAAGACTCCGGCTATGATGCATTGAAACTGAATGGACAGGGCTACGTTTGTACCTTGTAACTGAAAAGATAATTCTGTCATTCCAACATCATTGCTCTGGCAACCTGCAGACAAATAAATGCAGAGAAATAAAAACAAATAAACAAACAAACAAACAAACAAACAGAAAACTATCATGTAAATATAACTCCAAAGTGTGAAACTTGAAGCGGTGATATATGGATCATTACCTTGTGGTAGGCTGTAGTCACTCTGCAGAATGCGATGTCCAACAGGTGGCCACACACAGCAGCGATACATCTCACACTCATCCTGGCTGCACTCAGGCACATGCAGCAGTGACAGATCATTCCCGACTTGATATGAGTGATTGGCAAACTTGTAAAGGTGTGTTGTGTTAGTGTGGATGTCTTTCATTACAAGACCCACCAATGAGCCTGAACTGACTGACACCTGGACAAACAAAAACGATTCAACAGGGGTGATGTTTAATGTACTTACTTTCTTGCCATTTTATTACTGATTGTTGAAATTATTAGCCCTACCTTATACCAGGTTATTTTACGATACTCGACACCCTCTTCCTGGTTTACTGTACATGGGACTTGCAATGACAACACATCAGGCATTGGAAAGATGAGAAACAGCACTGTAAAAAAGGAGGAAAATACACAGGGATACAGTTTCAGCCATGTTGGGAAAAACAGGTGTTGGCCTAGGAAAACACTGTACAAGATTAAATTTGGTCATTTTCTACTATAGCCTATACAGATAAATAGAACCAAAATATCCCCTTTGCACATATAGCATCTCAACCAGAAGTGTAGTTATAGCATTTTAAAGTCTGCTTATCCCCAGTGAAAACTGAGAAAAATTGTATTTAACATTTCATTCCAATTCCACTAAAAGACAACCTAATCTGCTTGTGGAGAAACAACATAATTGGCTAAACCTAACCCTAACCCATGGTGGCTTAGTGGTTAGCATAACCCCAGCATTGGGGGTTCAAATCCCACCTCTGTCATGTGTGCGTGGAGCTTGCAAGTTCTCCCCATGCCTCGGGTGGCCCCCTCTGGGCACTACGGCCTCCTCCCCCTGTCCAAGACATGTACTGGCACTTCCAAATTGTCCATAGTGTGTGAATTGGTATGTGAGTGCAATTGTGCCCTGTGATGGGTTAACACCCTGCCCAGGGTGTCCCCTGAAACGAGGTCACTGGGATAGTCTCCAGGCTCCCTTGTGACAATGTTTAGGATAAGCAATATTGAAAATTTATGGATGGATGCAAGTTTATAATGAGATTTATCACACTTTGATTATCAGCTTCACCCACATCAATCAATGTCTCATCACCTGAGGTAAAAGTCAGTCATGGGATTTAAACAACAGCCTCATTGCCGTCTCTTCAGTCAGCTGAACGCTGTTCACGGTAGGGTTGCGTGGTATACCGGTACTACGGTAGTATTGCGATACTAAAGCTTCAAAATACTGCCGATGCCATTGTATTTTTTTAATCGGTAGTATCGTCAATACAGTAGTACCGTAAGTAATGTTGCGTGTGCAGTTAAGACTATTTCACTAAAACGACACGTTTCACTGTTTTTGCAGAATACACAAAGGTTAGTGACACTTCATTTAACCTAAATCCTTTACCTAAATCATTAAAGACTTCCTGTTTGCTACCAAGTGAGCTAATGTTATGATAACCACTGTGTGTAAATATTAAAATTAGCCATGTTTGCTAATAAGTGAGCTAATGTTATGCTAACCGCTGTGTGTAAATACTAAAACTAGGGTTCCTACAAGGTGCTTTAAAGTGTTTGAATTTGGCTTTTTGAAATTTAAGTACTGGAAACCCTTGTAAATAGCTATTTTCTATCTAGTGGTGTGCTATAAAGTGCCTGAATTATAAAAAGTAAATAAATACGAAATAGCTAAATAACCATAAAGTGTTTATTTTCGATAGAACATTAATACAATCCTTTCACTTAAACTATGGCTGTGTCCGAAATCACGTACTATGTCTATACGTACTGCGTTGCCGTTGAAACAGTGCGTACTAATCAGTATGTGTGTGTATTATGACTACAATTCCGGACATACTACATCCACCATGTTAGCGTTGTTATGTGACCTTCGACGTCATCATAAACACAAAAGTCTTAAACAAGTTAACAATTTATTCGGGTATTGTTAAACAAGTCCTGTTTAACCAACGTTTAATACATAAAAAGAGACAACGCTGTCTTCCGCACTAGTCCCGTTGCATCATGGGATTGTTTGACTCGCATCGGTTTCAAAATCTCGCCGGAAGAAGTATACCATCCGGGTATTTCTCACATACTTAGAATTCGGACATATTACCCCTCTGGCGTACTGCTTTTCGCCTACTGTGTAGTAGGTAAGTATGCGGTTTCGGACGCAGCCTATGACTCCCCACTATAGCCCCTTCCTCTCTCATTTTGACACAGACAGCTCGGGTCCACTTTACAGACCCCTTTAGCGCCTCAAAAAGCACCTAACGACAAATTTAGTGCCTTTGTAGGCAAACCTTAGATACTTTCCGTGGGAGAGTCCCCGGTACTCCCCCCCCGGAGACACCGCTCTTTAATGAAAAATAAAAATTAGCTGCTGTTACTGAGTGAGTAAGCCCCCTTTGTCTGTTTTTATGGTGTACAGCAACGGGAGCATCGCAGCCATTTTGAGAGTCGGTATCTGATTACAAGCGGGATTAATCACACTTCTGTGTACTTTAGTATGTCGATATCCAGCTTGAGCTAGCAAGGTTTTAGACATTTTTAGCAGACTGATTGCACATAGTGCTGCTTGTTGAACTGACTCTTTACATGTTAGCATGTAGGCCAAATAAAAAAAAAAATCATGTTACTTTGATTTTATATATATATATATATATATATATATATATATATATATATATATTGGTAAGTATAATATTGTCAGCAAAGCTAAATTTTGGTCGAAACAACACAATCTCAGGGAAAAGATGTCCCTGTCACTTCATATTCTGGTTAGGCCTGTTGTGTACCTTTTATAATGATTTACAATACATAAATAGTTTTTAGCTTTAAGAGGTAAGCTTTAAGGGTACGCTATATGAAAGGGTTTTTTTTTTTTTTTTTTAAAGTAAAAGACGTGGAGTAAATGACAGCTTGTGTATATCTGAGAGCTCTACCCCAGTGAAAAATATATCTTTTTTTTTTCAGAGTGCTTTATTTTCTGTTTGCACACTGTAGCTGCAACAACACGCAGAATATAGACCTACTGTTGATGGTTTTAAAAAGAGACCTAGTTACTAACTTAGCTAAATGTTAAAAGTTACTCAGTCTATGTATGTGTGTGTCTCTCTCTCTCTCTCTCTCTCTCTCTCTCTCTCTTTTAATTTGTCTGTAGGTGAAAAGATTAACTGGACACAGAGACACAGTTTGCTACCTACTTACTTATAAACACAGTGTAATGAATATTCTACTTACTTAAGTACTGACGCATTTTTGTCTTCAGGTTTTTTTTTCTTCAGTTCTTGGAGTCAACTTTTAGACAAAGCGAAACTGAAAACTGGGTTTAAAAAAGCAGAAGCGGTTGGTGATTGGTAACCACAGGAAGAGTCTGCGCCTTCAAACGGGAGAGCTAGATGTTTATATTATTGCTGTACAGCCTTATATTAAGGCTGTACAGCCTTGCTAGATTTGGTAACAGTACTTAGACCCTTTTAGTGATTTTATTAGAGAAAATGAGTCTAGCGACCTGTTGAGCAGACTTTCCCAACTGTCCAGCTGCTGGCTGTACGAGGAGAGTGAGGTTCGGTCCAAAGCTGCTGGACACACACAAGGACCAATCACTGATCACTATTTTCCCCCGTGACCAATCACTGATCACCAATCTGTTGGCGATATTAACACGTAATAAACAGGAATATATTGCTCTGATATTGGGTTTTGTTCATATAATACGTCATTTAATTAGCTTACGTACATAGTTTTAACCTTTCTCCATTTTTATAGAAAATTTTCAACTTTTTTTTTTTTTTTTTAACCAGGGAATTTGGTCATTTATTTGATTTAAACAATTATATAACCAGTAAGGACACTAATTTTATTCGATCCTGTTTAGAGCAGGTAATATATCTCTTTTACTTGCATTGATATGCACACAGACCAACCACTAGATGGCAGTGTTGTGTTGTGTTTCTATTGAATGCTCGTTATATTTATATCGACATCATTCCTGAGAGCATGTCATAAAATGCAGCTTCATCGAGCATCATTTGATTTACAGTTGGCGTGGAGACCATGCCAAGTTTGAGAAGTCAAACTTTTTGCACATGCACAAAGCATACTTGATGACAAAAGGGGACAGTATACAAGGAGAAAGCACCTGATATCCCCAACTACAGTATGGAGATGGATCCGTGATGCTTTGGGGCTGATTTGTGACTGGTGACTCAGGAGCTCTTGTGAAGATTGATAGCATCATGAATTCTGCTAAGTACCAGGATATTTCAGTACAAATCCTGTTTTTTTCTGCCAGGAGGTTCAGACTTGGCTATAGATATTCATCCATCCATTTTCCAAACTGCTTATCCTACACAGCTTATTCTAGGGAACTTGAGGCACAAGGCGGGGGAACACTCTGGATGGGGTGCCAGTCCATCGCAGGGCACAATCACACACACATTCACATACTACGGACAATTTGGAAATGCCAATCAGCCTACAACGCACCTCTATTGTGCTGGGAGGGAACTGGAGTACCCAGAGGGAAAGTATACGAGGTCTGCGCACACAGAGCGGAGGCAGGATTTGAACCTCGAACTCCAGAGGTGTGAGGCAGCAGTACTAACCACTAAGCCACCATACCAACCAACAAAAACAAAATAATACGCATATTTTACCTTTCTATAAGTCAATAAAGACACTGATGTATGCATAACATACTTGGTAAATGATATAAGGATCAACAAAATTATTAAAAATGTTTTGAATGTGATACTTGATTTGTTATTTTTAATGCTTTGAGGTTTTGGTTTTGCTGTTTTCAAATCATAGCTAGAGGTATTCATAGGTGCCATTGGTCTACAGACATATCCAAACATCTGCACTCTTCTTCCCTTCTCTATATCTCTTACTCCTGACCTTCTATCTTGTTTCTAACCCCCTTCTCTCTCTGAAGTTCTTGGTTTCCTCTGAGGCCCATTTGTAGGTCACAAATGGTTGAAGCACGCAGCCGTAAACCTGTGTTTCCTCAGCAGTAAATTACACTGCTGTTGGAGTCTCTGCTAGCGGAACTCTCTCCTCTCCTCCAGTGAAGGAGAAATTCCCTCCTGTGTGTTTAACCTACTGCAAGACATCCTCACTTCCATCCTGTTGTTGGTCGTTTAGGGGATCCCCTGCTCCCCCCAATCTCCATTTCTCCCCTGATTGCTCATGCTGGGACTGGATGTTTTGCACTTGTCAGTCTTGTCAATAGAGAATCGGGGGATAAGAGTTATTAATAGGAGGCTGAGCAAATGGAAAAAGGAAGACAGAGAGCACCAAGATCACACCATCTGGATGAAACAATGCCTGAGTTACTTCAGGATGGAGCGACACAATGGAGGAGAAGGGGATAGACGGATAGGATAGAAAGGGGGAGAGGAGATCAAGAGACAGAGACCTTTACTTCAATAAATACTCCTTAATTTTTGTTTTAGGCTATTTGCACACTTAAGGCTTTAAAGAATAAAATCAATACTCATTAATAACATACTATATAGTATTCCATTGTTCTTCTTAACACTGGTTATAAGATAAACAATATTAGTTGGTCACTATTACTGTATATATTCTAATAATAATGCATACATCAAATAGTATTTTCAATTCAGATATGCAAGAGAATCCTTGTTTTATTTCCAAATAATGGATTTGTTTACTAATCATAAAACTAAAAAAAATATCAATAAGATGCAAGATTTGTGCTTGTAGTCTATGATTTGTTGGTTGTTATTCACTAAATTGGTTAATTAAACACAGTTATTATGATAATCATAATGAGTCTTTATTGGTCACATATACAGTAGAGTACAGTGAAATTGTTTTCTTCGCATACCCCAGCCTGTCAGGAAGTTGGGGTCAGGGTGCAGGGTCAGCCATGATGCAGTGCCCTTGGAGCAGAGAGGGTTAAGGGCCTTGCTCAAGGGCCCACCAAGCCACCACTGCCTCCCCCATTGTATTAGTAGGGTTTGACATCTCAAAGCCATGTTTCCATGGTTCGATCCTGAGCTCAGGTTCCTGTCTGTACTGAGTTTCACATGTTTGGCCTGTATCTGTGTGGGGTTTCTTCCCATCTCCCAAAAACATACCTGTAAGTGGACTGGATATGCCAAATTGTCTTTAGGTGTGAATGTGTGTGCATAGTGCCCTGTGATCAACTGCTATCCCATCCAGGGTGTATTCCCATCTTGCACCCAGTGTTCCTCTTGGTATGAAAGGCTCTAGATCTACCATAGCCCAGACCAGGATAAAGTGGCTAGTGAAGATGAATGGATGAATGAATAATGTTGTCTTGTGTCATGGCACTGTTGTTTATTTTTTTAAGCTTGCAATTCTTTGATACCAACCACAATCCTAGGTGCTGCTGATAATAACTCATGGACTGTTTATGAGTAACAGATACAGGTCTCAGAATGCACAACATGTCAAATCAAAACTGGACAGCAGAAGGTTACCTCAGATGTCTGTTCTTGGCAGACAGGAATGGAAGCTGATGTGGTCTTCTGCTGCTGTCGCCCCTCTGTCTCATGGTTTTTCCACGTGTTGTGTGTTTTGAGATGCTTTTCTGCTCACCACAGTTGCAAAGAGTGTTTGTTTGTGTTACCGTCATCTTCCTGTCAGCTCAAATCAGTCTGCACATTCTCCTGTGACCTCTCTCATTTACAAGACCACTGCACTGTGGCTTAGTGGCTAACATGTTTACCTAACACCTCCAGGGTTGGGGGTTCAATTCCCACCTCTGCTCTGTGTATGTGGAGTTTAAATGTTCTCCCTGGGTTTCGGTGGATACCTTCGGGTACTCTGGTTTCCTCCCCCAGTTCAAAGACATGTGCTGTAGGCTGATTGGCACCTCTAAATTGTGTGTGTGTGCGTACTTGTTCCCTGCGAGGAGTTGCCACCTTGCTTTGTGCACCGAGTCCCCTGGAATAGGCTCCTCTACGACCCTGTGTAGGATAAGTGGTATTGCTCACTCCTAGGGTATGAGTATTAATTAAAATGCTCAAGTGCAAGAGTGTGTGAGGGTAAAAGAGGTTAGTTCATAGTAGTATGAAAGTTTTCAAAGATGTGTGTGTTTGTGTGTGTGTCCTGCATTAGGTCCCCAAGCTTGTTAGTAGACTCAACTGTGTGTGTGTGTGTGTGTGTGTGTGTATGTGTATGAGGGTCTATGTTTCTGTCAGTGAGCTTGTTCAGAGTGCACTCTCTGGCCTTGATTGAGGATATCCTCTGGATGATCGTTCCCGCTACACACACACTACAGAGGAACGCCCTGATCAGTTCCTTCAGCATGCTCATACAGCCCTTCCACAGCTGGGAGACTTTCCCATGTGAAAACATAGTAACTAGGATGAACACACACTAACATAAGCTCACACACGCAAGTTTCACAAGTGTGTGTGTGTGTGTGTGTGTGTGTGTGTGTTTTCACTGCAGAATGTTCCTAGTGACTGAACTTGTGTTATTTTATAGTTTGGAGCAAGGCATGATGCGTACTAAATGGATGAAAAGTGATGAGGATGATGGCTGTTCGTCTTTCTCCACCCTCTTGCTGCGTGTCTCAATTGTTCGATTGTTTTCTTTCGGAAGCTTTGTCCGCACGACACCATGGCTGACTCCTCACCTCATGGACATAACTGCTGGTGTTTAATGTCTGGGTGGGTCACGTCTCCACGCCGACGGCTTTCGGGACTGATCACGGCGCAGAGTTCGCATTGTACCGCAATTCCCAAAGCAGGGAATTCCTCTACCACTTCCCCACCCCAACACATAGCACAAACAATGTCTGTGTGTGTGTGTGTGTGTGTGTGTGTGTGTGTGTGCAGTACGAGAGAGACGGCAATAGCAGAGTTTAGTGCTTTTTCTTTCAAATCTCCTTCCTCCTCTTTAAGTCTCAAAGGAAATAAAGAATACCCTGGAAAAAAACGGAAACCAAAATATCCAAAACTATTTTTTTGGAAGAACGAGAAGTACAGTAAGCGTCTGTAAGTCATTAGTATCTATGACGTGCAGGTTGACTGAATGGCCATCTCCCTGGTCACTGGGTGTCTGAAATATGCATGTGTATATGTGTGTGTCTGCATGTTTCATGCATTGGGAGTATATGATTAAAATATTATTCCCTCTCCTGCAATTTGTCCAGAATCTTTTTAGCAAACTCAGCTCTGGAGCTGGTCTTCTCTTGAAGAAAACATTCATTCAGGGGTTATAGCTCTGTGTGTCTGTGTATGTACAGTATGTGTGTGTTGCACTGTACAACCTCGCTCCTCAATTAGAAGTGGAACAAAGTCTTTTACATCAAGTCTAACAAATCTTTCTTTTACCTTTTTCTCACCCAAGACCAAATGAACATTCATAATGAAAATTAGGTTCATGATAATACATGAAAATAGATTGAACCATAGAGTAGGAGATTCTGTTTTTGCTCCCTGTTTTTAATAAAGGACTGAAAATTGGTCTGTATCCAAACAAAGAATTTATAAAGGATTTCCCCCTCCAAGTCTTAGCTGCAGCTGTTGCTTGTCCAGCCAACACACACATCTTATAATTTTGGTCAGATTCTAGATGATAAGCTAAGGTTCTCTGATCACATTACATCAACCAATAGATCATGCAGATTGCTTGACTACAGAAACTGCTTATATTCTCATATACACTGTGATCATTTCTAAACTTGGTTAAACCTTTCTAGAAGTTCACTGGCCTTCTATTCTGCTGGCAGAATGAAAATCAACTTATCAGACATTTTCAATCAGCATAAACAAATGGATTATTTTATCACTGCAAGTCTGTTATAAGATTAGTCAGGACACTGTTGGGTTTCTGTGTGTATTGTATCATGAGTTTAGTTGCTGGTGAGCAGAGCAATGGGAAATGGGAGGAGTTTGAGCCCCCTGCTAGGGAAAGCCCAGAGTGTCTACTTTTATATTTTCCATTACCCTCTACTGTAGAGTGTGACATCACAAGTAAATTCAGTGCTGAACATGGGCACCCCCAAAACAGGAGCAAATTCCCATTTTTGGCCTCTGGTAAAAAGCAGCTCTCCACTTTTCTTGCTTCATATGTGACTTCCTTACTGAGGTCACTCTACTGGCCTGCTGTTGCTGTTGCAGCAAGTCAACTCCAACACTCCAGTCCTTACATTTCAGACCACAAAGCATTCTGCACAATATTGTCTATGTAGCTTGGTTCAGCAACTCAACTCATGATTTCAGTTTCCTGACTGTTGGTACGGTATGTTCTTCTCTGAGATCCAAGCATGCTCATCGCCTTCTTTGGTGTCCATGTCCTTGTTTATGGAGTGAGATTCCCTCTTCATCCAAACAGCTTAGAGTTTCCACTCCTTCTACTCCTTCTCACCTTTTCAGACGATAATTAGGATAACACTAGTTACTGAGTAGACCACTCTAGCACTTGTAAGAACTATAACTTGTCTCTTTACGTAATGAATCTCCAAGTACTTCTCAGGTTTAGGATTAGAGCATCTCCCAAATGACTAAATGTGGCTCTCAAATGAAAGCAAGTGTCCATTTAGAAACGTATATTTGTTCATTTTTAGGCAGTATTAGACAGTATGTTACACAGTGACAGACAATAGTAAAATGTGATTGTGAGATGACAGGTGAGTGATGATACAAGTATGCAGACTGCATGATGCTAATCATAGATTAAGATAATAAATGAGGCTAATGTTAGCCTCTTGCTCCAGCTAGACATTTTTACTGAGGCCCCTCAAATCCTTGTCCAATGATGTTGAATTTATTGGTCTTAGTTGCACACATCCTAAATGTGAGCCTTAGAGGAATACAACTGTGGTCCTTATCCAGTAATATGTTTTTTTCTAGACATACTCTATTGTTTTCCTATGTACAGGGCAATTCCCACTATGCACTATTTTAGAAAAAAATTGGGGGGGGGGGGGGTAAATATAGTGAAAAGCCCAAAAGTATTGGGTCTAATTTGTCTGGAATTCTCTCTCTATCTCTCTCCAGTGTCTCCATTCATTTCTTCCTGTGCCATCAACCTGTCTAGTGAATTTGTTGTTCAAATAACTGGATGCTTGTCTTCGTTCACCCCCCTTCGCTTCTTTTTTTCATTTGCTCGTTTGCCTGGTTTTGGCTTCTGGGAGCTATCCATCTGCTGAGTCTGCCGGATGATGTCAAGACTGGAGTTGACCCACAGCAAGGTGTGCGTGTGTGTGTGTGTCTGTCTATGTATGTGATGGTGGTGAGGGAGATGTCCGTGGTGGGGTTGCACATGTCTGTTTTGTTTTCCGGTGTGTCTCAGACATCTTCCTGCAGAACAGCAACCTCTGGGAGCCATCTAGGATCAGATGCCTGGGCCAGCATTACACCCACACACATGCACACAGACACACACACACACAACACTCATGCCCCCACATACACCAGGGAAACAGAAAGAATGAAGACCCTCAATATTCTTTTCCATTATATAGTAATGAAGTTTCCATGCGCATTTGAGCACTAGGGAGTTGCCTTCATTTCGTCCACAATCATTTAATCTGGTTTAGGACTGTTAGGATGAAAACAGGACCTGTGTGCGTGTGTGTGTGTGTGTCCAACCTGGCTGGGACCATTTCCTGTCGGAACTTATTGAAGGATGTTCTCCTCAGAGATGGGCATAATTAAACAACAGTTGGTTAGTAAATGATCAGAAGTGGGCGGGACTGGAGTGTGTGCTGCTAATTATGCCTGTTTACACCTTAATAAACAATAAAAAATAAATATAACACTTAAGGTGTATTATGTTTGCTTGTAGTATCAAAAGGTATGATTTAGGCTAGGAGACTGGAAGACCTTTGTCCAGATGAGGATGGGTATTTCAGTGGACCGACCTGAGTACATGAAAATATACTGTAGCAGAACTACATACTGTATTATACAGATGAAATAACTGTCCATAGTTCAATAATTCTGGCTTTCTAAACATGAACCAAGCAGATGAATGAATGAAAAAAGAGAATAGCTACAGGGCAAGAGACATTAGGTCAGAAAGGGGAGAGTTTTCACAGACTTTCATAGATTTTTCATTTTATTTTCCCTCTCTGGTCTGCTTAACTGAGGTGGATAAAATGAATGGATAAAGAAGTATGTGTTTATCTCCACATGTCAGTTCAAAACATATACTGTGTGTCTCATCTGTTTGGACACTTTGCCACTTGTCAAAAGTGGTAACATGAAAGCTCCACTTCAAAACAAACCATAATCATTTCAAATTGTCTCATATATAGCTATAAATTAATTATTAATGGATAAGCATTAAAAACTATCCCTCGTTGCCATTCAGTCATGTTGGTTGCTTGGCCAGACTTCTGTAAGCAAGGACTTTTATGTAACTGGACCATTACATATTTTTGTTAAATACCCCTGATTTAGGCTATTAGATATACAGTATGATTTTAGGTTCTTTTCACAAAAGTAATGGTACAAAATTCTTCCCCATCTTTTGCTAAATTGATTAATTGATTACTATTATTACCTGCCATATTGATCCTAGTAAAGCTAAGAGAGTGGTGACTCTGCAGTTAAGGCTCTGTGCTGCTGATCAGAAGGTTGAGAGTTCAAATCTGAATATGTCCATCTGAAGCTACCACTGATGCAACACTTGTAACTGTCTCTGCTACAGGCATGTAGTATCATGGCTGACTCTGTGTTAAGCTGGGTTTAGGTACTCATCTTCAGTAAAAACTTTATCTTGGTCAGGGTCACAGTGGATCTGAAGCCTAGTTCAGGAACATTAGGCATGAGGCAGGAATACCCCGTGGATGGGACACCAGTCCATCGGAAGGCCTATTTTTCTGTCTTTTTATGCGTAGACCCGAATATGCTGCTGAATATATACAAAAGTTTCCTTCATTGCTGCATATGCATCCAGGGTAGAGGTCTTATTAGAATTCCACCTTCACTCAGGCAAGTGTGAGTTCATGTAAAAGTGATTGCCCTTGGGTCCTTCTAGACCTTCAGAGAAGGTCCTAGGCCTTTGGATGACCAGAAATTATTACTGTAATTATCAGTTAATTTTTATTTCATAAACTCAACATCCATCCATCCATATTCTGTACCACTTATCCTACACAGGGTTGCAGGGAGCTTGAAGCCTATCCCAGGGTACTTGGGGCACAAGGCAGAGGTATCTTTGATGGGGTGCCAACCCATTGCAGGGCAAAATTGCAGACACTTACACAATTTAGAGATGCCAATCAGCCTACAACGCATGTCTTTGGACTAGGGGAGGAAACCAGAGTACACTCCCGAAGCACAGTGAGAACATGCAAGCTCCATGCACACAGGGCATGGAGAGGCACACCAGAGGTGCGATATAAATGTGCTAACCACTAAGCCACCGTGCCCCCCATAAACTCAACATGCTTATTTTATTTAATCTTTCTGACAATTGTAGTAATAGTTTCATTATGTTGGAAAGAAAAGGGTTAAAATCTTGAAATAACAAAAGGAAAATTATCAGGACTATTTTCTCTGTGTTGTTTCGGTAGATACAGCCAAGTTCGCTCATCCAAAGTTGGGTGGAAAGACTTTTCCACATTTAATTAAGCATAAGTATAACTATAAAGTAACAGTGGAATCAACTAAGTTTTGATTTTCGAGTGCAACCATTTTGTGGGAACCAGGGTACCAAACACTCATTCACACACTCATTCACACATGCTTTTGAACAATGGGAGGAAACCAGAGAACCCTGAGGAAACCCAAGCAGACATGGGGAGAACATCCACCCAACAGTAGCCTGCGCTTAGGATCACACCCTGGACTCTAGAGCTGTAAGAAGGCAACGCTACCTGCTTCCCTCCAGGATTCCAGCTTAAGCATAACTCAAGTTGAAACAGCACCATGCTGTCGAATTGTTTTCTTTAACGCCTGCTTGTATGTCATTGTTGAAAGGCAATGTTTTTCATGAGCAACTTAATCGTCATATTGCCAAAAACGCATGTCTTGGGGGGAAAAGCATGTACCCTGTTTACTCTAGTCGAGCCAAGTTGCTGTCCAAATCCTCAATGACATCTCATAACTTTTCGGCATCCTTTAATTACATCAAAGTTTGCACTTAACCATGTTCCGCCTTCTGTCCGAGCTTTACCTCCTTCCTTTAAGTCTGATAAATGTGGAATAATTATTGAAGACAATGGGCACTAAACATATGTCAAGGGACATTGGGTTGAACTTATCTGACCTCTAAGAATTATCAGAAATTTTTGGAAAAGTGCCATGACCACCCCAGGGCTGCTGTATGCAACAATCAAAAAAATAAACATACACAGAGATTGCATACCAATACCCGTCTGCCACATGTAACACTTCCTGGTAGAGGTTTTATGTACAAAAGCTGGAACGTGATATTTTTAACTCAACTATGTAACCTAGTCCTGACATTAATTTTTAAGTAATGATTAACACATGATGGCACATGCTGTTATAGGAAATGAATCCAAGACGGGATGGTGTAATGTGGCCCAATAATATTTTCCGTTAATTATGTGTTTTATTACACTTTACACCACAGCAGTTTGCCAAGAATTACAATTTTAATTTATTAATGAATGACACCTCATGCTTTTGAATCATTTATAGTTAAATATTGTGGAATGTCAGCGAGACAAGTTATCTTTGTGGAGTGTCATTGAGACTGTTATCACTTGCATTATAGCATATAAAAACAGTTGTTCTCTCACCAACATCTTTTTTTCCATCTCTTGAAGTTAACAAGACAAAAACTCAGCTTGTCATGTTTTTGAGAAACTCCAAAGGGCAAAGTCGTCTGTCCTGAAGACTTTCAGACTTTCCCATGTCTGAAATGTTACTGACTCTTACATTGTGCAGACACTGGAGTCTCCTTCCCTAAATGTTTAATAAATAACTGTACAGAAATCTTCACCATATCAATGATGATATGTTTTTCTTTGTTAGTTAAGAACACTTTTATTTTTAAGCTTAGATTATGTAGGGCATCCACCATACAAGTCCCTGTGAATGAATTGATAATACAGAAACATTAACATATGATTATTTGAATTACTGCCGGAACTACTGTCAGAGCCATGCTGTTATAGAAAATGAATCCACAACTTCTGAGCAATCAGATTTGAGAATCTAATAGCACTGTGGTGTAATATGCTACATATTTTAGACTGCACTGGAAACAAATAAAAGAAATTAAAACATATTTAATCGTTATTAATTAAAGTTTGAAGAAAACCATTGTTATTTTTAATGACTTCGATGTGGCAAAAGAAGGGAAAGCCTCGGATACAGGATGGAGGATGTGTTGTGGACGTTCTGTCTGCTCATTTAAAGGCTTTTTAGACGCTATTTTCAAGATATTGTTTTTATTTTATAGGAATTATAGGAACGTTATCACTATGGATTTCTATAACCCTATACTAGGTAGAAACTTCTATAAATATTTTCTAACTCTTTGAAAAATGTCTTTATGTTCTACGCTTAATTTGGGAACTTTCCTGTTCCTATGCTGGGGTCAAACACTTCATGATTCAGTAATGTGAAAAGTGCAACACTGGCATTTATCATGGTGGGATTATTGAACAACAGTTTTCTGGCAAAGGTTGTTTTGGTTTTTTTCGGGAACCTGCAGTTGATGCGGTAAATATGTCATGAGTCAGAGGATGCTGAGAAATTTTTTTGTCTGAGTCAGACGAGTGAAAGGGTCAGTGTGGATAAGAGTTACTGAAGGTGTGTGTGTGTGTGTGTGTGTGTGTGTGTGTGTGTGTGTGTGTGTGTGTGTGTGTAGTTTTGACTTTGTGGGGACATTTGGCTTTTTTATGCAGATTTTACTTATTTGTTTGTTTGTTTGTTTGTTTGTTTATCTTTTAAAAAAGTTGATAGGTTTCCATTTGGTTATTGAAGTTAAAGGAAGATCTATGTGTATGTAAAGTAATTAGGTGCATTAATGGAAGGAAGGTGGATTAATGGAAGGCCGTCAAGGATAGTAAGACAATCTGTATGTGTTTACATGTATATATGTACAGTGATTACGAAAAGCCATTTCCCGCTACACTTTCTAAAGATTTCTGAAGCTTTGTGAGAATCAATTGATAAAAGTAAACACAAAATAAAACAAAACTAATTATAATTCATCGTAAAAGTAAAATATTAGTTCAGAAAGAGTATATCAGTTTTCTGCATTATCAGGGGTTTTTTTTGTCCATGATGTTTTAGAATTGAGTTCTATCTATTTATGATTTCACTATTTTTAAACTCGCATCAAACACAGCAGTTCAGTGACCTTGTCAGTCATCCAAAATCTCCCATTTTCAGTCTTGCCTTATGGAATGGTTCACAGAGCTGCACCAGGAACTCTCAGTCTTTTTGGGTACACTAATATTCCCCCTTTCACACACCCCCTTTTTCTCTCCACCCCTTTGTGGTTTCTCTGCTCCCTCCTTCACTCCTTCTGACCCCACTGGTGATTTATACAACTTGCAGACACACAGCTGTGTCAAGGTCCCTACACTGACCAAGGGGTACTATTCACCATGACTAATCCATCCCAGACTTCAAAAAGCAAAGAGAAAGAGAGAAGGAAAGCATCAAAGCATGAGATATGCACTAAAATACACTGGTGCTCAGGAGCCTATACTTCCGCTGTATTATAGACTATAGTTTACAAAACTTTACAAACCTGGAAAGGACATGATGAAAAACGGGGAGAGGGGGATACTAATGAAGAAAAGGTAGGGCAAAAAGGATTGTTAAATCAGTACAGATGATTAAAGTCAAATTCACCTTGCTATTTAATGACTTTACGGATTTATTCATTCACTCACTGAAGTCATATTTATTATATATAAACTAGAACATCTTTAGATTTATTTTTACATGTAGCCTGAGCATTTTTATATATTAATATTTACTTTTGTTGGTTCACTGAAGTGCAGTGTCCATTTGTTTCGCTGCCTTCCTCACCAAAGCCTGTGCATGTTTTGCTGGATCAGGCAGGCGGTTTTCGAGCTGCCAGTCTTAGTGCCCCATACAAAGGGAGTCTAACTGTTCATTTCCTGTTTTTCACCTTTGTGCCCACTGTTATTGAAAAGATAAAAGGAGCTTGGCCTCTTCCAAAGACGCCGCTGGCGCACTAAACAGCCCCTTCCGTGTCAAAACAGCGGGCATCAGAGGAAATCCCTTTAGTTGTTTTAATGAGAGCAAGAAAAATGAAACCTCACGATACCTTTGTTTATGTAGGCTGTGCATTCCTATACAGGTGGAAAGAGGAATACTGTAGCTATGTTTAGCAAGGATACATAGTGAACTTTTAAAAATGTTTAAATGTGCAGATATATCATAAAGACAGGCTCTTTTATGGTAAATTGGTAGATATTTTTTTAATATACTACTATAGGGTAATTTGATCATATTTACAAAAACTGTACCTTTTAATGTCAGGGAAATGCACAAAAAAACTGTTGCCAGCAAACTGTAATCTTTTAAATTATATTCAATAATTACCTACTGCACAGTACTTGAATTGTATAATTGAAAAATGTCCAAAGAAATATCATAGCAGAATGAATATATGCCATGGACGAATAAATACGAAAACAAAGCTGTTTTGAAAAGCACACAAGTTGAATTATTAATAAACTGCATTAAAAAACAACAAGTGCATTCAGTATCTTGATCAAGTCATTGCCATGTTGCAGTGTCACATCTATGCATGGCTTTAATCATGCAATAAAACCATGCAGGCTGAAATCTGATCAAAAATATATTTTATTCATTGTGAGATTCACACAATATTTGTAGAAAAATCTATAAATTCTCTTTAGAACAACAACAAAAAAAAAGTTTATGCACTGCATTAAAATGTTCAAATACATGAAAGAAATCAATAAAGAGCTGTCTTTTGAATCTCTTACGAGTCCTTGAGTCTCTGCGTGCTCCAGCGCAAGCTCTCAGTGCGCCTCTCCTCGTGCGCCTCTCTCTCTCTCTCTCTCTCCTTCTTCTCTTTTCTCTCTCTCTCATTTTTATTCATGTTCCCTGAGTTTGGCCACCTTCAGCTCTACCAGCTACCGTCGGCTCATGCGCAGGGAACTGATTCCCCGCATCCTGAGACAATCTTTACTGTCTTTTACCTGTAAATAACACAAGTATGGTTTTAGAATGCGTTGCATGACGTGTGTATTCATGCAGAATAATAATAATAATAAGTAGAAGAAGAAGAAGAAGAAGAAGAAGAATTGTTATTATCGCAAAACTAATTGTATCTTTCTCTTTAACTGACAACTATGAATGACTTGATGTGTTTCAGTAATATTTAACCTTGTGACCTAAGTATTATAATAAGGGTCTAAATGAAACTTTATACCAAGAACAGAGGTATCAAATGTTATGGTGCCTGGCATAGCACGGCATATTAATTTGTTAAAAATAAATGTCTATATTACATACTAAACGTGTGCATATTTTTGCCCATGATAAAATAACAAATTAGTTTTGCTAGAGTGTCCAAGGATTTAAAATTACACCCAGATTGTCTTCGATCTAGTGAGAATGTTTCGAATAATTTACATAGTACAACAATGTGGTGTAAATAAACAAAGCCAGATTTTTTTTTAGCTCTTCTGTGAATAAACATGTTAAGAGTGCACTTCAACATCCTGTTTCCTTACCCCTTTTCTCTGGTTGCTGAGGCAGAAGGTGCAGATGGTGCGTGGTTGTTTGCCTCCGGTTTCCCCCTGCGCGCTGCAAACGGCGCTTAAACACGGCTGCGCGTCCTCGCCGCCGTCCCCTATGAGCAGCACGTTGGCCAGGTGGGAGATGTAGCTGGACGCAAGGCGCAGGGTCTCGATCTTGGAGAGCTTCCTGTCCACCGGCTCCGTGGGTATGAGAGTCCGTAATGCCGTGAAGGCGGTGTTGACGCTCTGCGTGCGGTCGCGTTCCCGCGCGTTAGCCGCGTTCCTCTGTTTGACGATGAGCACGCTGCTGACGGCCGGTTTGCGCACCATGCGCCGCCGCTTCTCCGCACAGCAGCCGTAGCTCTGCTCTGAGCTGCCGTCGCTCTCACTGCGCGTCTCCTCGTCCTCAGACAGCATGCTGTGGTCCGGGTACGCGAGGTGAGTCGCCATCGGCCGCAGCATGGCAAACGCCATCATCAAAACAGATTCTCTCCTATTATAACTTCTAATGAAAAGTATCCAGGGTGTCCAGTAAATAAAAGCCACAGGCTGCTTTTCATGCACTAGCTACACAAACATTGTGCAGACTCGGAGCTCGGTGTGTTTTCAGCTGGTCAGGAACATTTATCCGTTTAATCAGCTTCTTCTAGGACATTCCATGTAACCCGCAGCTGCTGTCAGTGTGTCACAGCGCACAGTCTTATAGACAGAGGGGAGGAGCCGGGGAAGAGCATGCAAATGAAGATACTGCCGAAGTAACACACGAAATAATAATCATCATTTACAAAGTATTATTTTGAATTAAACTTTGGCTGAATTATTGTCACTAGGTTATTATTATTATTATTATTATTATTATTATTATTATTATTATTATTATTATTAGGCTATTATTGTTGTTGTTCTTGCTGCTGCTGCTATTGTGTTATAGGCCTTATTATTGTTGTTATTGTTGTTGTTGTTGTTGTTGTTGTTTATTGTTGTTGCTGCTGCTATTATGTTATAGTCCTTAATTATTGTTATTATTATTTTTGTTGTTGTTGTTGTTGTTGTTGTTATTATTGATATGTATTGTTGTTGCTGCTGCTATTGTGTTATACGCCTTATTATTGTTATTATTACTTTTGTTGTTGTTATTATTATTATTATTATTATTATTGTTGTTGTTGTTATTTATTGTTGTTGATGCTGCTATTGTGTTATAGGCCTTATTATTATTATTATTATTATTATTATTATTATTATTATTATTATTATTATTATTATTGTTGTTGTTGTTGTTGTTGTAATCTTGTCGTCACTACCACGCAGGCTATATTAAGATTCTGCCTAAGCTTAATTATGTTCTCCCAAATTGCTTGGAGAAATCAGGTATTGAATGAAAAAAGTAAATGTTCATGTATTTTCATCAACTTTTGCTCTTAGTGAGTTTATCATAGCCTACATTAAAAAATAAATAAATAAATAAAATAACCATTTGCTTGTATTTTCTCATTTGTAAGTCGCTTTGGATAAAAGCGTCTGCTAAATGAATAAATGTAAATGTAAATGTAAAAAAAATATATATATTGTCCGAAACGTTATATAGCCTAGGAAATATTGATAAAATAAAATAAAACATGCATGAAACATATTTTTAAAAATGCACTGAATAATAAGAAAGGAAATCTGCACAAAAGACGAGGACAAAGTGGGTAGACAAACCGGCTGACTAGAAAACGTTTGGTATCCATTTGGAAAAACTAACTTTTGGTGTGAAGCTGTAACTGAATGTTTAGCGCTTCATTGTGTGGAGCCATTTGACGCATTACTGTCACCTCCAAAAGTGTGGATCCTCACTGTGTGCTCTTCAAATCAGCACCTATCATTTCTTCCTGGTTGTAGTTCATATTCTCATTATTTTCCCGATGCTCTGAAACCATTGTCTAGGCTATATACAGGCATGCCAATTAAACCACATTTAATTGAACTGAATTTAATTGAACTGGAGATAGATAGATAGATAGATAGATAGATAGATAGATAGATAGATAGATAGATAGATAGATTTACAGCTTACTATCCTATTTACAGGATATCTAACATTTATAGAACATGTTATGAGCTGGAAGTGTCACACGCTTATCATGCTGCAGTATGATAAGCTCCAGCCCGAGAGCATCTCTACATCTACCTGTCTGATTTACACATACAAAAAGACACACTGACCGATGTGATTCCTGATTTTTCACACTTATTATAATATATTTTAGATTTTAGATTCACAAAATAGTCTTTCTTTTTTTTTTTTTAACATAGCGGCTCTGCAGACATGTCTTGCTGCTGCAGCCCCGCCGTGCGGTTTGCTTTCCCTCAGTGACAGCAACGTGGAGAAACCTGCAGGAGGGTATATCTCTCTCTCTCTCTCTCTCTCTCTCTCTCTCTCTCTCTCTCTCACTCGCACACACACACACACACACACACACACACACACACACACACACACACACACACTTAATTACTTACTTTTCTTGTTTTAGTACTGTACTATTAACCCAGAACAAGTCTTTCACCCAGTCACTGCTGTGCCAGTTCTCAAACTTTCCATGGACCCGCTCAATACAGATCTATTTCATGAATATGATTTAAATTTGTACGATAATAATATGGTTATTTTATTGGAGCCATAAAACATTCTATTCCTGAACTTTCCACAACATCAGGTCCAAAGTGACATTTATAGGAACTTATTGAGGTTTGGATTAAACTCCTTCAGTTAAAGGGACCAGTTAAACATGGTAATAACTATATAAAGTCTGTAATAAATATAATAACTTCGGTAATGATGGGTTGAGATTTACACTACTATAGCATTTTTCTTTAAATCATAGACCCCCTGGATTTGCTTCATGGACCCCTGGGGGTCTTCTGACTCAATTGAGTTAGAGGTCTGCTGTATGATTCCACCCCCCACCCACCCCAACCACGACACTGTAGAGTCATGAGAGAGAGGATGGATGAGGGAAAGCTGTCTGAACCCCATGAGGAATGAATGTGCTGGTATGACTAGGCTATGTGACGTGATTGTAGGCTCACATGCTGTTTCTCAATGGAAATGAATGACTAAATGCCCTGACCTATGCCTTTTCAACTTTGCCCTCTCTCAGCTTGTGTGCTTCAGTTGTGAGGTCATTTGTTCAGGCCACATTTTTAGCTATATTACTGTGTTTTTATCATATTTAATGTATTACATTTATACTGACATTGCATCATTAAACTATCCGTATACACAACATTGTGTTACAGTGAATAAAATAATTCATGGTAAACAAATTAATCAGATTCCAATAATCCATTTCTACACTGTAAAGATTACTTAGTGAACCTTTATAAGTAGTGGACTTAATTTTATTGATATTAAAACGTTTTTATTTTTATAATTTTATTAATGAGCCCCTAGTTAATTAAATTGTAAAATACAGTATACTGAAAATTACACTGCCAGTCAAAAAATGTTTTAATTGATGCTTATGTTTTATTACAGTCTAGTTATTATTGTTGCCATAGACCAAACAATAATAGTCATTAAATAATGAAAGCTAAATATAAGCTTTGTGTAGCTTATTATACAATTCCTAAATGACTCAGATCCTAAATGGACTCTAAATGAGCGGTATATTAAAGGTAAGCACACTTGCCTATAGATATATATTTTTTTAAATCATACACAAATAAATGTGATGTGCTACAAGTACCTCATTAGAATGATAACGATTTTAACGTTTTCCTATGACATTTTCTCTGTTCAAATGAAGTAATTTATAGCATTTATAAACATTTATTGATTCACATACATACACCATATTAGAGTATTTAAAGTGAGGTCATTTAAACGAAAACACTTTAGCTGGTATTAAATTACATTAGTAATCAAAGTCATCTTTTACCATAAAACAAATAAAGCAACTGCACTAGCTGAGGTGAGGTGTATGGGGAGAGTTATATATTGCAAAAGCCAGTTGTTTCACTTAATTTGAGAATATATGGAAAGCAATTTGCTTGAGTCATTTGAATGATTAAATTGTTGTAATTAGTAGTTAGTAGTTACTAGTTAACTGAGTAATTATTAAAGCAACTAATGGTGGCTTAAACAAAACTGCAGTGTTGTTTTATGACCATTTGAATCACAGTTTTACAGTGTTAATGTAAAAAAGAGCACTCATTGTCCAGAATTTTCTCCTAAACTTTATAGGAATGTTAAACAGGTCCCAGTGTAGTGAATTTAAAGTATTTGTGTCTTTACCATAAACCGTTATGTAATTTTGCAGCTCAATTAGGCCCAATTATAAGCATTAAGACCTATAATAGTTGATCTATTTAACTGGGTAATTTTAATTGTACTACTAATGTAGCAGTCTACACATAAGAGCTACGAGCAGTAGACTGGTGATGAGCATAAAATTCTAACTTTATTATACACCACTTTTATCATATACATAATTTACTTTAGACTTTTGAGAAAATGTTTAAAATTGTGCTTTTAGTGTTATGAAACCTTATGAAAATCTTTGGCATTGCTCAAGGAGAATTTGATTTGACTGCCAGCATTTATCATAACCAAGACAAGGCTGCATGCAAAATCCATCAGATGAGTGCCATTATGTCTGCCTTGGCTTTGGATTGATAAAGTGCTACGGCAAATATAATTTGCATTCTCTCAAAGCATCAAGGGCCCAATTCCACAAAGCTAAAACACACACACACACACACACACACACACACACACACACACACACACACACTTGCTCCAGAGTCACTGCTCCAGGCCGTTTTTCCCAAAAGTACCACAGTGGAAGCTCGTAAGCTCATAGTTCAAAATGATGCGCTCTCCAGTGGCTTGTGATGATCTTGGAGATACTGCACGTCAGAGAACCCAGGCTCGGGCCATTTCCTCTGGAAACATTCAACCAATCTGCTTTCAACCATTTAATAAATGTTTCCTGCTTTTTAATTCATGTTGTCATTTTGTGAGCAGATTACTTCCAGACAGAGACAAGGTCAAAGAGTTGCTCCATGACGTCTTTAGCATCTAATCCTCAACTAGATTCTGATCCACAAGCTCTCCACACTCACTACGTGATAATATAGTAATTTTCCGGTATGTGCAAGATGGGCCTCAAACAGTAAGGAGAAGATGTCAGTCATCGTGCCTGCTTACATAATAACATAACTGAGGGTTGGATATGTTATTAGCACAGGTAGTCCATTAGACCTAGAACCCTGATGTGATGCCTTATTTTTAGTTTTTATTCTTCACTATATTTAGACATTCTGCAGATAATAATTCTACAATTAGGTCACTTTAGGGTAGCACAGTGATGCAGTGTGTTGCGTCCTTGCTGTGATCCTGGTCTTGGTTTACAGGTTCTCTGGCTTTCTCCCACCTCCGTAAGTGGACTAGTTAAGCTAACTTGTCCCTAGGTGTGCACAAGTTTGGCAATGTTTGTGTGCATGTTTACTTTTGACTGATTGGCATGCCATCCAGGGTGTATTCCTGCATCCTGCACCATATTCCTGGCATAGGCTTTGGATTCACCATGACCCTAACCAGGATAAAGCAGGTACTGAAAATGAATGTTGAATTTTCCCCCCCCTCAAAATTCTCTCCATATTGCTAAAATATTTACTTTATCAATCCCTGTTACAAAGGTAGATTAAATTGAAGTTCCTGCACTTTAACATTAGTATAGTGAGAGCAGTCTAAGTAACTAGCTAAGCTATTAACACTTGCTTTAATCTGCTGTGCAAGTGATACTGCTCAAGATATCTAATAAAGCTTGTTGAAGTGGTAGGGTTGCTATATTACAAAGGTAGAATGAAGTACTTTTTTTTGCATGTTAACATTCCCTATTTAATTAATGCAAGAGTGCTTTAAGTACACGGTGTCCCAAAAGTTTCCATACACAGAGGAAATTAACAATTTTTAGCAAAATATCTTCCAAAATTTTACACATAGTTACTTAGTTTTTAATATATATTGTGTTTTGTTTTTGTTTTTTTCCCAGATAGCCTTTAAGAAAACATTTGGTTAAAAGTCCCAAAGGTATACTCAGAATTTGGCAAAAATGCTTTTTCTTTTTATGCTCCCTGGGCCTAGAACGATCTCCAAAATGTAGTTAAAATAGAGATATTGCCACCACTGAGTACTTTTAACAGTGTTAAAGGAGTCTTGTAAGTGCTTTTCTTGATTTTACTCTTATTGTTTTCTATGGGTATTGTTTTTGTTTTGTGATTATCTCTGTATGAAACTCTACGTGCTGCCATCTTGACCAGGTCTCCCTGGAAGAAGAGATTGTGATATCTTAATGGGATCTTCCTGGTTAAATAAAGGATAAATAAAATAAATAAAGAATGCCTTTGACAAAAGATGCTGTCGCAAGGTTGCAATGGACTTTAACAGTACCGTGGGAAGCACATCACACATGACAATGTTGCCAAACTTATTAACAAATTCATAAAGACTGGAAGTGTTGTGGACCAACTGTGAAGTGGACGTCTACCAACATCCACTGACGAAGGCACAACCGACGTGGTGCTGCCATACAGTGCATAGTCCCCTATGTATGGAGACTTTTGGGGACACCATATAGATAGCTATGTTACCATTTACATGTACAATACAGCATGTAGCAGACACCCTTATCCAGAACAACTTACAAAAGTGCTTTGTAGTCAAAAACACATCATCATGTTAGTTTACTAAGTCAGGGACTAAGAATACCAAGAAGCTAAAACTCTATAGGAGGCACACAAGACAAGGGACTTTTAATAGAAGCATTAATTCAACTGCTTTAAGTACATTTTGTAAGCTGTTATGAGTAATGCTTCTCTATTAGTTAGTGGAGTTTTCTTTCAGAATTGCTAGCTCAATATTTAATTCTTAGTTAAAGTAGTAGTAATAATAATAACAAAATAAAATTTGGTCATAGATGCAAATGTTCTATGGTTGTTATATTATGCTGGGTAAAACTGTTAACCTAATAAACTGGGCATATATGACATCTGCATCACTAAATCTATTGATTTATTTTATAAGAGAACATTGGTAGTTTTGTCAGTGTGTGACATTAGTTTTACACTGTTTTCCAGCTTAGCCACACAACATGGTGCTATTTACAATGAGCTTAAAATACTCCCAGAATTCCCACAGGTTTACAGACTTGGAAACAAAAATCTTCTTGTTTAGATTGAGTATCACCTACATGACTGGCCCAGGGTCTAACAGTAATTCACTGCAGAGCCACAGTTTCATGCTGGTTGTTGCTTTTTTTTTAGTATTATAGAAGCTTCACGCTCAGCAGTTCTTGTGTGGCCGGTCAGCATGGTGTTGAAATACTAGGATTTCTCTGAGTCTGCAGTAGTCGGAGCAGCCAGAGTCCACGCAGATCCCCTGGAGTGCAGGTTTGTTTGCAGAACTGGGGAAAGTTAAGTGTTGAGTAAATAAATATGAGGCAGATGTTAAAGCCTACATATGTGGAGAGAAACAGAGAAAAATGTGTGAAAAAGACAGTAAATGTGAAATTTATGTATATGTAAGTGCAAGCTGGCATGCATACAAGCAGTTAATTCTTGAGCTACCTCACACACACTGAAAGTTATAGCTTTCATAAACCAAATAGAGGGAATCAGTAGGGGGCAAATAGCTTTCAGGCTATCTCTATTTCTCTGTCTCTCTCTTGTAAGATGTCACTAATGGGGTGCTTTGACAAACATGCCACAGTGTCACTTCAAACCACAGCACTCTGTCCCCTCAGCTGCACCAACAAACCCCCCCCACTACACACACAAACCCTCAGACGTCCAATACTCACCATCTACCCGTGCGTTTATACGAGCGACAGGAGTCAAAGGACATTGTGGGTACTGTGATCCCAGTGATCGTCAGTAATCGTAAATACCACATTAATCACAGTAGAGCAGTCAGGAGCTACGTTCATCTCTGCTTTACTGGCAAGCTGAGACACAGTGAATACAGAAGCTCTCTTAGTAATCATGTCTGTATTTTCTATTCAAGACAATATTTCTGACATCCATGGATGTTTCCTCCAAAAGAGAATGAGAAACTAATTAATGACAATAAAATGATGTTGCTGATGTAAATACACGGTTCTTTGAATTTACTGTGTTTTGGAGGATATTGATCATCATGATCAACAAAATCTAAAGAACATTATTCTTCTCTGCTCTTCTTGTTATTTTGGGGGAAAAGCCACATGATGTTGTAAGGTAAGTTGAAAATTCTGTTATGCCATCACTGATAGAATCCATTGTTAATATGTTTTTTAATTATTATTATTAAACTCTACAGTGTGCAATTTTTCTACATATGATTTCTATCAAAATTCCACTTTTTCAGCAGTTGCTATTTTGATATAATTTTTAAACATTCAACACGACGGGGAATGCTGGTATCGGGAAATAATCAGCAATGCGACCCAACATGAAGCGGAGCAGTTTCCAATAACCACTGATTACAATTAAAAAGTATTTATTTATTAATGAACAACACCTTGTAATTGTGAAACATCTGAGAAGGTTAGCTCCTGTTATCACTTACATTACCAGTTATAAACTATCATTCCCTCACCAACCTTACACACACACACACACACACACACACACACACACAGCTTGTCATGATACAGAAAAATTCACCATATCAACAATTATACATTTTTATTTATTAAATATTAACACATATTTAGTCTGTTCATTACTAGTTATTTGAATTTCAGATGGCACTTCTATTAGCAGAGCTGACTGTAAACTAAATCAACACCTTCTGACCAATCAGAATTGAGAATTCAGCAGTGCAGTGGCATAATATATAACACAAGAGCCTATAATATAAGCAATATAATATGGTAGCATTTATATTTATTCATTTAGCTCTTATGCAAAGACTTGCATCCCATTTAAACAGCTGAAGGTGCAACAACAATCCATAAAGCTGTAAAGGATTCAGAATCTAAGCGACTACACTTATAGAAAAAGATCCCTCACCAGTTCGTCAACTGTTATTTAGGTAGGCTTTAAGCTTACTAAAAGGACAAATTAACCAGGAGTGCATAAAAAATAAATACATGCAAAAGTTTACAATACATATGAAGTTAAAAAAACAAACCAACAAAAAAAAAACAAGAAAGACCAAGTGCCTTTCTATATATTGTCTGAAAAGGTAGAGCCTTATATCTAAACCCAGAAGGAATGAAAAGGTCAGGCCTTTCAGACTGGAGATATGTTTAATAATAATGACTTTTCTATGCCAAGTTTTAACTAATCATGGAAAGAAATAAGCACTAAAACACTGAAGCATGTTTACTGTGACTAAAATGTGTTAGGTCTTTGTAGTAAAGAAAGTGTGAAGCTGTGTAAACACACTATCAGCCTTAAGTGTCATTAGTGTCATTCAGCTATTTATTGAGCTCAGCAGGGAGCCGAACTACTACCAGCATTACTGCTTTAAAGGCAGAGAGACTGGACAGAGAGAGAAAGAGAGAGAGAGCGCAAGCAATAAGTTTGATAGTTCTATATTACACTACATTAGGGGAGAGTGTAATGTGTCTGAGTGAGAGGAACAGGTGTTGGTGTATGTATTTCTGTATGCAGAGGGATCACCGAAGTAGACGTTGGGAATTTCCCCCATCGCCATATATGACCCCCTCACCACCCCTGGAAACACACCTCACTAAACACACACCTTTCCAGGCTGGACTCGTAAAGCCAACACCTTACCTAGCCTCGGTCATTTCCAGGAGTGTGAGAGTGGCTCCTGACGGGGAGGGGAAGCTGAACAGCCACTAACATTCTTCACAGCTCAGTAATGATCATCCTGTCATGCAAATAGCATCCTGTTATGCTTTAGTTGGATTTGTAATGTACTATTTTAAAACTTGCCTTTCATATATAGGGTGCAGGGTGGCTTAGTGGTTAGTATGTACGCCTCACACCTCCACGGTTGGGAGTTCGATTCCCGCCGCGACGCTGTGTGTGTGTGTGAGTTTGCATGTTCTCCCCATTCTGCAGGGGTTTTCTCTAGGTACTCCGGTTTCCTGCCCCAGTCCAAAGACATGCATGGTAGGCTGTTTGTCCAAAGTGTCCATAGTGTATGAATGGGTGTGTGAATGTGTATGTGATTGTGCCCTGCGATGGACTGGCAGCCTGTCCAGTGTGTACCCTGCCTTGTGCCCCATGCTCCCTGGGATAGGCTCCAGGTTCCCCGCGGTATAGCGGTATAAGCGGTATAGAAAATGGATGGATGGATAGATGGATGCCTTTCATATGTCTCTCTTACAGTATGTCACTCTCATATAATACAATGCAAAACATTGTTTTACAATTTATATATGAATAAAGTGAAAAATAAGTACTATAAAAGAATTATCAGTAATGTCATAACTAACAGCTGTACATGAATGTGTTTCATAGCAAATCTGCTTTAAGTTAAACCACGCTTTGAATGACCTGGGTCAAACAGTCTGTGATTAATCACTCTCACGGTGCATGCTGTGGCCATGTGTGTGTGAGTAAAAACATAATGTGTGTTCGGGACAACTCATTTTTCACAGCATTAGCAGAGGGCCCCTTGGATTTTTTTGCATGTTGAGAGGAAGTATAGGCAGTTAACCATGTATGTGTGCATGTGTATATGTGTGTATGTGTGTATGGTTAGTTACCTATGATGCAAAGCGTTCCTTGTTGATGGTACCATCAGCAGGCAGTTTAGTCCCTTCACATAAGTGCAGTATATGAGCACAAAGGCTGTAGCTGTCTGAAGCAGGTTCTGTATTCACAGGTCAAATGACCTCGACAGGTAAGGGTCAGTGACAAGATCCTTCCGGAAACTGGACAGGAAAAGGAAACCCATTTATGATCTCTTACCCTCATATCTATCTGACCCCATCGCCACATGCTGCGATCTATTATTCAACCCATTATATAAATAAACTTTACAATAAGAACTCTGAATAAAGCAGCAGAATCATAATTCAACCTAGACACATGGTAAGAGTCAGTCTGGTGCACATTATATGGCTCGAGTGTATGTGGGGGGGGGGGGGGCATTCTCAAATTTGGGAAGCAGCATTAGTAAGCGGAACCGATGGATAAGCTGCAAAGCAGGAAGTTGGTGTTACTGTTCATGCTGTGTGAATTTAATAGAGGATAACCAAAGTACTGTAAAAAAAAAAAAAAAAAAAAACCCACACAGAGAGAAAGAACAGGCTGTATGGCTTTTAAGAAAGCATTTACAAGCCTTACTAGATCACACTGCATGGTGATTGGACAGAATTGTAATCGTGTATCATCGCAATGCTCTGATGTAGACTAGAAAAAGTTTAGGAAGCTTAAAATCTCTGCCTCATTATTTTCTTTGCTAGGATTGAAATCTGGAGATTATCTGGGGATTACAGTGTGCTGCTGTCATGTGATTCTGGTAACCAAGTAATGGTAAGAAATTACTAACGCAGTAATAATTAGCAGTTCCCTGCAGTTTATTTTCCTGTGGGACAAATACAAAGGGACCACAGTACAACCTTTAATTTTTTACAGATTCACACTTTCAAGCCTTACAAATTTGCATGGTTAAAGCCGACCTATTATAACCACCAGGGTGTCACTAGAGACTTATGGATGGGAAGGAATGCCTTTACTAGGGAGGTATAGTTAATATGGGCTCATGACCCCAAAATATCTGTCATGAATTTTCAGAAAAAAAAAATGGCATATATTTGATGGGTCTCTAATTAGTTTGTTTGTACATATTCTGTCCACTTAGAAGAGTCACAGATCAAGCAATGATATTCCCTCTCTCTTAGATGCATCAGATTGTTAGTTAGTTAACTTTAAAACAACCAGTGCTCACTGTAAAGAACCTGCCTGGAAAAGGATGCAAGTGGATTTAGTACCCATGCACAGTGAGGAGGCAAAAAAAAATCTCCAGGAATAACGGTTGGAGATTTGTCATAGATGGCAGCTTATTTTAGTTTCCAAATCTACAATTAAATTTGGAAGGCATGCTAGAAGAAATCCTTTCATTAAACCACAAGTGTAAATGCCTGGAGTTCGCTAGACACTACTGGAACACTGAATGGAACAGGGTTCTTTAGGAAGATGTGACAGCTTCTTCCCAAATTCAAGTGAACCTAATCCACACTAATATGTATTTTAAGTATTTTCCTCCAAAGCCGATAGGCATGGTATCATGGACTCCATAAAGTACCAGGAGATTTTAAATGAAAAGCTGCCCAAATTTCAACTAGGTCTTCCAGCAGGTCAATGATCCAAAACATACATACATATTCATGCCAAAGTAGATCAATCCACCCCCCCACCCCCCAAAAAAGAAGAACCTTTTGACATGGCCACTCAAGTCCCTTGACTGAAATACCATTACTGGAGGCGAATCCACATGTGAGGACCTAGGATGCTGGAATAATTCTGAAATTATTATGTATTGAGGAGTGTCTCAAATTCCTTGCTCTATATTCTCCAATCTCATCAACCATTATACTGTACAAGACTCGCTGCTGCTAAATAGAGGGGTGCCAATAGTTGTGACAAGTTATTTTGTTATAAAATATATTGGGTGTTTTTATTATAAGGTTTTTTTTTTATTGTGTACAGATTTAATTTAAAAATTAGATTTGCTTCATATGTATCAAAAGTAATAAATGCACTCATTAAGAGTAACATTATTAAATGCTCCACTCTACACTGAGGAGATACTGTGTGTTAGAGACACAGTCATACAAGTCTGGTGGCATGTTTCGGCCAATTTTCATTTAGCCAATGCACTTCAGAGAAGATTTTGGGAAACCAGTGTTGGCAGTTTGGCACTGTAAAGTGATCTGGGGTCCCATTTAAGAGGGAGTTACAGGGTCTTATATTTACTAGTCATTTGGGAATGGGGATCACAACAAGAAAGAACAGGCAGACTCTATCTGAATTCTCTTTTACTTTCCCCTTCACACAACCACACACACAGGTCTCATACACAGAAAGCACGGCAGCATGACACGTCTGACCCCCTTAAAGATCAGAAGGGTAGAGTTATGCTACAGACTGCCATGTTCACAGACAAAAACAGGTGTCTTCTTTGGGGCCCAGATGAACAAAGAGCTCATATACAAATGAGTGACAACTTAAAGGAAAACCTTGAAGGTGTAAGGTGTTGGGCCACTACAAACACAGATTCAGTGCATTTTGGCAAAGTCTCTGGAACTGTACTGGAGGAATGAATACCATTCTTCCAAAGGATAGTGTTTTGATAATGGTGGTGGTGGTGAAGAGTATTGTATATCATGCCAGTCCAAAATCACCCTTAGGTGTTCAGTTGGGTTGAGGGACCGTTCATCTGGGGACTGTGAAGATCAAATCATATGAGACAGATCTACTACTGAAGTGCATTTCAATTTTCCAAAAAAAGTAGCAGGTGCAACCCAAAGCTCCCCACTTTAGTGTCTCTATCTTTCTCCTCCTTTCTCCCTGTCTGTGGATAAAGGTTTCGCGTGTCAAGGGTCCATTGAGGATAGGGTTACTTCCAGACAGTTAACGAGCTGCAGGAAGTCTTCTTACACGCGACAATTCTTTGGCCAGAAATTTACAGTTGATCAGCTGCAGCATGCTGGGGGCGGGGGCCCCTCTCCACTTCCTGAAGTCCCTCATGGGGAGACCCATAGCCAGGTCTGGACCCCAGGGTCCTATCTATTGTGGCGGAAAGGCGTTGTTATCTTCCTGAGCCAACCTACAAGATCTCCACTTGCAGGTCTGCAGCTTCTTCCCTGATGTACAGGCTGCACCATCAAAATCAGAACCTTTGAGTCTTTGTGTCAGAGCTATATTGAACGTAGACTAGTTATTACAACACTAGACCCTGTAAGGGCAGATTTAAATTAGCCTACATAAAACATGTCACTTGTAGTCCTGCAAGAACCAGTAGGGTAGTACATTAGTATACACAGAGAACAAATACTTTATTACTGTAATTAAGTGTTTTTATGTATCTGTACCTAACTTGAGTTTTCTTTTCTTTTCACCAAATACTTCTGACTTTTACTTAGTACATTTCAAAATAAAAAAAAATCTTCAACAGATGTGACAGAAGGAATGAGGCCTTACTGTAATTTATCTGTTCTTAGGTGCAGGTTGTATTTAAGGCAGTTTGTATTGTGACAGCAACCTCCTGGCATTCAGCTAGTTTGTATCATTGTTATCATGCTAGCTAACATCTATGAGATTAGGAATAAAAGTTGTTGTTATTTCCAAGGTTCCTTAGTGAAAGGGGCACTGACTTACCATCTAACCAAAACTAATGTGTGTTTGAGGCAGATGTTCTTTTACTTTTTTATTTTAACTTGATTGAAGTATTTGAAGCTGTACTTCAACTTTTCCCAGAATACGTATTTAGATGAGTAAAGAGTATGGGTAATGATTAGTGATGAAGCATAAGCCACCACTGATTATACACTTCATTATTAATCATTAGATCAAAAAGGTTTTAATTTTCTAAAGGCAGCAGTAAGCAGCTTGATGCATTAAGTCAATATAAGGCATTGGCCAAACAGCAAATGGTGTCCAAACAGAGGCAATTTCAGGAATTGTAGGGGCCCCACGAAGGAAAAGGCAATATGTTAACCAGATGCTTTTATATGGATAACTGTCAGAAAGTGTTAGTGTTTTATCCTGCCTGCCAAAAGTAGTGCAAGATCAAGCTTCCCAATTCGTTATTGTCACATAGGCTTTGTGACAGAACACCTTTGGAAAAATGTTGGCTTTTATACTCTATACTTAAAAAGACCAAGCTACAAAGACAATTTGAGCAATATGATGAATTTTACCAAGAAAGCTAGCTAAATAATTAACATTATGTGCTACAACCTGAGCATCACTATTAGCTAGCTGCTTGCTTGCCAAAATGATGATGGGCTAGCTTTACATTACTTAGCCTATAATTGTCATCCTTGGTAACTTCATTGTTAGAGTATCTCCACCATTTCTCTTTTCTTTTTCTTCTTGTTTTTCTCTTCATTTTGGAAAGTGCTACAATTCAATATAATCTTGCACATGCTAGCAAAATGGGGCCCATAGGGGATTCCTGGTATATCCTGGTACATTACCCAGCAGAGGTTTGGGGGATATCCTACCTATGAGATTTGATGTTTTCATGGACTTAGTGTTGGCCTTCATGGGGCCACAAGCAGTTGCCTGCCTTGCCTGTCCTGTAGCTTCACCTCTGGGCTCAAACAAGATATTAGGATAAATTTATAAAGCATATCATTTCTCAGAAAGGTGGATTTGTCTTGGACTTAAATACCAGTAATAAATGTTTTTGTTGTTGTTGTTGTTGTTTTGTTTATAAAAAATAAAAACAGTTCCTGCTGGTGGACTGTAAAAAACTATATTTATGGGGACAGCCACATTTGAGCATGTATTCTTGGTTCAGTTGCTTGGAAACAGAAAATGCCGCCAAGGGAATTTACCCAGATCAAACACATTTTTTATATGCTGCAAGCTGTGGGTTATTGCTCATTAAATGACAAGGAAAAATCTCTGCTTTTTCAGCCATAATGCTTTCAGAACTGTTTAGCTGTTTGCCACAATTGTGTAATGTAAATGAAGCTCAAATCTGTGTTTTACACGACCTCGGCTCTGGTGATGCACAAACATTGTCCATCATGGGATTAATATCTGTAAAACGAGGGCCATTTACTGATGTGATTCGGGCTGTAAAGATCTAAACAGTTTAATTAAATAGCAGTCTACCACAAGTTGTTAAAATTGGCAAAGGCTCTTGGCTACTGATCAGAATGTCAGGGATTCAAGCACCAGCACCACCAAGCTGTTGGGCCCTTGAGCAAGACCCTTAAACTTATCTACTTTGGGGGTATCAATCTTTAAAAAATAAATAAATAAATAAAAAATAAAGAAAAGAAAAGTAAAGAAAAAAGAATTTCATTGTACTGTAACATATATGTGATGAATAAAGGATCTTTTTTCTATGCCTTGTGACATGGCAAACTTTAATGCTTGAAGTTTCCATGTGAGTGTAGATAAACTGTTGCAACTATAGCCATGAAGGAATGAATGCTCAGATACACCATTTAAACTTTCATCAATATGTATTGGGGCCCTAATGTCTTCCAGGAAAACATTCCCCACACAAACATACTGCCACGACCACCATACAGCATGGTTACATTTTCCACATCCCAACATTCCAGTATTAATGTTAACGTGGTCACTGGAGATGTGCTTCCTTGTTTTTCATTACCATCATTGATCCCCAACATAGCCTTCGGCTAATTTGAGACAAGTGGTGTACTCTGAGAGGACATTCTGTAGGCCACTGTTGAATGTGAGTCTTTTATGGCCCATCTATGTGGACAATCCACAAACTGTTTTCCTCCAAAGGGTATTCATGCAAAGCTCAGAATGTCAGCAGTTTGGGAGATTTTACTTACTATCATGCCATGTACAAAGTTTTGCAAGCCAGACTTCTATCATTTGCCAATGCTTGCCTTTTGTCAATGGCCAAGAACTAAAAGAGGGAATTTTACTGACATGGCAGTTGACCAATCACAGACATTTTCTTGTGGCCAGAAAGATTATCTTTACTCATCACTAACTACTTCAAATAAAACTCTTTAATCATTTTTTAAAGATGTGACCTTCCATTTTAGTTCAGTGACCGATTTATCTTCAAAACATTACAATGTGTTACAGTGTTCAAAAGTTGGCTTTCCATCTGCTAACTCAAGTGTGGAGATCCAGTCAGGCAGCAACCTTCAAGTTTCTGAAGCTCATGGCCAGAAAACTGTACAAAAGATATCAGACGTACTGTACCATGGCTTATAGCCCAAATCAGAGACTACATTCAGAGTCACTCTTTTTGCCCATTCTAATGCTAACTGATCACTGATACAGAAATGATGGTCTACCTGATTCATATCACACACCACAGTCACTTGGAATGTCAAATCAAGTCAAGTGGCTTCAACATCATTTCAACCATATTCAGCTGGTACAGTACACAGTGAAATGAAACGTTCCTCCAGGACCATGGTGCTACATAAAACCACATGTACAATTTTTGTACAAGTGATGGTTACATAATGAACTCCTATGGCCAGGATGTTCTTCTGGTCTTCTTGTGTTTTGTAATTAGTGAAGAGTGAAGGTTCTCTGTCTAAGTAGCAGCAGGTATTTTGTTGTTGAGAATTTATTATTTATACAACTTTACTCATCTCCCACTGACTTACTTTCCGGTTTGTGGCTAGTTCACAATTTCTGCTAGTTTAAAGCTGAATATTCCATAATACAGACTGCCAGAAACAACAGAGCAGAAAGGCCACGCCAAATCTGCCTGCAAAAACACTCAACTTCTGCTTGAATTATCCATAATTTGTCTGCAGGATAATCAGCAGGTTTTACATGGAAATAGATGAAGGATATTTGAATTTAAATAAACGAGCCATTTGTTGAGCATATATGATATCTGAAAAAATAATTAGGGCTGTTATATACACAAATTATTGGCTAATTAAGCCCAAAAATCAAGTGATGATATTTTTATTAGGATTTTATCAAAACTTAAAACAATTAGGTTGATATAATTGGGGGATAAACTATATAAATATATTGATCATAAAAACTGCCATGGTTATATTGTCCCACTTCATTAATTAGGAATTCTTTTTTTTCCAAGAAGGCCATACACAGAGGCAAACTAAGGCCAAAAGGGCCAAAGGAAGAACCTTGAGTTCTCGAAAGATTCCTTTTGCATGTGCTCATGTCCACTACGCCTACGTCTCTCTCTCTCTCTCTCTCTCTCACTCTCTCTCTCTCTCTCTCACACACACACACCTTAGAGTTTATTGGATATACCCTATCATTAGGAACACATGTACCACCCAGATAAAAAGGCCAAATGTCTTCAAATGTCTCATTCAATAGAACAGAAAAAAAACTATAGATATGAATATGTATTAATTTTGTAGTATGTTACATTTTTTATAAAATACCTTGTAATCATGAACAGCCAAATAATGGTGCAAATTACATAATGAAATGAATGACTGATAAGCCTGTCATCAGAAAAATTATTGTATTATTCTTATTAAAGTATAAATTGTGGTAACCACACATAATTGAACAAATTCCTTGATTGGGAAAATGAAAAGAAATGTTCAATACCACTTTGCTGTTAGCATTCTGTATTTATTTTGCATCAGTTTTGTATCTTGAAGCATATTTTATGAGATGTGACATGCCTGGGGGTGGGGGTATTTTTTCTGATGATGTCTGTATCCATATAGTATAACATTAAACATGTAATGACATCAGAATTGCTATTCACAGCATACCATCAGTATTTATATCAGTATTCCTTCACAAACCCAATATAAAGCTAAAAATAATAATAATAATAATAATAACCCCCATTTACAGACCATTTCTTTTGCAAACTAACAGCAGTCTGGGAATCTGGGGTCCAGCCTCCAAACCTGTCTATATATAGTCGTTTAACATCATCAGAGTTGCAGTGCTCATTTTTTTTCCCCCTGTCCAGTCCAGTGTATGGTCTGGAACAGAAAAGTGCATAGCAGAGTTCTCATGACATATGACCTCAAACATATCCTGCTCCAATGTGCAAACTTGGTGTATATCTTGCCCTCTACACATGCCTGATTCATTGGAATACTACTCCTGCATGGAGCATCTGTACTTATGAGTCACCTTCTGCTGCTCCATGGTCCCACATGGTCACATCAAAGACACCACTTCCCAAAAATCATGTATGCTCAAGTCTCTCCCCTCGTTTCAGTGGACAACCTCACCTGAATACTATAGATTTCTACCTAAGAACTGCTGCAGTAATCATAAAGACTGTCCTGTGCTCATCCCAGAACTCCTATTCACAACATGATTGTACTGCAAAACCATTCAACACATAATAGTATGCAGCTGTAGAAGAGTAATGATTTATAATCCCACTATCTGGTGTCACTCGGAAGGTTCCCTTTTGAGTCTTGCTCTTCTCCAGATTTCTTCCTCATATCGTCTTAAGTTTCCTTACCAGTGTCTTCTCTGGCTTGCACATTAGGGATGTAAATCTACATCCAGATTTCTGTAAAGCTGCTTTGTGGAATGTCTATTATTAAAAGCCCAGATAAAAGCATGCAGTAACTAATGTAAAGCTGTAGTTTGCTGCATATTTTTGGTCCATTTGGCCTTTAATGAAGCCTGTGTCACGATGAAAAAAGAAATAAATTCATTGCATGAAAAGGTCAAAGCTGTACGCTTCATGACTGGATCCAGCTTCATGTCAATGAAAAAGTGTCCCCATCTCCTCATCTCTACTCAATTTGGTGGAAATAGTCCAGAGTTATAGTGTGAGCATTCGTACCTTGACATGTCTGAAGTGATTTGTGAATGCAGCAGGATATGAAATCCAGAAGTCTAAGGACTGCTGCTATATATACACGTCATTTTTTATTTATTTTTTTTAAAGATACTGTAGTTTGAAAAACAGGTCATGATGGGACAAAGCTGTACTAGTATGTAGAAAAACACTTTAGTCAATACAAAACGTGCGATGGACATCAGAAACAAGAAAATGAGTCCTTCAGTCATTTCAAATGCATCGGCATAAGTGACATTTTTACAGCTTTTTGGTTTCCTCTTGAATTATATTTACACATATGAATATGATTTAAATATTTTACTATAAAACAAACATTAATCTGTAACAAAATGAATCTACACTAAACAGAGCAACACTACCATCTCGTGGTGAATATCAGTGCTACCACTACAGAGTGCATATACTTACTGCATGTGTAGTAATTATGTGAATACCCATGTTAAATAAATAAAAAAATAATACGTTTGTTGTTGCTTTTTAAGCGAAGAATTTGTAAATTAACTACTTTTAGAACAAAACAATTTGGAAAGCTTAACCAGATTTGTTTTTATTGTAGTGCTCCAGTGTTGGAAAGTTAGATAAAATTCATAAGTACAGCTTTGGTATGACTTTCTCTCACGGCTGTTTCAACCCAAGCCCTTTATTGTTAAGAGTACAGTAGTTGTAGTCTAAATTAAACTCTAAATTTGCATTATACAGTTACATGTTTACAGAGAGCATTATAACTATGTTGGGAGGTATGGTGGCTTAGTGGTTAGCACTATTGCCTCGCACGCCCAGCATTGGGCGTTTGAATCATGATTCCGTCCTGTGTGCAGAGCTGGCATGTTTTCCTTGTTTTTCTCCGGGTACTCTGGTTTCCTCCCCAAGTCCAACGACATGTGTTATAGGCTGATTGGCATTTCCACACTGTCCGTAGTGTGTAAGTGTTCCCTGCGATGGTTTGGCACTGTCCAGGGTGTCCCCTGCCTTGCTCCTTGGGATAGGGTCCAGGTTTCCCCACAACCAAGTGTAGGATAAGGGGTGTGGAAAATGGATGGATGGGATGGATTATAACTACGTTTTAGTAAACAGTTTATTTGTTCTCTCATTTTGGGAAAATGTGTGCTGATTCTAATCTATTATGATCATGGACACAATATAACTGCAGTGGATAGAGCTTAAGTTGAAAAATGCTGGAGTAATCCTTGTTGGCCATGTTTATTTACAAAACATCAATTTCACCCATATATTTTCCCACATACGTCCACTGACATTGTTTTTGGGGTTTGTCAAAAGTAAGTCAAATAACTGACCATATAACTTGTATTCTACACATTTTCTTCAAATTTGTCTCACAATGTATTCGTGGCAAAGATATACGGAAATAGTTTTGAAAGAAAACACATGTACATGTATACGTAGACTTGTTAACTTCCTTGTCCCATCATTCTTACACCTATTTGCATGCGTCACCTTCCTGTAGACATGGATACCCAGTCTAAACCTCATGACTCATTCATTACTTAGCATGTGGTAATCATGTCCTCTATACCCTGGCTCTTTCAGTCACTGTAAATTGGGCGTTGAAGCTCCCAGATAGGTGCGCAGGTCAGAAATGTTGGATTTGATGATCTTGGCTGGGATGGATTTCATCTGTAGTCTCTGGTAAGCAGCAAATCTATGGCAGCCCCCAAATGAGTAGTAATAATTACCTCCCTTTTTTCCTGTGATCCACAACACATCTATTGGAGGGACAACTCTGATGTCTGAGGTCTCCTGAGAGAATACATATATAGATTTCAATTCAGATGAACAGTACATCACAATACAAGATATAGCTATTATACTACCTATCAGGGTTTATTCACATCAGCCACATACCCTTTTCGCATTTGTTTTGTTTTGAAGTCATATCACGGTATATATGTCATTTTAGTAGTTTAAAAGTATATTTTATTGTTGAAATACAACATAGAAGTGGCAATTAAGCCAGCAAACTTACATTTATAGTGTCCATGAGGCTTTGAACTTTCTCTTCATCTAGAACTGGAGGAATGGGTCGAATAATCACATCCATTGGGATGTTATGAACTTCCTCAACGTTGTCAGAATGAATCGACCGGTTTTCGTTCTTTAAACTTCCCATCCTGTGCTGACTGCTGAGAGCGAACTGTCGTAGAACATGAACTGTTAAACTACAGTAAATAAACGCAGAAGTTTGCAGCATCACGCCTAACGCTTCCCTTATAAACTAGAAACCCGGAAGTTTTGCCGCCGTACTGCGCATGCGCATCAAATCGACAGATTTGAACTGTATAGTAAATAAGAGTTTAATTTCTGTAGAAATGATCAAATGACACTGAAATATTCGCGTCGTAATGACGTCCATGAATGCACTTGATAATGTAGGGACGAAAACTTCTTCATGTATAACTTTTTATAGCGGACTACCAGACGGTGGCGAGAAAGTTCCTTCTATGATACCAATTTCTATGGACTATGTTTCTGTTTCAGTCCTGTCTTACCTGCTACTTCATTCAGCAAATGGTACATCAGTAAGGTTTAATATTAACTGTGTTGTAATTAAACTCAACACAATGTTAGCAATGCATATCCATAAATATACAGTAATATATAACAGGTCAACCTACTACTTAATCAAAGTTAAGCGCTCTTATAAAAGAGTGATAGAACCAGTGCTAGTGTTCTGACAAATTGTCCTGCCTATCGAGATGTCCTACCAAGGGGTTTTGTTGTTGCACTCTCACTGAGCACTTTATTAGGAACACCTGTATACAGTACACCTACTCATTCATCTAATCAGCCAGTTGTGTGTCATGCAGGTACAGGCCAGCAGCTTCTAGTAATGTTCACATCAACCATCAAAATGGGGGGAAACTATGATCTCAGTGATTTTGAACGTGGCATGATTGTTGGTGCCAAAAGGGCTGGTCTGAGTATTTCTATAGCTGCTGATTTCCTGGAATTTTCACACACAACAGTCTCTACAGTTTACTTAGAATGGTGCAATAAAGAACAACATCCATTGAGCAGCAGTTCTGCAGATGGAAATGTCTTGTTGATGAGAGAGGTCAGAGGAGAATGGCCAGACTGGTTCGAGCCGACAGAAAGGCTACAGGAACTCAGATAACCACTCTGTACAATTGTGGTGAACAGAAAAACATCTCAGAATGCACAAAACGTCAGACTTTGAGGCGGATGGGCTAGAACAGCCAAGAACAGAAAACTGAGGCTGTAGTGGGCACATGCTCACCAAAACTGGACAGTTGACTGGAAAAACATAGTCTGGTCTGATGAATCTCAATTTCTGCTGAGGCTCACAGATGGTAGGGTCAGAATTTTGCACCAGAGCATGATTCCATGGACCCAATGTGCTTGCATCAACAGTCCAGACTGGTGGAGGTGGTGTAATTGTGTGGGGAATGTTTTCTTGGCACACCTTGGGCCTGTTAATACCAATCAATCATCACTTGAATGCCACGGGCTAATTGAGTATTGTTGCTGACTATGTGCATCTCTCCATGGCCACAATTTACCCATCTTCTAATGGCTACTTCCAGCATGATAATGCACCATGTTACAAAGCAAAAGTCGTCTCAAACTGGTTTCATGAACATGACAATGAGTTCAGTGTTATTCTCTGGCCTTCCCAGTCACCAGATCTGAATCCAATAGAACAACTTTGGGATGTGGTAGACCAGGAGATTCACAGCATGATAGTGCACCTGAAAAATCAGAATTGCCTGATGCAATCATGTCAACATGGACCAGAATCTCAAAGGAATGTTTCCAACATCTTGTGGAATCCATGCCACGAAGAATTGAAGCTGTTTTGAGAGCAATACCCATTACTAGTATAGTGTTCCTAAAACAGTGCTCACTGTAATAAAGTAAACAAAATAGCAAAAAAAAAATTAAGACTTATAAGTGCACAGTTTGTTAAGTAGAACAGCTCATTAGAGCACCATCCTACACTTGCCAGAACACAGCCTCAACTAAACCTTACTGTGACTATTTCTCAGATATGATGGTATGTTTGGGTAGCTTTTGGTCTAAAATTTAAAAACTACACATTAGGCATTGTGGAGTCAGAGAGGTAGAAGCTTTTCCAGGTAGTATTGTTAAAAAAATTTACTTGCTCTTTTATTAGCAAACATACACATTTACAGTAGACACAGTAGGCTTGGTGGTTAGCTGCAGAATTGACTTGGCCAGGGAAACTGGAGTGGGTAATAAAACCCATAAGACTTCCACTGGATGGCAGACATAAACATAAAGACAACATATCTCTTATTTTTTTAAAAATGATTAGAAAATTATTTCTGGTTAAAAAAAGCTAGTTTTAGTTTGTTACTAGCCTCAGCTGGTTAACTGATGTGGGCCAGTGGTTTTAGAGGGGTTTTGGACCAGCCCAGGTGGTTCTAGTTGGTCAAGTTGGTTCTACTGGTCAGGTTTAAGGGCTGTGGACAGTGACAGGCTGGCTCTTACAAGTCAGCTGGTTCCAGCTGATCTGGCTGGTTCTATCTGGTTATGTTGACCAGATCACTTGGTCAGTCTGGGTCTAGCCATTCAGGCTGGTTCAAGTTGTTTGACTAGCTCAAATGACTGGCCTAGACCAGGCTGGTCAGACTGGGAGGCAAACTGGCCAAATGATCTAAATGGTCTAGCTAGATTATTTACGTCATTTGACTGATGCTGTCTTGTATCCACAGTAACAATTGAGACAGGATACAACTGAGTAGTTTAGGGTTAAGGGTCTTGCACAAGGGCCCAACAGTGCTCAGATTTGAATTGACGACCTTTCGATCAGTAGCCCAAAGCCTTAACAACTGAGCCAACAATTCCCAGCCTGGGAGACCTGGTCTTAGCTGTTTTTTTAAGCAAGAAGAGTTTTTAAACATTAGCGACAGGGGCTCACATGTATGCAAATGACCGCCCACTATTTAAAGGTGCTGCACCACAATATGGTTGGAATGGGGTTTTTTCCAGCCCAAATTGCTAATTATTATATGGCTTTTTACAGTTCAGACACCTGTGACCCATTATACACCTGCTGTAATTGACCTTTATGTTCATAAACTGAAATACAGTTCAGCTACTGCAGCACAAATCAGCTCTTACAGCCTGACACCACAACTCTTTCCTATGTAGGTTCACTTTGTTTTTATCTGATCTGCATTTATCTGTCAAACGATTGAGGATTAAGTGTCTCAGTATTCAAGTACACCTAAAATCTGCTTTTGTTGCATAGAGGACTGTGGGTTGATTTGAGATACAACCTGTGACACTGAGACAGTTTGCAAAGATTGTCTATTGAAACAGTCATTTAAGCAAATCTTTCAACTCTATCTCCATGGTTACAGTCATGCTCATTTGCTTGGGTAAGGTCTAAATGATCTGTGAAATCGCAGGACTGCACTTTTCGTTTTATTTATGCATTACAGTAAGAGATGAGTAATGAGTGGGCATAATAAAGATCAGTTCACTTATATAAGGAAGTTTGTCTGATAAAATAGCACATCAAAATAGTCCTTTCTCATCTTTTAAATTTTGTATAAAATGTAGATTAATTGAAGAATTTTGATTCTCAGATGCATTTTTAGAACAAATCAAGCCGTTAAATTCGTTTATCAAGCTGGATATGAACAGATTGATTCATAAATTGCTTGTACAAGTATTTCCGCAAGAAATTTGGAATTCAAGAAAATCTTGTAATTTCAAAAAAATGTTCATATCCTGCTCATATTCCTGAGTGGGTGTAAATATTACACTTTTATACATGGATTATGCTGTCAAGTTTAAATTGCTTTATTTCAGTTACAAGCACAAATGTAATGAAACATTTATAAAACTCAGTCATTTCATATTAATGGTATTAACAAAAAATATTAACTTCTTAATATTAAAAGAAAGTAAACCACCATAAATCTATACATAAGAACAAGTAAGATTAGTCATTCAATTAAGAATGTTGCTGTATAAAAGGAAGACAGGCTCAGGGTGTGTGTAATTCAGTTTAGTTTGCTGCAGCATCTTCTTTTAATGCTGTGCAATGCTTTATAAGAGCCAGCACTAAGTGACTGATAAGTGACCGATCTTGTATGTGTCAAGCTGCAATGTGCTGTGTACTCCCTAGTGAGCTGCAGACCATTTGTTTCTTGAAGCCAAATGCCCCACTGCTTTTCTAATATGGCATCAGGGAGGATGCGAGGGATTTCTGGCTGAGACATTTTGCTTTAAATTAAAAAAAATATATAAAATTAAAAACAGTAGTTTCTCTTTGTGATGTGTTTGGTGTCAGTTGTTTGTCACAGGTTTATCAAAAAAAAATCTTTGTTAAATATAGGTGTACAACAATTATTGGCACCCCTATGAATTCATATGGGAAAAATATATTTGAAGTATATTCCCATTGATATTTTTAAATTTTTTTAGTACACCTGCATGACTAGGAACAGGAAATTGTTCAACCATGACAACCAGGGATATAAATATGAGGTAACACATACTAGGCAAAATTCCCTTAGCAAAATTCATTTAGTCATTCATAACAATGGGTAAGACCAAGGAATATAGCTATGATGTGCGGCAAAATGTTGTTGAGCTTCACTAAATGTGAAGTGGCTATAAGAATATAGCACAAGCATTGAAAATATCCATTTCCACCATCAGGGCAATAATTAAGAAGTTCCAGTCAGCTGGTAATGTTATGAATCAACATGGAATTGAATGTGTGTCTATATTGTCTCAATGCACTGTGAAGAGGATGGTTCTAGTGGCCAAAAAATCTCCAAGGATCACAGCTGGAGAGCTGCAGAAGTTAGTTGCATCTTGGGTTCAGAAAGTCTCCAAAACTACAATCCAAAGTGACCTACATCACCGTGAATTGTTTGGAAGCGTTTCAAGAAAAAAATAAAAACAAACTCAAGCGCCTTCAGACAGGGGCTTCAAATGGGATCAGGTTCTATGGTCAGATGAAATCAAAATAGAGCATCACGCCAGCAGTGGTTTTGGCAAACACAGAGGCATAGCCATATGGAAAAGTACCTCATGCCCATGGTTTATTTGGTGGTGGCATCATGGACTCTATCAAATATCAACAGGTATTAAATGTAAGCCTGACTGCCTCTGTCAGAAAGCTTAAAATGGACTATGGTTGGATCCTCCAGCAGGACAGTGATCCAAAACATACATCAAAATCAACACAGAAATGGTTTATTGATGACAAAATTGAGGTCCTGCCATGGCCATCCCAGTCCCCTGACTTGAAACCTATAGAAAACCTGTGGGGTGAACTGAAGAGGAGAGTCCACCAGCATGAACGTCGAAACTTGGAGGATCTGGAGAGAGGTTATAGGAGAAGACTCAGAGCTGTTATCTTGGCAAATGGAGGTAGCACAAAGTGTTGACCAAAAGGGTGCCAATGATTGTTGCATGCCCATATTTAAACATTTTTTTGCATAAACCTGTGTTTTGTTTGCAATTGTTTGATATTCATGAGAGCAGAGTATCAGCCTTCTTTGCTCATATTTACCAAGGGTGCCAATATTTGTGGAGGGCACTGTGTGTGTGTGTATATATATATATATATATATATATATATATATATATATATATATATATATATGCAAAGGTTCCAGGTTTTTTATATATAAATATATATATAAAATTCTGAAGCACGAGGGTGATAGTAATGGTGCAGTTTCTGGAACCTGGAAACTTTTTTTCTGGAACATTTTTTATTTTATTACAACTTTAAACAATGACAAGTAAAGATTCGTGTTTTATTTTAATTCTACATGACAGTCCTCATCAAAAAGACACATTCTTTCTGTTAGTGTCATAATATTATTAATGCTATTCCAATTTACTATTTATTTATCAAATATGTCTCCAAATCAGACAATGAAATCTAACAGAGAAAATCTGTCATTATATACAGCTATATACAGTATGTTTGGACTTGATGACTTTGGACTTAGTAATGAGCACCTCATTAAAATAACGGTCAACAAAACGCATGTTTTCAGAGCCTTGTTTAGTGGTTCGAGCTAGAAAATGATGACAGCCTTTTCCAGTCTGGGCTGTCAGCCATGCACTGACACACTTCCCTTTAAGGAGAATGTACATCATCATTAGGCAAGCGCTGTCAATCCCAACAAGTCTGAAAATCACAAGTCTGTCATCCTAATCACACTGGCATTCCTCATGTCTGTATTTTGACAGGGTGTGGGGGTGTGTATTACACTAGGTCGTAGAGGGGTAGCTCACACATGATAATTAGCTGTTAATATTAGATTTGACTCCCACGAGACTCGAGTGAGTGGAGCTACTGTAGAAAATTACCTGCCAAGTGCCTGTCGCTAGACACACCAGCTATTTTTATTTATATCTCATTCTTTCACTCTGACTTTCGTACTCTCGCAGCCTCGCCTCCTCCATACATCCAAATGCATTTCTGTGCATTTAAAGTGATGATGATAGCAAGGAGCATTTTCCATTAGATTATGCAATGTAAATGCAGTGAGAGGCAATTGGAATGGATTTTTATAGGGGTTTGGTGACAGTCTGTCACGGATGATTTGTCCTGCAGTAGGGCCTGCTACTCTTTTTACATGATACTGGGTTTTGAATCAAATTCCTGGACTCATTTTCTATTTAAAAATTCATTTTTCAGTGAGGAATTTTCAATGACAATGTGATTTAGACAAAGACCATTTGTTTGATACTTTCATTGTTAGTTCTGCTACAATTTGCACACTTTTATCATCAGCCATCACTCATGATTAATCTGATAATTCTGAAGCTCTTTGTGATATTGGTCAAATGTGTTAGATCAGGATAGTAGAATATAATAAACACATCCGTGATTAGGTCCTAATGGTTAATTAATATGATAAAAGTGATTCATACAATAAATTAAATTAAAACTATAGATATTTCATTAGATGGAAAATGAATTCAGTCCCATAAACAATGTTTAGTTAACATTCTAGCTTTCTAGTATTAAGCCAAGATTACCATGCAAAATGAACTTCTCCAATATGCTGAAAAGGGCCAGATGACATTACGACACAATATTGATGTAGTAACTTCATGACACTCTACTGGGTGTCAGGTGTATCATCAAGTGTTAGTGCTCTTAAAAGTTGAACATAAAATCTCAGAACTAACAAAATATGGAACATGTTTTATTGGTCAGTCAGTCCCTCTAGGGTTTTGCCATTTTGCGATCACAGAAATGAATGCAAAATCAAGCAAACTCCGCAATATTCAGAGGAGCTTGCAATTTATCAAAATTACCACAGATTTTCCGCAGATTTTAGCCAAGGCGTGTCATGTGACGTCATCACAACACCATTCAGCTAAAGCCCTCTTTGATTCACAAACATGAGTACAGCTAAAAGGTCACATTCACCAACAAACATCACTGTGAAAGACCATTCAAAACAATTTTGTGCAATTGCAATTTTGTAAGTAGTTTTCCAGGAGTTTTCTGCAAAAAAAGCACAAAAAATTATTTGCATCCCAAATTTTGAAAAAATCCACAGCAAAATCAAGCATTTTTGGCTGTAAAAATAACAAAAAAAACCCTCTGCGAAATCATGTACCGACTGAGGGGAGCACAGTGGTGCAACAGGTAGCAGCTCCAGGGTGTCTGATTCAACCCAAAGTTTGGGTTATTGAGTGTGGAGTTTTGCATGTTCTCCATGTGCTGGGTTTTCCCCAGGTTCTCCAGTTTCCTCCAGCCTCCCAAATACAGGCAAGTAGGCAGATTGGCTACGCTAAATTGCACGTATGTGTGAATGAGTGTGCGAATGTATGAATGGTGCCCTGCAATTAACTGGTGTTTCATTCAAGGTGAATTCTCCCACTTTATGCCCAATATTCCCAGGATATTGGTGCTTTGTTACTAAAATCGAGCATATAAATCTCACAAACTGGTGTTTTTTCCTTATCACCCACCCCCAATACTGACTATGACAGGTCCGCTGTACTATACTGGCAAACAGGATTGCCACCTTGACAGCTTGGCAATGGCATTGTGTGTGAGAATGAATGTGTTTGCACAGGCACATATAATAAAGTGTAGGAAGATGTTTTGTGTCTAGGTCCCTGGTGAAACTACACTTATATCATGTTAGGTTTTAGCTCAGGAATTTGACATTTTTCTAATCAAACACACATCAGAATCTATGTTGCTGTAAACTGCAAATGCTACCTCGACTGTTGTCTCTAAAGCCTCACTTCTGACTATTAGCAGAAAGTGTCGCTTTTTTGTTTACTGACATGCAAAAAGGACTGACCACAGATCACTGTTTTTACATGGCATGTAGGGTAGAGAAACATGGAAGTTCAAGGGTCCTTTGTTTGAAATGCAAAACAAACAAGCACAAGATGGTTGCTTTGTATAATATGCACTTTATATATATATATATATATATGTGTGTGTGTGTGTGTGTGTGTGTGTGTGTGTGTGTATATATATATATATATATATATATATATATATATATATATATATATATGTATATATATATGGCCTCACTCTTGCAAATTTGTACCAATTCACATGAATGAATTTGAATGAAAAGGTACAAAGGTCAACATTAAGATTAGCATTCATACATTTTTACAAGTTATAAAACTGGTAAAAAAAAAAAAGTATATAAATTCTGATGGTGACAGTGACTACGTTTATATATATTTGGGTTGCAGCCCTATTCCAAATATGGTGTTTATATGTGTACAGGTATCGGAATATTCCTCTAATGATGTTGTAAGTACGCCTGAGTTGCCATTCCTAAATACATAGTCTACAGCTAAGCATCTGTTAGCACCCACAAGTCCTTGTGGACTGAGCATGTGCATATATCTCCTTTCAGTGGATTTTCTGAATTAGGTGTTTTCATGTAACAAATTTCCAAACCAAATTTAAAAGGTATATTCCAGGGGTGCGAATCAGAATTGGTCAATCAGAATGTTGTCTTAATCTGAATCAGTCATATGAATTGCGTTGTTGTGTACTTAACTCAGTACTAATTAGAATATTCCCAAATTACAATTAATATTGAAATATTGGTGTGTATGTAAATGTAGTCAATGAAATTTGGATATTCCATGATGCCTTGTCACAATATTGAATAGGAGGGCAAAAAACTTTAACCTTGCATGGAGCCTCATTATGGGTAAAAACCTATAATGCATATATATAAGTACACGCTCACTGAAAGACAGACTTGTGTTTCAAATCCATAATTATACTGTGCAGCGGTATGGTAAACAGAAATGCAGCACTTGCAATTGTACAGCTCTTTTATTCAGCACATTAAACTTACTGCTTTACATTGATTGGACAATGCTCACTTAACCCCATTTACTATTTATGGAAGATGAATTTAGCTCCATTTACTATCTATTTCCTTGTAGTTTCTCCAAAAGCATTTTGAAAAATCAATGATTGAGAGCATGCTCCATCTCATTCACTGCAGATGAGTCAGCAAATTGGGTTTGAATAATTCTATGGGGCATTTCACCAAGTGTAATTACTTGACATGACACCCAACAATAAGCTGTGTGAATCTACAATCTGGGATAGAAAGAAATCAGCCTCAGCCACAACCATTCTGTATATAGTATGTTTTCTTTAGGACATTGGTGGTGCTTTTGCAATTGGTTGCACAGAAGCAAAAAATAATCCACTTTATGGCATTTTAAACAGCAAATAATATGAATCGGACTCTTGTTTTTATGTATTTTGTCCTTAAATTGAGGAAGGGCTTAGCCTTTCTAGAGCGTTTACACCAATCAGCACTGATTATATTGTTTTGTATTTCAAAAATACTTCATAATTAAAAAATTATTTTTAAACACAAAAAATACAAATGTTCATATAAAACGCGTGCTCTTTTATTGTGTAATTATATAATGTTAATAAATTGTTATAGTAGATGTCAATGCATTTCTTCAGACTTGTTTCCATTCACAATACTTATTAATACTTATTTTCTCCAAGGTTTTATCAGGGCAAAAGTTCTAAAATTGTCCTTAGACAGATTTTTTTTAACTCCCACAGCAAACTAATGCTTGGAACTTATTACTCTGCATGTGCCTTCTGCTTGACTTTAAGTGTCTTTTGTAAATTCACTTTAAATTACCTGCATGGAAAGCTCAGGAACAATTATTGATGCAGAGTCAAACAACAAAAGAAATATTAATTCCTACTTCAGCATTTTATGATGATTTTCATTCCAAAACACCAACCCACCTCTTCCCCTCCCAACTCCTTGAAAATTGCTCTGTAGTAGAAATGTGCTCATTCTTTGTCCAACCACTCTCTTTGACTTTGCTCCATGGATGGCTGATGAAGAGTGTGGTGCTCGGATTTCCGAACACCCTGACAGCGCTTCAGTGGAGCAGCAGAAGGGGAACGTGGACCTCCTGCCAGCGGAGAGAGGACCAAGCAGATGGGCTTGCACACAAACAACGCAAAACATCAAACACAGCCAGCTAAAGAGCCTGGCCGTCACAGGCGATGAAACGCTACACAGAAGAGAAGCCTTTTAATGAGGCTGTGGTGCTCGTTCTGTCTCCGTAGTTCTGCACCAAGACCAAGACACACTGTCGACTCTAAAATAAGTGTGTATTTAATAGCAATGTCTGGAAACTGCAGAAAATTAAAATTAAAAAAAAAAACTGAATGAAAAGGCAGCCAAGGGTTTAAAGGGTTCTGTGGCCGAAGCTTGAGTACAGATTAGATTGGAACGTTCTCTTTGCTTTCTAGTTCTATACAAGTCACATCTTTGGAGCTGTTTGCACAGAGCCTGACTTACTGAAAAAAGGAGGAAGATTTGCAGATATCTAAGTCTATAATGCCATTGAGTCAGTTACTAACAAAGTTGCTTTTTGTCATACAACAACAAGACTTCTTACTTAGGTGTATAAATTATACTGAAATGACATATATAGCCTTATCCATTTTCACTTTTCAGAGTATTCCCAAATATTCTAATATTTTCTGCAATGTACACGAGTGCCATCAAGGGAGGCTCCAGATCCACCATAACCCTTAGAATAAAGCAGTTACTGAAGATAAAGGAATGAATGAATGGTTTTGCCATCATTTAAAAGTAGTTTTACTTTACCACCACTATTGTTGTTTTGTCAGCTACAGAGCAATTCTTTTTCTTAACCTGTACACAAGGCCAATTAAAATGAGAATGTTATTAGAATTTGACAGGTTTCAAAAGAAACATGTTGCCAATTTTATTTTTTTTAAATCCTCTATCATAAAGTTTGCTTCACAATGTTTGTAGAATGTTACTCACACAACATTATGGAAACAATTTTAGTTGTAGGAATGTTAAAACATTATACAACCCCAATTCTGAAAAGGTTGGGACAGTACGGAAAAAGCTGATAAAAACAAAGAGGAGTGATTTGTAAATGTTCTTTGACTTGTATTTAAACAGAATGGTATAAAGACAAGGTATTTGATGTTTTACCTAATCAACTGCATAGTTTTTTGAAGAGAAATGTTTATTTTAAAATTGATGCATGCAACACGTTCTGAAAAAGTTGGCACAGGGACAATTAAGAACTAATTAGCGATGTGACAAGCTGAAATAAGGTGGTGATGTGAAACAGGTGAGGCAATCATCTAATCATAGTATATAAGGAGCCTCCAAAAAAAGGCCTAGTCCTTCAAGAGCAAGGATGGGTCGAGACTTGCCAGTCTGCCAACAGATGTGTCAGTGAATAATAAGAAACACTGAGAACATTCCCCAAAGACAAATCGGTAGGGTTTTGGGCATTTCACCTTCTACAGTACACAATATAATTAAAAGATTCAAGGAATGTGGTCAAATCTTGGTGCGCAAAAACCACTTCTGAATGCGCATGATCTCCGTTCCCTCAGACTTCACTGTCTTAAAAACCGTCATGAGTCTGTAATGGATATCCTGACATGGGCTAGGGAATTTTTTGGTAAACCTTTGTCAGTCAGCACCATTCGCCGTTGCATCCACAGATGCAAGTTAAGGCTTTACTATGCAAAGCAGAAGCCGTACATCAACACTGTCCAGAAGCGCTGCCGACTTCTCTGGGCTCAGTGTCATCTGAGATGGACAATTGCACAGTGGAATCATGTTTTGTGGTCCGACTGGGTCAACATTTCAAATAGTTTTTGGACAAAACAGCCATTGTGTTTTCCGGGCCAAAGAGGAAAAGCACCATCCAAGCTGTTATCAGTGTCAGGTCCAAAAGCCAGCTTCTGTCATGGTATAGGGTGTCAGTGCCCATGGCATGGGTAACTTGCACATCTGTGAGGGCAGCATTAATGCAGAAAGGTATGTACACATTTTGGAGCAACATATGCTGCCATCCAGAGCAGGACAACGCCAAACCAAATTCTGCCTGGATTACAAGCGCATGGTTGTGTAAGCAGAGAGTGCGGGTACTAGCATGGCCTGCCTGCAGTCCTGACCTGTCTCAGATTGAGAACGTGTGGCGCATTATGAAGCACGAAGGTCCTGTACAGTTGTGTAGCTGAAGAAATAAATAATGGATGAATGGGGAAAAATTCCGCTTGCTAAACTTAACCAGCTGGTGTCTTCAGCATGTTTTAAAAGTGTTATTAAAAGAAAAGATGATGTTGCACAGTGGAAAATAGTCTACTGTCCCAACGTTTTTGGAGTGTGCTGCAGTCATCAGATTTGAAATTGGTGTATATTTTCAAAAATAAATAAATTTCACAAAGTAAAACCTCAAATAATGTGTTAATAATGTGTTTTCAATATAGTACAGGGTGAGTTGAATGATCAGATTACTCTTTTTGTTTGTTTGTTTGTTTGTTTGTTTGTTTGCATTTTCCATACTGTCCCAACTTTTTCGGAATTGGGGTTGTATAAAAATGAGGACACTGCAAACATGACCAACGGAATAGTTTTTGTACCCAAGATTCCTAGAAACATGATGTTCAGACATAATGTTCAAAAAAGTTCAGTGAACTTTAAATTACCTGGGCGGCTACAGCCTTGTTCAAACCAGCAGATACAGCACTTCACCACTCCTTTGCCCAGGATTAAAAGAACTACTACAGTGTACTCCTTCCTTCTGCCAAAACATGCTCCAACCAAGCCTTTGTATATTGTTCATTATTACTCTGTCCAAAGAGATGTTCCAAATGGATTGTGTCCAGAGCACTGTTCACTGTTTCATTATTAAAAGCTGAGCTGATAATTAAAACTTAAACTCTGTGCCCATATGTGTAGGCAAGTCAGAAGAAAAAGATACAGAATATGCACAGTCCTACTTTAATGAACATTCCATAAGTCAAAAAGTTTACCCTGTTCCGTTATGCAAGGTCCCAAATTACTCAATACCACTTTTGACTATTTTGCCATTTTCTATATAATACAGTGGAGTTGTGGTTTCAGATTTAGCCTCTGCCTGTGTTTCAGTACTTCTTTTACATCAAAATCAAGCTTATCAATGTCCTCTTGTTGTTCTGCCTTCGTTTAAGGGCTTTCCCAATACTTTATAAGTTCAAGTATAGTTTGTAGGTTGCAGGCCTGAGGGAAAGAGTGTGCAGAACTTGTTCAGGCTCATTAATCTACAAATGGTAGTAAATGAAATAAAGGAAATTCCTAGTGACAAGTGTAATCCATCTGAAATATACACTCTCAGATACAGAGCCGTCCCAGTGTGCTGTACATGAACATACTTTATATGAATTCTGATTTGTAAGGGAGAGCACATGCTGGTGATTACATGTTTCAGGTATATGGAGTGGAAGCAGAAAAAAAAAAACTGGTCTATCTGGTAGTGGATTTACAATGTTTTCTGTACACACGTCCAGTGAATGTGTACAGGAACACAACCTTCACCAGCAGAGGGCATCCTAATGAAGCAAAGCACAGTCTGACACTCATAAGAGGCTAATGAATGATTGCTGTAGAGCAGAGCTACAGTCCAGATGTGGACCCAGCAAAGTTTTTCAACTGACTGAACTGAGTACTTGAAAAAATACATTAGCAGAGCAAATAAATATATTTTTTAAAATGGCTACAGTTTAGCAATTGTAGTTTTCTATACATGAACTAGCACTGCTTCTGTAGCAAATTCACATGCATTTACTATATGTAAATTATATAGGTGAAGGCAACTCATCAGACCAGAGACCTGCTAAAGAGCTAGAGATATTAGTTCATATATGGGAGCGTTTTCATAGACTTTTCATATTATTTACCCTCTCAGGTCTGAGTAGTGAACTAATGATAGTAAAAAATAATGATAATAAATAAATAAATAAAACAATACATTTTTGATGAAAACAGAATGTCTAAAGATTATTGCATTGATTATCTGTGCATCAAATTGAAAAAAAGATATTTCCCTTCTGTTCAGAGTCCATAACGCTAGTAAAAAAGTGTTAACAAATCATGATGACTTGTCATATGTATAGCCATAAACTGATCACAAATGGTTAAGTATTACAAACTATTTTTGCCATTCAATCAGGTTAATTGTTAACCTGGAGATTTGTAATCAAGGAATGTTATGTGATTGAAACGTTTAAATTTTAGTTTAGATGGTTACTTTCTTATTAACACTTTCTTTTGACATTCTTTGGACTCATTAATGGCTCTCCTCTTGTAAGCATAGTATCAGAACCATCCATCCACTCCATGTTCTCACAGTTACCATGCTGCACAGGTTTATGCTGGGTCAGGCTCTCCTCTGTCAACTCAGCATCTCACTGTTGAGTATTCAATATTGCAGACCTTATTAATAATTTATCCTTTAATGGCTTTTTATAAAGACTTCCACCCTGTAAGATAGCATTTACAGGGGACAAACCAAACAGGAAATAAACATTTATGCAGTATTAGATGTTGTTTTTTCATTATTATATCTTTTAATCAGACATGTCAGCATGCACTGGGGGTTTTGTTAACCTTAAACTTGAGTCATTGGGGAAAAAAACCCCAAAAATATATCACCCCTTAAACATATAGTGGGTGCCTCAAAAATGTACAAAAGGACAAGACAAAAACTTACCAGGGAGGCTGCCAAGAGACCAACGGCAACATTAAATGAGCTGCAGACATATCTGAGTATATCTGAGAAATATCTGAAAGTACTGATTACTCTCTGCATGTGATAACAATATCTCCTATTCTTCACATGTCTGGGCTAGATGGAAGCCCATTCTCATAAAAAAAAAACATTCAAGCCCAAGTAAAACACCCAAACCATGTGGCAAAATGCATTATGGTCTAATGCAAAAGGTATGACAATTCCATCATTCCAAAAGATATGTTTGCGCAAAAGAACAAAAGACCTCCATACTCACGGTGAAGCATGATGGTGGCAGCATTACGCTTTGGGGCTGCTTTTCTTCAGCCAGAACTGCATGTTTTATCAAGGTGGAGGGAATCATTAATAGACACAAATACCAGCCGATTTTAGTACAAAACATTCAGGTGTCTGCTACTAAGCTGAAGTTGAAAAGGAATTTCACCTTTCAGTACAACAATGACCCAAAGCATACATCCAAATCAACAAAGGTATGGCCTAACCAAAAGAAGATAAAAGTTTTTGAGTGGCCTAGCCAAAGCCCAGCCCTGAATCCAACCAGAAATCTATGGGGTGACCTGAAGTGGATTGTGCACAGGAGATGCCCTTACAATTTGCTTGATCTAGAATGTTTTTGCAAGAAAGATTGGGAAAATATTGCAAACTTTTTAACAAAAGATCAAAAGGTTAAACAATAAAGACAATTTTACACAGCCGTCTTTGCTTATATTTACCAAGGGTGCCAATATTAGTGGAGGGCACTGTATATGCACACAATTTGTTTCTTTTTTTTTATTCTGAGAGTGCAGCATCTGGTTGTAAATCTCCTTGCATGAGCACATCATAAATCAATTACTAAAAAAAACCCTACTACACATCTGCTTATTATTTCATTTCATTTGTGCCCAATCTTCTGTTCGTTGAGCAATATCCTGCAATATTCTGAATAATTAACTCTAGAAGCCATTTATTGCTAAACGTTACACGGTCAAGTGGAAAGTGTTATTCTTCAAAATCAGCCTCATAGCTGCCTCGAAAAAATTAGGCTATAAATCATTACACAGTGGCAATTATGACTAACAGACATAAATTAAAATAAATTACAAACATATTTAATTATAGAAATTATAATCAATGTCATTTGTGTGTAGTTTATTTATGGATATTGATGCTTGTTTATAAAGAATACTGTATGTCCTTTCAGAAATGCAGAAGATACAGCAAGTATCTTCTTGTAAGTATTTCATGTGAATATTTTAGGCATGAGGTGGTAAATCAATGAGTAATAAAGCCTCTTCTCCTCTCTCTCTCTCTCTCTCTCTCTCTCTCTCCCTCTCTCTTTCTCAGGATTCAGCAGCTGTAGGACACTGAAGGAGGCTGTGATTGAACCCCACTTGCTATGATAATCCTGCTCATGCTGCTCATAATTCAGTTTTACTCAATTCTCTCTTTTTTCTTCACACCCCACCTCAGGAAAACACTCTGGTCCAGCATAAAATCAATGTTCCATTAAATTTTAATCATTAAGAATCATCAATAACAGCACCAGAACAGATGCTTGTGCCTTCAAATTCATGCTGTTCCCACCGTGTTTGCTGGCACTGATCTGAAAGCAGTCCTGTATAATGGATTACAGTCTGGTATAATGGATCACGGGATAACTCACGCAGGGACGGCGTGTCCTGGATCAGCACTCAAGAGCCACTTTTTCCTCACATGTCAGATGTATTTGTGCTGTCAGGACGAATACCTGCTCTGTGATTGCATGTCTATCACAGGAAGCATGACTGTGTGGCAGGGCCGTATTAATGCATAGAGAATGTCCCCTTAATAGCCTCTTAGCAGCCTGACCTACAAGTCACTGGTATTAAATTGCTCCTAACAGTGAGACAGGGGTGTTTATGGGAAGTGGGGCAGGAAGTCAATGAATATAAATTAATCTAAATCTATGAGGTGGTGCCTTATATTGAGATGAAAAAAGTACATGCACAGTATGACACATGACAGTCTTGACTTACCTATGATAGGGTAAAGAAGATAATATAAACTATATTATACTACAGCGCTGTTGATTCTGTTTGGTCAGAAGGTGTTGTTTAATTTTAAATAACAGCAGCTCTGACCATAGTTCCGGCTTCAAGGTTGATATTATCATGGTCTCTATAATAACAACTTGCTCAAGGAGATGTATGACAGACACTCCACATAAAAACATCTATTGATATGGTGACGTTGTCTGTGAGAAGATGTTTATTTAGCATTTTTGGAAGGAGTCTCCAGTGTCAGTCAGAGGTAAAGCTGTAAATTTAAGTTTTCCATCAAGAGAAAGTTTGAAGGATGGAGGGCGTTATACTTCCGGTTTCTCTGTAACATGATAAGCTGCATTTTATTATTATTAGTAGTAGTAGTAGTAGTAGTCGTAGTAGTAATAGTAGTAGCAGCAGTAGTAGTAGTAATAGTAGTAGTAGTAGTAGTAATAGTAGTAGCAGCAGTAGTAGTAATAGTAGTAGTAGTAGTAGTAGTAGTAGTAGCAGCAGTAGTAGCAGTAGTAGTAGTAGTAGTAGTAATAGAGGTAGCAGCAGTAGTAGTAGTAGTAGTAGTAATAGTAGTAGTAGTAGCAGCAGTAGTAGTAGTAGTAGTAGTAGCAATAGTAGTAGTAGTAGTAGTAGTAGTAGTAGCAGCAGTAGTAGTAGTAGTAGTAGTAGTAGTAGCAGCAGCAGTAGTAGTAGTAATAGTAGTAGTAGTAGTAGTAGTAGTAGTAGTAATAGTAGTAGCAGCAGTAGTAGTAGTAGTAGTAGTAATAGTAGTAGCAGCAGTAGTAGTAGTAGTAGCAGCAGTAGTAGTAGTAGTAGTAGTAATAGTAGTAGTAGTAGTAATATTAGTAGTAATAGTAGTAGTAGGAGTAGGAGTAATAGTAGTAGCAGCAGTAGTAGTAATAATAGTAGTAGTAATAGTAGTAGCAGCAGTAGTAGTAGTAGTAGTAGTAGTAGTAGTAGTAGTAGTAATAGTAGTAGTAGTAGCAGCAGTAGTAGTAGTAATATTAGTATTAGTATTAGTGTTATTATTAACTTCAAGAAAGAGAAACAATTAGAGGCTGGTGAGGGAACATGTTTATACAGTAGCTGTTATAATGTAAGTAATGGCAGGAGCTCATTTTTAAGGATGTTCCACAAAATTAAATGTAACTATGAATGTATAAATATAAGACATGTGTTCTTTAATTCATGAAAAATGTCATCATTGGCAAACTGCTGTGGTATAAGAGGAATAAAACACAGCAGAATATATTGTTCTTGGAAAATATTCAACTTTAGGATGATAACAGGAACTCTGATTCATGTACAGCTCCATCACACCACCCCAACATTGATTATTTGCCAATGACAACACATCCCAATTTTTTTATTCCCCACTTAGTGCTTAGTGAAGGGAAATTCAGTTGTCCCAGCTTGGCAGTGTGTCAAGAGCAATGTGCAGTGCAGTTAAAAAATTTTAAAAATGCACAAAGTAGCAATAATATTAAATATTGCACTTAGCTGTATGGCATTATTACATCCTGTATACATACAATGATCCAAAGCAACTCCACCTCTGAATAGCTAAAAAAAAAAAAAAAAAAAAAAAAATGCTAAATTAAAGGTTTGGAGTGGCCTTGTCAAAGTCCTGACCTTTACCAATTGAGATGCTGTAGCAGGACCTTAAACAGGCATGGTTCATGCTCGAAAACCCTCCAGTGTGGCTGAACTCAAGCAGTTCTGCAAAGAAAAGTGGGCCAAAATTCCACCACAGCGCTTTGAAAGACTGATCTCCAGTTACCGTAAGCGTTTGGTTGCAGTTATTGCTGATAAAGGTAGCAATTACTTTTTCATTTTGGCGATAGGTGTTGGATAACTTTTTTTTTGCTTCAATAAAAAAATTAATAATAATAATACTGTATTGTGTGTTTAATCATATTGCCTTTGTTTTATACTGTATTTCGTATGAAGGTCTAAAACTGTTTAGCATGAGATATGCACAAAAACAGAAGAAATCAGGATACTTTTTCACAGCAATGTATACTGATATATACATCATAAATCAAATAAATGTAGCAAGACTTTAAAACTACAAACATAATGACAAGACACTTTAGAACATTTGTGCTATTGGTTTTATTATTGTCATTATCATCATCGTCATCACCAGTATTATCCCCACTTCTAATAACAGTGGTACAAAGGAAAACAAGAAAAAATCAAAACCACTCATTCTCAGTCATGGCTTAACATTTTTCCCTATGTTCTGAAAAAAGGAGAGAGTAAGAGAGTGTGGGGAGAGTAAGAAAGAAGAGTGAAAATCTAAATTCTGTCGCTTGAGGACCATATGGTGGCTTGTGAGAAGGCCGCCATAAGTCGAAGGCTTTTGTTATGGAAATTATACTTTTTATTTTTTGGCACTTTTCATTACTGCACAGCCAAGCTGGGCACTTAGACAAAAGACAGAAGGAAGAAAAAAAAAACAGAAAGAGAGAGAACATCAACAGATCTCCTAATACAGAAAATGATCCCATATTGACAACAACTGGTCAATGCAGCCGACAGCAGATAATTAGCTAAAGAAGGTGTGTCCCTGATTTTGTGTTTTCTGTCCAGGCTTTTACTGGTACCAGTGTATACAATGCCAAAAAATTTCTAAGAAAAGAGGAAAAGCAAACGGATCAGGTTTTTCTTTTTCACATGCAGTGTCGTATTATTGCTGTGACATATTTACAAACATATTTACAAGTTCATCAGAGAGGAACAATGTTTTCCCATGAAATTCTCCTCTAGGTGATAGTCCTTAATAGCTAACTGTGACCTTTGGACAACATGTCGACCGGATTCCCCATCTTAATACTGACATTGCTTGACATACATTAAAAATGGTTTATCATTTGATTGAAAGTAAAATAGAGAGGTAAAGCTAGTCGAAAATCATCAAATGTCCTTGTAAAGGCGGTTATTTCGTGTTACTAAGGGCTTTGCATAATAAAACAATTCATTATTCAGTGGGTTTTATCATTGCTTTTAATCTTAGGCTTTAGGTTTGAAAGCTTGTATGCAAGAAAAAAAAAGAGAGAAAAAGGCAAATGAGTGAAGGATGAAAAATAATGACTCATTTACAGACATGATGCATTGGTGGGTAATGAACTGGGTTAAGAAGCCGGGAGCAGGAAAAGTGTCTACATGCTGCCTCTGTTGCTGCACTCGCAGACTTGAACTACACTGATTTGAGGACAATGAAAGTCAATTGTTAAGGGAGAGGTCATGGATGCGTGGGCGGATGGATGGATCAGGAGAACGGAGGAAGAGAGGGTAGGAGGCGAGGGGATGGGCAGGGAAGCTCATCTCTGATTCCCTGTGGGTTTCGCACTATTACAGATATTGTGTCGTCTGATTTAGAATATGCAAAGCGCTGACGGTGCATTCGCCTGCTGCTGGCTCGACCTTCTTCATCAAGGTCAGACTCAGCCTCAATTACTCTCTCTGTCTCCCTGCCTGTCCACTAGCACCTGTTCACCCTGAGAGAGAGGGAGCGAGGAAAAGAATGACAGCCAGGGAAAATGAGAGAAGGGATACGAGTGATAAAACTACAAAGAGATATCAATGAAAAGGAGAGGAGGTTCAGTGAATACTCGTTTAAGACTCCATCATTTACTGCGCTGAGCTCTAATCCGGAACTTCTAGAAAGAAATAATAACACCACACACTCCTAACACTACACTCTACGTCTACATCACAGCATTTGAACAGACTTGTGTCTCACTGATGCACGCCACCGGTGCCGTCGTTACTGTTCTGTTTACTTCACCCTGTCACCGGTGACAGATATTCGCTTTGAACCTCGGTCCTGACCCATCGTCAAACGCCACCTGTCTAGAAGCTATGCTTCACATCACAGCACAGAGGCATCAACGTTGATGAGGAGGACATAATGAGACAGTGTATGTGTCCTTCTTTGCACTGGGTTTTATTTTTAGCACGTTTAAAACCGCTGAGAGCTAGGGGCACGTACAGACCGTACTGTAATGCTCGATTATTAGCCTGCAGGTTTCTCTGACCTGTCAGGTTCCCTCTCTCTCTGCAAGACAAGCCATTAAACATGCTGTAGCATCGCTATCCATCAGACAAATCTCCATCCCCTGGCCCAGTTCATTTAGAGACCTGTTCTGATTTGCCTCTTCCATCTGTAGCGCTGAGAAAAGTGCAGCGTAAATGTGCCACAAATGAAGGTAATCTTGATAATCGTTGTTGTTTCGTTGCTCATTTTCAGCAGGCTGACTTCAAAGGCAGGACGCTGATTGGGGTAAATGATGATACGTACAGTACACACACTGAAATTGATCATAATGACCTAGGTATAACTGAGACTATTTATCCTTTAATCTTGTACACGCTGCTTGGTCGGCATCAGTGTTATTAAAGATATTAAATGCTGTTGCGGCAGCACTGTTTTCAGTGTTAGCATTAGGATCATTATATCTGGAAATGTTGACTCTTTGATAGACTTTTCCAAAACATGTCTGCAAGAATTCATAAATTAGTTGGAGTTTCACTTTTTTTTTTTTCTTGTTAGTCACTTTAGCAAAAGTAGATGTAATATGTCATTGCATGCAGGAAATAAAACCACATGACCTACATGGGACAAATGAAATGAATCATGTGTGAAAATCATATGTGGAAAATGAAAATCATATGATCTATACATTAAAGGTCCACAGACTAGAAATTTTGTGACACATGACATTAGATGTGTCTACAAACAATGTGTAAAAATTCACATGAGGAGTTTGGGTGACTTTTCTCTAAGGGAAAGCAGTGAAGCATTCAAAACTTGCAGATCGCCGTTTGGATGCGGACCAGGCAAAGTATTTCCGCAGACCGAGGAGAGTACTTGAATCACATTGCTCAGATCACATGCATTAATTATAAATGATAAATTATATAGCTGAAGGCAGCCCATCCGACCAGAGTTTAGCTACCAGGTTTTCACAGATTTCACGTTTCATGTTCATTTCCCCTCTCTCGTCTGCGATTAGCAAACTGACAATGTGGAATGTTTAAAAAACTAGACACTGAAAACATAATGTTTAAAGACAACTACATTGGATGTGTCTCATCTGTTCAGAGTCCTTGGCACTAACATTCAGTCATGTTAGTTACTTTTCTGGACATTTGTAAGCAAGGAATTTTCTATAAGTAGAATTTTGGTTGAATACCTCGTACTGTATATTGCCATGACATGACACATGGGAAATAATAATCAATGAATGTGACTGAATGTCAAAGTGTAGATACGTGATAACACAGCATCAGCACCAGTGTTCATTTACACTTAATTAGGTGATATTCCTGACTACAATGGATGATAAACATTTTTTTGCTGTTAAGAGCACTGCTAGTCACGGCAGGCTTAAAAATGAATGAAAATGGCTGGTTTAATTGTGATTTATTTTACACTGGAGATGAAATGAGTAATGTTTATGGATATAAATGAAGTGTTTCTACTATCAGGGTGCAATGTATGCCCAGGCATCACTGAGGGATGGTTTTCCCAAGCCAAAGCTAATTTATCCCAAATAAAAATGACAACAACGAGATGGAGGATGACTTTGTGGTTTGTGTTCAGGCTCGTTCATTTATTGCCCTAAGTGGTCTGCACACAGGACAGCTATGATTATACAAGTCCACTGCCGTGTCAAGGAAGAATTATTGCCTGTGAAACAAAATATCATTCCAACTTTTCAACGCTGTACATTGTTCCTCTTTCAAAAGTAAGCAAATAAATAAATAAATAAATAAATAAAGACAAAAAAAAATGCTAGAAGTCGCATGGACTTGTTCTTTCCTACAGTTTCATCATGCATATAAACATTTTTCTTTCAAGAGCAGCATCTTACAAGGTCAATGGCGGTATTTAGTATTCCAAATACACAGATGAATAAATTAAATAAATAACACCAATAAAATACGAAATAAATAAATAAATACTTAAATAAAAGAATAAATAGTATGTTGAATAAATACATAAATAAAATAATACTGATGTGGTAAGAAAATGAGGTCACTGTTTTGACAGAGGTGAATGATGGACAGTGAGTTAGGGATGGACGGGTCAGAGGTCGTACCTGCCTCTTAGTGAGGTAATAGCTAGACTGGAAGTGGGGGGGAAGTATTTCCAGGAAGAGGGAACACTTGAAGAGTCAGTTTGAGCCAAAATGGCAGAGGAAGACCTGCATTGTGGGTTGAGATTGCTTCTAAATGTCCTCATTAGAGTCACCGTGAATTGTGAGAATGATTCATATATACTGAGATATTGCATCCTGTTAAACAGGACCGAACGCAATGGGTTTTTAAACCGGAAGTGCCTTTAAGTTACACCTTCCTTGTTTAGTCCTTGATATCTGCGCATGGTGAGAAAAACACTGTATTCTGAACAGTCCACAAAACACTCACATTCCCAAAGATCACTCTTCCATGAATTATTGTGTTGATTGGCACAACAAAAGACAATAAATAAAATGCTGGAGGTTGGGACTGTAATAGAAAAATAACACCTGTTGGATTAAAATTACTAAAGACTGACGGAAAAAAGTTTTCAACTTTTTAGTGGCCTATTTTTTTTTTTTTTTTTTTTGCAAATACTGTCATTATTAACATTGTCATAAAAGTTGGCAGTTGCAAAAGAATTCAGCTCTTAGCAAAACAAAAAAAAAGCAGCATAAAAATACATGAGGTCATTTTTTGTTCGTTTCTAAAAAAAGAAGGAACACTGTTGTCCTTTTTTGTTCGTTTTTTTTTTTGTTTTGTTTTCATTCGATTTGCTATAAAATATCAGGATTCTAAATATTATTACTATCATTGCTATTATTATTATTTTAATTATTATTATTATAGTCATTGATAAAAATTCACATGCCAGGCCTCATAATACGTGTGTGTGTGTGTGTGTGTGTGCGCGCGTGTGTGTGTGTGTGTGTGTGTGTGTGTGTGACAGAGAGAGACACAGAGAGAGAGAGAGAGAGAGAGAGAGGGAGGGCGAGAGAGAGAAACAGAGTCTTGCAGTATGTTTCCGTGTATCTGTGGACAGTTAGCAATAAGAGTGAAGAAAAATCCAGCATTGGTTCATTATTGTCTTCTCATTACTGTTTTCTTTTTCTTCCCCAAAGTGATCTCAGCGAAAATATTGCTTTCTAAAAAAGGAAGAAGGGAAAAGGCGCATTTGTTTCTGTGTATGTGTGTATGTGTGTGTGTGTCTGTGTGTGTGTGTGTGTGTGTGTGTGTGTGTGTGTGTAAGGGCTTAGTGAAGGATTAATTAAATGTAGAATTTTTTTCCCTTCTCATCCATTTTCTCGCTGCATGGTGCTCAGTTCTCAGAGCCGGACTCATCCTCGTCTCCGGAGCCCTTGAAGCAGGCCGACTCATAGTGCTTGTTCAGGTACGACTTGAGCGCAAAGGTCTTGTGGCAGCGCTTACAGCGGTAGTGCTTGAAGGCAGAGTGTGTCTGCATGTGGGCGCGCAGGTTGGAGCGATCAGCGAAGGCCTTGCCACAATGGGCGCATGCGAATGGCTTCTCACCAGTGTGTGAGCGCATGTGGCCCTGCAGCAGCCAAGGGCGGCTGAATGCCTTGCTGCACACGTTGCACTTGTGCTTGAGGTCGTGCGTGAGCACGTGCATGGCCAGCGCTGGCATGGAGACATAAACCTTGCCGCATGTTGGGCACTTGCGTGCCATCTTGCTGTCCAGGCTGCGATGCGTCTGCTTGTGGCGGCTCAGGTTGGATGACGTGGCGTAGGTCTTACCACACTCGTTGCATGTGTGTCTCGCACCTGATTCCTTCACTTCCACACCACCTTTACGTGCCTCCTTGGCCTCACCTCTCCTGCGTGAACGACCATCTGAGATGAAGAAGCCGTCTGCCGTGTAGCCATCACTCTGGCTTTCGGACTCACCGCTGTAGTAGCCACGAGCCGTCAGGCCGGATTGAGGGCTGTCCGGATGCTCCAAGTCTGGCTCACAGTACTCCTCTCCTCCACTGTTTACCGGAGCGTAGAGTGGGTCAGACACAGCTGAGCTAAGCTTCTTCTCACCCTGATACGCTGATGGACTGATGTAGTCCTGGATGTAGCCTGGGGAGAAAAGAGAGGAGATGCACTCAGATTTAAAGGTACGGTCAATAGTTCTGGTCTTGAGTTTGTTGCCTTAAACACATATGCTAGAACGCCTTAAAGCTAATTCAGGTCCCCAGTTTTCTTAACTGGTAGGCCATACAATCGACAAGCAAGCAGAAACTTTTCCTAGTCCTGATGGATTGGACGTTGATGGTCCACGTAAACTTTTACTTTCATTTACAGAATCTAGGGTGCCACAGAGAACAGAATGTCAGCAAGTGTTTTGACTTATAAATTACTGACACCACCTTAATGCTAATATACCTTTATCACTAATTAATAAATAGAAGCATAATTATTAAAATCCATTGTATGATTATTACACTGACATGATATTAATTTCTTCAGTCAAATACTGTTATTATAATAAGAACACTATTACTGTTAATTTCTATTGTTAAATTGTGTTACTAGAGTGACAGTACTATTAATTAGTAAATAGATTAATTATTATTATTATTATTATTATTATTATTATTATTATTATCCCAGCCTACTATCTGCAGTCTCTTTACCTCAAAGTACAAAAAACCCCTTTACTGTGTGTCTAATTGTGTGTCGAAGTGAATGTGTGTATGTTACAAAGGGTTGTAACACAGAGATGATGACTTATTAAGTGGTGTAACTGTATTAGGAGTACAGACACCCCCTCATGCCACAATTTCTCTCTCTCTTCTCTCTTAGATGAAATAATCTTATTGATTAGCTCATTTTCTTTGATAAGATTACCAAATGGCCTCTCTGGGTAAGTGGTTGTACGCTTAATTTTCATCTCCATTATTCCATGATAAGAAATCAGTGCTAGGGCTTGTGTTATGCCACAGGCTACATCATTCTTTTCCTCACTTCGAGGCTCACATTAGTCCTGTTTGAAATACAGTCAGACATTCAAGTAGAGTCAGTGCTCAAAGTAATATTAATAAAGCAATTCCAAAGCCAGACATATCGACTGCTCTTTCAACGCAAAGCAACCCCTTTTTTTGCACTTGTTCACTGCTAGATAAATGACTAACCCCTGGCACATCATTCACAGACACAGACAGAGAGAGACATAGCGAGAGAGAAAGAGAGAGAGACAGTCGGGTGCTGCTAAAAGGTTTCCTGGCAGCCGCTAGGTCTTTTAAATCATTTCAGCCACATTATATCCGCGCCGGAGTGGCAGCCGTTCGTCTCGATGTTTTTAACCTAATAGCTATCGCGTCGCACACTGGGTGAGAAATCCTCTATCACATTTAACATGAGAACTAGACAGTGTCGGAGAAAAGCCATTCCACCAGCCCTCTGAACGCAGCAAACCGAGAGAAATGAAGTATTGACTGCCTGTTAATGAAATTCACCGTTTCCATGCTGATCAATAGGCTATCTGCTGTAAAAAGCAGTGCAACTGGTCATGCAGTAAGTAAAGCAAAAGTCCCAGAGAATAAGGAGACACATGACAGGCCTCAGTAACCAAGCTACAGTCAAAGAGAAGAGCAAACGGATTAAGGCAGGAGGAGGAGGAGGAAATTGCTGTTATTGTCCGTCGAGGGTCACAACATCACCTGCCTTGCTGCCGTAAGCATGCTGAAGTGCCTTGAAGGGCCGGGATCATTATTAGACACGCAATTAGAGCGCTTTTAATGCCCTGCACTCCAGCAGCCTTTTCACTGCACAGCAATTCCGGAAGCAGTGGCTGTAGAGGAAGGCAAGCTCAGCGAGCTTTACGGTGCTTAAGGTGCTTACGCATGATAAAAAACCCAGCACAGCCCTCCACATGATAACGATCTGATAGATAGCATTAGTATCAGCCAAGCAGAATCATAGAAGTATGAAGAATGAAATGTTATCTATATCAATTAACTTCTTCATATATACTGCAATACTCTGATATGTAGTCTATCAAGTAGGTTATTCATAACTGTCTGGGGTTATTTGATAAATGAAAAAGCCTTAATTGGCCTCTATTCATTACTCCCACTATCATCATATATTCAGATACCATTTAGTGCTTTTGTATTTCATATGTATCTTTTACTTACAAAAGTGTAGCTTTGTAGCTTTAGCCTAAAGACTAATTGTGGTCCATGTGTGTACCTTAAATCCTTTCAAAGGGACAGTACACTATATTACATTTCCAGAAGAACGATGCAAATGAAAGGTATAGAAGGTGCCCATGATTAAGGATACCACCCCAGTGCCAAGGAAAGGTAGAGTTTAGTTCTATTTTTAATAACAGTACAAAATAAGGAATTCAGGAACTTTGTATATTGACAAAAACTTAGTCGGTTAGTTTTATCAAATCAAAATAGAAAAAAAATGTATATAAGAATCTGATATCTAGCATTTCTTATAATAGCTGATTAAGAAGCAGGTTATGAATGTGAAGCCTTTCAGAGTGCAACAGGTCCATGTTGGCCTGGGTTGGCTGTTCTGCTAAATTGTGAAGTCTGGCACTTTTTTTTAAACATGAAAACACAAAAAAGAAATGCCTGGAGGGATGATCAAAATAGGTGTGATGGTGTGTCAGTCAATAGTGCAGTGCAGAGTGGAGACTGTGTTTTAAGGCTTCAGCCTTTGCGAGATTCCTGTAATAGGCCACCATTCTGCCCTTTCGATCAGAGCACCACCTTTAATTCCTGCTGTGGCTGGAGATGGAAGGCCATTAACAAACTTGCCACAATACTGAGACCTCAGAAATCAGATCTTCTTAAGCTAATGGGTCTTTATATAGGTCTACAAAAAGAGTAAATAAACCAGCAGAAAATTCATTTATGCATAATTTCAAAAAAAGAAACAAAGAATGTGATATAACATATCATATTGCTCTCCATATTGCCCCCCCCCCCCCTCCCCACATAGTTCTCATAGCATTTACATCACAGCATTTAGCAAATGCTCTTATCCAAAGCACCTCAAACAGGCACCAGTTTAAGGGATTAACTTTGACATTGGTGGTGGTTTGTCTATGATAAAAGCACTGTCTACCGTTTGTGATCATTAAAAATTGAACAATTAGGCTGCTTCTTTCAGAATTTTGAATGCTTAAGTAAGAATGTTGTACTGCTGAAGTCTTTGTTCTTGATGTAACAGACATGCTGCTCTTCAGGAGTAGTGCTGATGCATGGTAAAATCACTCACCCACAAGTGCAGAGCTGTTTTTCCAGTTCTATCTAACATTAACCAGTTTTAGTGCAGTAGTGCACAGTCTTGGGGCATCTCTAAAGATTGAGGGGGAAAGCAATGTAGGCCAATGGGTCTATACCACTGCATTATACAAAATGTCACATCTAAACATTATAATGCTGACACATGAGTTTGTTGGTGCTTTCATTTAGAATCAGATTCTAAAACACTACCTCACTCTATTTGTCTTTTACATCATTGAAAGCCTACAGGTTATCAAGGTTATCCGTTCGAAGTATAAACATGTCTGCATTTTGCAAAACTACTTTACTTTGTAAGCCATCATAAAATCAAACAGAATGAGTTATAAAACCGTCTGGCTCTGATATGACTGAATTTGCTGTTTTTGCAACAGGTGGGAAAGCAACACTTTCTTCCTCTCTGACCCTTTCTCTCGCTCAGTCTAAATCTCCTGTCAGCTTATCTCTGAAAAAACATCATAGAATGACAGAGGGGAGCGGACATCTGCTGCCCAAATCTGCCCAAAGATAGAGAGAATGAGACAAGAGAGAGAGAGAGAGAGAGAGAGAGAGACCCAGGGAGCACTGAATATCCCCAGCTTAGCTTTGCCTTGTCCTGCATGTTTGTATAGAAGAGTCCAGCTTCCTCAGCTGTGATGCTATTTGTCTTTTTGTCGCTCTGTCTCTCTGTGTCTGGTGTGTGTATATATTTACAGTGCATACTGTTAATAATGTGATTATTTGTGCATTCTCTTTTTTCTCCTTCTCCTCATATGTCGCACCCCCCCCCCCCCCTTTCCGGTTGTTCTGTACTGTACTTGAAGGTCTCTGGTGGCGTCAGTGACTGAAATCCTGCCCCCCCCCCAACTTGGTTTCATATGTTGCAAAAGGAGGGGATGGAGAGCAACAGACTGCGAGAAAGAGGAAGAGAGATGAGGAAAGAAGGATGGGGGAGGAGAGAGCGAGAATGATAATATACATGCCATAGGGGGTGGACTGGACGGCGGTTGAATCTCAAGGGCAACACGAGCTAAGGACAAAAGCATTAACCAATCATGCCCCGGGACACTTTTGGTCCAAACAGCATCTCTGAGCTTGCAGCAACAGGAGCCTGTCCACATAAGGAAAAGGATGTAGCACTTAGCATTAGCAGTCACAGCGAAACAAGCCCATTATCAGCAGCACACCAGAGCCCGGTCATATGGCCTTATTTACATAAGCCAATCGCTACTCCATGACCTGGATTGTGTCTGCACATCGCCAGAGTCAAAAAACCACACAAAAGTCCACAGCCACAGCAGGAGCTCGGAAGAGAAAGGGGGAGAAAAGGGGGATGAGGCGAAAGCGGGTTTAAGGATTAAACAGAAGCCTAAAACAACAACAAAACACCAGGCTTTACCAAACATCTGGTGATATTTCTCTGGTTTAGTATAAAATCATCAGCATGAAATTCATCCTGGTTTTTCTCTGCTACAGATATGTTCAAATGAAAAAATCAGTGACTTGAAGCAGTAACTGGCAAGATAAAGATATTGAGCATGTGCTTGCATAAAGTGACAGACATCCCACACTTGCATATACACACACACTCACCATTCTCACTGAGCCGGATGCCCAAACTGGTTACGGAGTCCGTGATGGAGCGAGTGAAAGTGAAGGACTCATCCAGGTGATGGTGATGATGATGATGATGATGGTTAGATGCCGCCACAGGAGACGAGGAGAAATCATCCAGCTTGATCTTCTTCACCAGAAAGGAGCGGGGCATGATTCACAAACACAAGAAGCACTACGCATGGACGTCGAAGAGGGGAAAAAATTTGGAGAAAAAAGACTCCTGGAAAAAAAGCAAAAAAAGCAGTGCAGCGGCAAAAGGCTGAATTGTGTATCCGTGTGTCTGTTCAACTTAAAGAAGGAAAAGATCCAAGAACAAGAAAGGGACTACAAGAATGAGGGATGGAAGTAAAGAAAATGGAGCGCAGGCAAGAAGAGAGACGACGGACGATGCGATGCTGTGTGTGCGCTCTACTGTACGGACCACACGCACATGCATACACTCCCTCGCTTTCCCATTCGTGGAAAAAAAAATCGGGGGGGGAATGAAAACACATTCAGCACTGGATAGCTCCTGGGCTGCAGTGGGGGCCGCTTAGAGAAAGAGAAAGACAGTGGAAGAGGAGAGAGAAAAGACAGAGTGAGGACAGAGAAAGAGAGGGAGAGGGAGAGAGAGAGAGAGAGAGAGAGAGAGAGAGAGAGAGAGACTGTGAGACTAGCTGAGATCAGCAGTCAGCCAGGCTTATATGGGGCGGCAGTGGGAGAGAGATCAGGTGGTACTCAGCAATGGAGCTGCTTAGCTTTAATCCATCAAATGTCCCCCGGGACACACATCAAATTACTACTGAACCGTCTGTGCATTCACACACACTCTCTCTCTCTCTCTCTCACACACACACACACACACACACACACACACACACACAGACTGGGGAACACAACCAGACCCCCTTCTGACAAGCCGCCTCCCCTACTTTCACCCCCACTCATTCACTTGGCTGGAAGGAGAGCGAGAGAAAGGGAGAGGGAGGAGGCAGACAATAAAGCCATGTGGCTGGGGGGGGGGGGGGGGCGCTCCATGTCCTGTTCTCTATTGTTTTCGAATGAAGTGACACAGTTTATGTCGTGCACTCTTGCACGCTGTGCATCCTCGCATTGCCTTCCTTCCTCCCACTCATCCCTGTATCCTTAGAATACCCTGAGACTGCTGATGCATCTGTGCACCGTTCATGTACAAACACCTACACACACACATCATGATAACTATATAACCATTTAATGCCTACCCAATTTTCCACACTATATACATACAGGCTTATAGCAGTGCGGCAAACCATCACTTACCTTCTTCTTCTGTCTGCCCTACTGTGCCCTCAAGATGTCTGCCCTACTACGTGTAGCCAATTAATTATAAAATTAATTAATTTTAATCTCTATCATCCTACACCATGTAAAATTAAAGCATACATATGCTAATTTGAGATGGATTTAGCGTAGGATGCAAACTCAGATTATATTCACATGGAAATCTTGCATATATTTAATAGGAATTGCTTCTGATACTGGACCCAAAGGACAAATACAACAATAGTTCAAATCTCCACAGTCTATTTCATTGCTTTTCCAAGGCAGCATATATGAGATCTATTGAATAGCTCACTTCATTATGTGAAATGTGAAGTAATCATTTTTAAACATTTTGTCAAACATTAAATAGTCTACATTTAAAAATATACACATATGTAAACAATGACTTTTACAGAGATTGCCATACGTACATGTTATAGCCTGACAAACATTCCCTAAAGGCTTATAAGTACTGGATCTTAAACGCCCAAGTTATCCTTAAATTACAGTATCAGCCTCTGCCTGAAGCCTGGAGGCTGCAGCTTTGTAACAGTAATCATTAAAAGTGGGAAGAAGCCTTAAAATGATCTTAGTGTCCCTCACCAGAGCCATAAAGGAGCTCCCAGATTACCTTGACATATGGTGAGGATGCCTCTCTGCACCATGCCAATGGTCTTTAAAGTACCAGTCAAAAGGTTCTCAGTAAAATGCAGTGTTGTGTTATTAACAGAAAGCAGATGTAATGTACATATTACAATCTAATTGCTATTGATTTATGGGCATTGGGGTTAACATGTAAAAATACATCTGTTTTTTGTTTGTTTTAAATCAATTTTTAAGAAACAAGCTTAAATTGTGCTGTTTTTAGCTATATGCTAAATAGATGATCCCATAATAGAGCATACATGTTATTAGCAAAGTTATTAGCAAGCTAGTTAACCACATTTTTAGTAGCAAGGTGGTACTCATTTACTAGCAGGGTCAGATATTTACTATTTTTTATCAACATAGTAGTGCTGAGTATGCACTATATTTCATTTTATTATTTTTTTTAATCCATAAAGTTAAGTAGTTGCTTCTTGTCTGTAGGTTGTAATCAATGTTAATAGCTGTTGATTGTTGATTACATCTCAGCATCAGCACTAGCTATGTACTGTATAAACATAAAGAGGTAGTAGCATAGCTAGCAAAGTTATTAGCTAGCTAGTTAACCAAAGGTGGTATTACGAGCAGGATCAGTTATTTAATACCCAGATAGCATCTGGATGTGGGCCACTTCAGGCAGTGATGCGGTACTGTTGGCCTTATTTTGGCCCGGACAAAATGGATATCAGCCTGAAACGGCCCACATGTAAAATAGCGAATATGACCCAAGTATTCCAAATCATAAGTGGGCCTTTTTAGGCAAAGATGCGGTGCTCACGGCAATGTGTAATCTTGATGTGACCCCAAAGTGGCCCATGTGGTAAATGGTGAATATGGCCCAAATATCACAAAAGAAAATGTGGGCAATCTTTGGAAAAAATGTGGCACAGGTGGCATTGCTATGGCTTGCTTGTGGCCCAAATCTGGTAAACAGAAGCAGATCACCCAAGTGCCATCATTCCACACGGTATGTGGATGTGTGGGTCGGAAGTGTCAGGCGTGGGCCAGATCTTGGCCACAGCAATTTTGCTATCTGGGTATTTTATCACCAGAGTAGCTGAGTAGTGCTGACTAAGCAATATAAATAATTTTTCTCAAAGGTATATTTTTAACTCATCAATTTATGTAGCTGCTTCAGCTATGTAACTGTAGATTGGAAACAAAACAAATGACTCCAGGTGAATACTAGCTACTAAAGAGAAACTATTTACAAGAACAAATTATTTTGAGAATAGATGTAAGTTCAATGTAGCTCAGCTACTGTTTTTCTGTAGTGTATTTTGTAGGGTAGCTAGCTCAATTTAGATACATACATTTTAAAGAAATGCAACTTTTTTTGTGAAAGGAAAAATAGAAAGTAATGTCAAACTGTAGGGTCCTTATTGGATCACCACTGCCGTCAGTAAACTGTACAGTAAGTATATCACAAAATGCAAGACATGCTAACATGAATATTTTAGCACAAGGTCAAATAATTGTAAAAACATGAAAAGAAAGAAAGATAAAGTGTTGAGGGTCAGTGATCAGATCGGGTTCTCTTTTTGGTTCATTAACAACAGTTGTGCTGCAAGGAGGCTTCTGGTTTGCCAGACATTTGTGCTACTCATATTCTCTGTGCTACATTCAATAACATAACTTATAAATGTTATACTGCCATCCTTTTGACCTACACTACAGTTAAAAAGTCAGAGTTAGATGATCTGGTTTTCCCCTAATGAGCGCTTATAAGTCTTGATTCGGCTCTTAGAACAACCAGACACCAGTGACATCAATCTGCCAAACTCTTGGTCTGACACGAGCAACTCATCAATCTGTGGAATCAACTGGCAGAACCTTGTCCAGCAACGGCACGCCACTTGCATCTAAAAGAAAACAGAGCTGTGTCGTTCATCTAGAACTGAGAGAGGAGCAAAGATCCATGCTACGGACTATTGCAAATCAAACATGACGGATATGATGAAGATACTGCGACTTCAGCGTGCGGGTGGTGCCGAGATGCCACTCTGAATCAAAAACGCTGGCAGTGGCGAATGAGACCTAATGCTGAGCTCGAATGGAGCTGTTTCAATATTGGCTGGATATTGTGCTTGTAACTTTTTTTATAATGGACCAGTGGTTATAGGCATCTAGTCTCAATATAACTGTCACTACAATGTACAACAATATCTTTAGATTCTGGCATTTCTTTTTATGTGAGTCTTACAAGCTGCAAACATAAAGGCATTGTGTTAAGCTTTGCATAAACAGTAATCCATCAAAGACGATATCTAATAGTAAGCTATGGCAACTCCATCTCTGTTTTTTCATCAAATGTCATCTATTGAGCCGCTATACTGCAGCTTTGCTGTAGAATTGATCCCTTAAGACATCAAACCTCCCACAGTGCTGATGATTCGAAACACAACATAGTACCAATGGATGATTTACAGCGTAACCTCACCAAATGTCTGAAACCATTAAACTGTAATTAATAAAGACTGTATGAGCAAAGCTTCTACCATAATTCTGCATGAATAACAGAGATAATGAAGAGGGTCTTGCTCATGTGTGTGTGTGTGAGAGAGAGAGAGAGAGAGAGAGAGAGAGAGAGAGAGAGAGAGTAAGAGCCTCTTTTAGCAGGTTGCTGGTGTTGGGTGTGATCTTCATTCTCTCTCTGAATGGTCGGCTCTATTTAATGGGATGATGTCGGCATCTGCTCCATCATTGCCTCTTTTGTGCCATTATGGCGGCTGCTTCTTTGTGCGCACAAAGCAAGTGAGGGACGGCCTCTCAATTCACTCGTCCCTTGTCAGTAAATTCTACATTTAATTAAGTGTTTGAGCACCTCGTTCACTCTCTTTCGGTCTGTACTCTCTTTTTGATTCTGTATCAGACGTACAGAATAGAATTTGGAGGTAAAATAATGTTATTGAATTGTAAGAGAAAAAAGAGGGTGGCTTGAGGCTTGTTCGTGAGTACCTTCAGTTACAGTTCATATATAAGAAAACACTGGTCTATATCTATATAATTAAACATTCTTTAAGGCTGTGTGTGCAATGAAGATGGTCTAAAATTTGCTTTCATCTTGCCACATACAGCAGGAAAGCACTTGTTCAATTGAATTTACATATTTTATTTGCATAGTGTATTTTTTTAACAAGATATTGTCATAAAGCAGCTTTATAGAATACTGACAATGAAGACAATAAAGTGAAGATGTGAATCCCACATGGATACAGCAAATATTGATTCTGGATTCCTTTAGATTTGACACTCAGCCCAAACTCTCGATCAAATTGCAGTTTGGTGAATGCAGCAGCAACTGAGACTTGATTTTGTGGTATTATGAAAGAGTCTTTGGAAACCAGATCCAAACAGGTTGTTGAGCTAGACTGAATGTTGTATAAGAAGGAGATAATGTGTTAATAATGTCTCTATTTTTGACCCAATTAACACATTTTCCTAGCTTGGTTGTGCAACGCAACTTGCTGTGATTAAATTTTTTAGAACCCCTAAAACTCACTGAATGAGCACTAACTTTTTTATTAGTTTCACTGTATTTACTGAATAATGCATAGCAGTTACTGAATTATATGCTTTAAAATAAATAACTGAATAACAATCTGGGACTTTAAGGGGTAAAATGATGATTCCTACCTGTTCGTGAGTAACTATAATAATTACCCAGGGCTGAACATGCTCTAATTGCAATGAAAACAGAAAAAAAGGAAATATACCGCGGTGTGCACCAAACATTTAATGGATTTAGCAAATAGTGAAAGGAACATAATTGCAAATGTGGGACAGCTTTTGAGGATCTGCCCTGCCCTGTGCAGTCTACAATTTTTCTTTACAATAGAGTCCAGTCTCTGTATTAGACTTATCTCAGACTTATTGGCATTTGTACTAGGACTTATCTCAGTCTCAGGCATTGGTCTCACCAAAAGTTGTCTTGGTCTCAAACGAGAGTTATAATTAATGTTGTCTTTTCACATGCACTTGGCCTGTACCACCTTCAGACTTGCTCTTGGGATCTTCAAACACACCAATTGCTGTAGAAGTAGCAATGGCGACCCAGTGGTTATGATTTTGAGCTTATAATGGGATGGCTATGAGTTCAAATCCCAATCCCAAGCTGCCACTGTTTTGTCCTTAAGCATAAAGACTTTATACCATGACTTCTATTCACAATATGGTCATATTGAACATCCTTTCAACATACTTAGTACTGTTTGACTTTATGATATACAGTTGTAAAAGTGTAATGCTTTATAATCCCACCATCAGGTGTCACTTTGAAGAGTATGGGTTCCCTTTCAAGCCTGGTTCCTCTCAAAGCTTCTTCCTCATATCAACTCAGAGAGTTTTTCCTTGCCACTGTTGCCTCTGGCTTGATCATTAGGGATCTAAAATAAATGTAGAGCCAGATTTCTGTAAAGCTTCTTTAGGCTTTTTGCTGTTGTTAAAAGCACTATACAAATAAAATGCCGTTGAATTATATTACATGTAACGGTAAGTAGCAAAATATCAAGTCACAAAGAAGAAAATTGTCCTTTAGTGTAAAATTTTAGCAAATAAAAAAAATCAATTCATTGTGATTAATTATTTTAACTGTTTGACAGCCATAATAGGAAGTAGTGTTACACAACTCTGGCCATTATTCAGTTCACTGTTCAATAATATATATGGACAAAGCAGGTTTACATTAATCTTTACTACACATCATACTGTAAATATTCAGGTAAGTCTCTATGGATAAATAATCCCTTCTCTATAGCATAACCAAAAGCGAATATGAAATGTTGGTGGATTGAAGTCATGTTGTGTTTGTGACCTGAATTTCACCTCAGTGTAAATGACCTAGTTATTGAGCACAACGGAGCACACACTAGATTTCAACATGTTCTCCTGCTGATAACATGAAGAATTTATGTGTGAAGTATGTGAAGAAAGAAAAGAAAAAAACCCCTGGAGTCCTGCTAGGGGCCTCCTGATGTGCTAGCATCCTTTCATGGGTTTAGACTTTGTTAAGTGTTGTGCATAACTCAGCACTGTCGTCTCCACTGAAATGCTTTTGACAGCTTGACATTTTTTTCTGGTTTGGTTTGTGCATAATGTAAAAAAAAGTAAATAATTATACATTTTCTTTTGTGAGATTTGTAACATTTCTACACTGATTGATTGTAATATTAAAAGCCTAAATGAATAAGTCTGTAATTTCAGTCATCAACAAGTGAAATGTTACAGGTTGTGTGTAATCTCCCCACCACCCCCTGACCCCCTTTCGCAAATAAAAGGGAAATAAATCCCCGTCTTTCACTCAAGCATCTGGTCAGTGCCCCGGGACAGGAGTTACCATGGTTACCCTCCCCTCTGTCCTCCTCAGGCGATGGATGGGCCTGCTGTTGTGTCTTAGGAGCTTGGGTTGCATCCACACAGATTGATGTGATGAAGTAAAAGGAGGGGCATGATCAACACTATCTCTACATCTCTCAGCTCATCTCACTTTAACTGTTTGAATGGGTCTTATAATGATAGGAAAGGAATGGGAGGGGTCATGCTTCTTCCCCTCTGCATCTCTCTTTCCTTCAATCTCTGTATCTCTCCAGGTACCCGGTTCACGTTACTGCTGCTGTGGTTTCACTCTTCCGGATTACTTTCTTCATCCGGCTCGGAGGGGAAACTCAAAACCCACCTGGGAGGCACTCTTCCCCTCTCTCTAACTCTCCCTCACTCTTGCCCACTCTTCATCATCCCTAATTCATTCTTCAGACATGTTTGTTGTCCATCGTATGGAAAGCAAAAGCTTTGAGTGGTGTTATTTTTTGCATCTTCATGCATAAACATACTAAAATCTAAATTTACTCTAATGTGGCAGAAATGCACGCATCCGGAGATTTAATGCTTTGCTTATTGCTCATGAATGTGCATTTCTGTGTGTGTCTGAGCCTCTGCTAGAGATGAAACGTTTTTTGTATTGTCTGGAAAATGCTGCGTTCTTTAATTATCCTGCTTGTTAGTGAGCATTCAGAGCTCTGTGAAGAACACCAGAACTTTCCTACTTATATTTAATAAGCTCCACTTAAACTGTAAACATTCGCTCTATCTTTTAGTTCCCATAACCATCAAAGGTTTGTTAAAAGGAAGTTCCATTAAAGCTTTTTCTCTCTTACTCCCTCTCTCTATTTCCCTCTTTCTTTCTCGCTCTCTCTTACTCTGTCTATCTCTAATTAGATGTACTTCTTCCTTCTTCTCTGGGACATAATTGATTTTCATTTGCATAAGAAACTAGAGCCATCTTTTACCACAGGTCAAAAGGTTTCCAGCCGAATGAAATGGAGAGCAAACAAATTATTTCAAGTACTTCTTCCAACTCACATTCTTCCTGTTTTATTTATTTTTTTTTTATGGGTTCCAGCACCTTGCACATTTCAATGAGCATCTGGGAGAAAGCTGATTACATGTGTCAATTCAGCATTGGCAGCATTGCATAATGTTAAACAGAATGATAGATTTAATGCTGAACATTGAATTTCCAAAATAAATAAATAAATAAATAATCGGAACCACAGAAAGCTCGCCATCTGAGAATATTAATGTGCCTCTTTTCTATCGTTCACGTTCTCTCCCTCCCTCTCTCTCTCTGAATGGGGCAGATAAGGGTTAGGCTTAGCTTGTTGCTCCTTCTCTTCATCCATATTGATGAAACAGAGCTTCAGCTGCCCTAGTTTCCTCTGCACTGGCTCTGCAGCAGCCTCGTCTTTATATGCTGTTGCTGAGGTGCACAGGAGTAGGTGAGGTCGCAGCTCATGCCACTTTCATATGCAGCAAAAAGTGCCAGGGTTCACCACACCCTACAAAACTAACCACATTAATAATCATTTGTTCAAAATATCATTTGCCCCATATCAACCTGATATACAAAAGAAAACAGAACAACATTTTGAGAACCACAAATTCTCACTTTCTTCATTTTCAAGAACAGACAAATAATGCAATGAAAGACATGAGAAAAGCACTACAAAATGAACAGCAATGCACTATGTAGCACCAGCTAACACAAATAAATATCCAAATGTATGTTTTAAACCACATTCAACTGTAATTCAGTCTTTGACAAAGGCCCACTAAACAGTGGAACCATAATTATCAACTATCAGCAATACCATATCTACTCTTATCTCATAATGAAATCTATCATTATGAGATAAGAGTAGATATGGTATTGCTGATAGATATCAGTCAGGACGTCTGCTTTCACACACCTGTTCGGCGAAGATTTGTGTCCATTAAGTGCATGTGTAATTAACAGTTTGTTTGTTTTTTTGCTGACTGTGTCACTTGGACACTGCTGTACAGCAGGATCCTCACAGTTACAGGGTGAAACTAGAATATTCTGCAGTGGAGTAGGGTGAAATATGAACGAGGAACACAGGGAAGAATGTTTCACCTGTGCTAGTGGGGAAATCACAAGACTAGCTAACACTTTCTGTGAAGCCCATATTCATAAATCATTATAACTGTGCATATAATTCTGTGTAAGCTGGTAATCATTCCATGTAAGCATTTTACAAACTGTAATAATGCCTTATAAAGCCATAATAATGTGCTATAAGTAATTCTTTGGTAACTTTATTATGAGTTCATGTGGTGTACTATATATATATATATATATATATATATATATATATATATATATATATATATATATATATATATTTCAGAATTACAGAGTAAAAAATAATAATGCATTTAACCCTGAAATTCTGTAGGCCAGTTAAAAGAGAGTAGGTGTAAATTCTAAATAACTCTCTTTTGGGACACAATCAAAACAAAGCAGTTTCCTGTTGAAAGTCTATGCTTCAGGAGCCAGATATTAGCTAAGTACTCAGCAGCAGCAGTGTCTGTGACAGTGGAGACAGATGAGCATCCCTGGCCCAAGTTATCAGGTATCTTCTGTTTAAAATGCTTCAAAGGAAACAGCATGATGATGATCTGAAACTTATGTTATCCAAAACCCATAGAAAACACATGTACAGGTAAGCTAGACTAGCCAGCCAGATCTTTTGATTTTTAATAGTAAGAAAGCTCTGTATTAAACTTAAGATGTCACTTCTATGTTGTCTTAAATATATCTATATAAGTGCTGCTACAGTCTGTAGGTAACACACCGGATAATGTAAAAGGGGCATGTTTGCTAGTTAGCTAACCATGTAGCTAAAAACTTGTATGTATTTACATGAGCTAGCTTGCTAGCTAACAAACCTAGCAAACTTCTGAAATCTCAACAGCATTTGGTTAGTTAGCTACCTAGTTAATGTTACCTTTTTCTATATACTGTTGGTAATGGACGTGGTGTTCAATTAAGAATTGTTCACTTCGTTAGTTAACAACAGTTCAAAATACATTCTTAAGATATTTCATATTTTCGGATTATGGACATTTGTAATGTGATTACTAAATTAGTTTTCAGTAGAAAACTTATTTACTCATATTTTCTTGATCACAACGTTACTTATACTCAGGAGAATTATTACTTTAGTAGCAGTACTTTTATTCGTCAGTATGTTTTGTACTCTTTCTGCCATTATGTATTGTACAGTCTTTATATTTAATAATGACCTGTGCAGAAATATAAATCAACTATAATATTCATTAACATTACAAAAGACCTGAATCTGTGGGGTTTACATAAATTTATATCAAGTTGCTGTTGAATTGTTGATTCAGATTGGATGGAAGAAGTGGTGTTGGTACTGATTCCTTTTCTAAAACAGCAGTTCTGACAATAATTCCAGCTGAAGGTTTATATTAATGGGCTCATTCTAAAACATTCTATATCATTTCTGTAATAACAATTTAGTTACTTTATGACATACACTCCACATAAGAAAGTGTGAAATTGTTCATATGGTGAAGTGTTCTGTGAGCAGACTTTTAGTTAGCATTTTCAGAAGGAGTTTTCAGTGTCAGGAGTCTATTGTCAAGCTGTAGCTTTAAATTTTCTGACACAGACCGGGCTTTCACTGTAAAATAACAAGCTGTTTTTTATTATTATTATTATTATTAAATTCAATAAAGAGAAAAAAGAGAGGTTGGTGAGGGAATTAGCTGCTATTATATAAGTGATAACAGGAATTAACTTGCTTCATGGATGTACCCCCAATATTAAACATAACGGAAGGAAAAGTATGATGTCATTCTTTAATTAATTTAAAGAATATGCTTATTGGCAAAATGCTGTGGCATAAGAGGAATAAAACATGTCTGGTCATGCTGTTATTGAAAAATAATTGACTGTGGGAAGTGTGGGAAGTTCCTCTGTTTCTCCTTCAGTCGTATTACACAACCCCAGCATTGTTTTTATGATGGGAATTAATACCTACTCTATATGCAAACATTTGTCATCTTTGTGAGTGAGATCATCCTCTGATTTGACTAAAACTTTCTGATGTGTGAAAGTGAGGCCAGATGTGAGAAGCTTTCTTGACTATGATGATTGAGACATTTGCTGTAACAGCTTGTCATCCTTACGGCGTGGGAGAGAGGAACCTGAGATCACACCGGATCGAAACCCACTTCTCCAACAAAAACACTGTAATGCCTTACAACCTCCAGGAATCTAATGTTCAGCCTTATTTTGCATCCATCCCACATTCTGCAACCGTAAAAAAGAAAAAGAAAAATAATTCAGGAACCAGTGATCACTGTATATAATTTCATATTTACATGCATGTTATGTGATTCAGTTATGTGCATGCATTGAATTCTATTAGCATGGTTAGTCTACGGCTGGGAGCTGCTAACAGTTAAAGCCCACTGAGACATGCTTATGATTTCAGGCTTTATAAATAATCTTCCCTTGTTATTCCATTGGTCACCAAGGTTTGCTGCTCAAAACAACCAAACATTTAGAGCCAAAATTGGTTCCGTTTGATCATCATAATTTCTTAACAACCTCTAAATGAATTTCCATGGTAGACCGAGCACTAATGGCATCCATAAAATTTCTCTTACCCCTCCTTTCATTTTCTCACTCCTCCGTTCCGAGCTACAGGAAGTGAGTGAAGCTGCTGTAGCTAGATCAGCTGCATGTGAACATGTTAGCATGCGTCAGATCACTCATGCCCTATTTGTCTGAGCACAGCTTGGCGCCTAGTGAGCAAAAGCTGAGCTTTTGTTACCCACTCAGGCAGCCTGGCACTGAGATGCCCAATTAAGTGTGAAAAGCTGCTGAGCTGATGTTGGAGTACTGATAATTTATGCTAATAGGGTCTCCTCTATAGCTCGCTCCCCCACCTTCAAATAACACCCTCGCTAACATTCCTCTTACCCCTTAAATAACATTATTTTCTCTAAAACCCCCTCATCTCTCAAATCGCGGCACCTTTCCTGAAACCACCCTTATTGTCATAAACAGTGGCACCCCCCCCCAAAAAAGAACCCTTAACCCCTCCATTGCTCTTTTCTTCTATCCTCCTCTCGGCCTCCTCTCTCAGACAGGAAAGGTTTGCAGCATGGTGCATGTATAATGCATCATAATATGCATAATATGCCCTAAGCCAAAAGGCTGTAGCAGCAGTGTAAATTCTTTGATTACATGGCAGACATGCAGAGGGGTAGTCATGGTGTTGCTCATAAATAACGCCATCTGGAGGGTTGTGTTTAAGAGTAATAAGCATGTTCCACCACTGTCATCAGCCATGCAGGGGTCTGGAGCTAGATCTCACCACACACAGAGGAAAACTCCCACCAGGCCACAACTTTAGGGACCAGTCCTTCAGCTCCTAAGAGAATTGATTTTGTATGAAAAAAGGTTTGAGGAATTGAAAGTGGATCTATGCGTGTGTGTGTGTGTGTGTGTGTGTGTGTGTGTGTGTGTGTGTGTGTGAAGACGGAGGTATAGGATGGCAGATAAAAGCAGAAATTGCATGAATTGCTATACTGTGTTATTGGAAAAGGGCTGAAATCAGGAGCACACGTCAGCAAAGCTAAAACCTGACCACAGATATAGTATATCAGATTTTCTGCCTCAGCTAAACACCAGTGCAAAATCAAAAACTGATGGATTTTATAATATTTAACATCCCTCACGAAACCATAACCAATTAACCCTAATATTCACCCACAGGGCTAAGACGCACCCACAAACCTGCTCTGACAAATCGGTACACAAATCCATCATTCCAGATTACCATTTTAATATGGTCAGAGTCGCCAACCATTTCTCTACAACGCTATCCTCAAAAGTCGATCTGGAGATATGCATTAGGCAGGCCTTCTTAAAATGCAAATTCAATGATAATTACATTGGTCATCTCTGTACCTTGTCTCTAGTTATCTCTAAATGATGCTGTCACAAGTCTTATTCTTTTTTTAATCGGGTAAATTAATCATCAAAAGAGCAGTGTTCTGACAAAAAGAGCAGGCAGGTCATTTGATAATGCATGCTGTGAGGGTACATTGGTATTTTTTTGTATGGTAATCGTGCATGGTACAGAAGAGGAGAAACAGCAACACATTCACTCATACCCACACATCCATATACACCCACACACACATACAGACTGGTGACAGATTAAAGGAAAACACTTTTCTTATGTTGTTATGCTATGGAGGACATTTTGCCAGGATGGTTCAAGTCAACTTGTCTGCTTAGAGGGAAGCATCACTGCAAATCAATTCAAATTTCTTCTGACTGATCACCTTTATCCTATGATGAAACCTTTCCAACGTGATGAGACTGCTCTCTTTCAGGATGACCAAGATACAAAGGCTCGCTGAACTGTTTGATGAGGATGGAAATGAAGTAAATAACATGCTGTTGCCTTCGCAGTCATCAACATTTATGAGAGGTTTTGGATCATCAAATATCAGTTGATCGAATAACAGTGCTTCATTGAATTTGTCACCTGTATATATGGAGTTTATATATATATATATATATATATATATATATATATATATATATATATATATATATATATAATACAGAGTTTCTGACAGCTAATATCAGGTGAGCACAATGTATTGGGGACAAAATGTGCACGGCTCACCACTGAAACAGAGACGTGGAACGGAGTGTAAGATTACATCAGCACATTGGAAGAGAAACAGAGAACTGAGAAAAAATAGATTTTTCGTCCTAAGCCTTGGCTAGCAACACAAATGTACAGAATGAAATAAAACAGTTGTAACGAACAACTACAACCTTTACTCTCTGAAAATAAATGTGTTAGAATGAGACAGACATGAGAGAAAGTCTTACCAAAGGAGTTTTATCTAAATTTCCAACATTGGTGCAATGCAGTAAAAATTAATTCCTTTAAAACGTTTTGTGGTGTTCATTCGCAGGAGAAAACTAACTCTGTGGGTAATCCACTCTGAAAAAGTAGTCCCCTCTCTGAAAGGATGAACTGTGCAAATTTAGAAATCGTTTATACACATTTTTGTCTTAAGACTGCATGGAAAGTTTCTCCAAAAATACATTTCACATACTATGTTTATTAACTGCTGCAACAGCTGCCTTTAGCCATCCATCAATAACATGTAAGTTCTAAATGAGTTTTTAGTACAACCAAATGTAAAATTCTTGTGGAAATTGCACATAGGCTACAGATATGGTATAGATTTCACGGAAAAATGCTGAAGTATTCCCTGAAGTACTCCCAAACTCCTAAGGCAGAAGTATAGAGTATCCAAGCAAACAAAAGGCTATTCTGCATTTTGGGTTGCCTAGTCATTTATCAAATTGTATATACTGGTGGAAAAAAAGCAAATTAAGGTAAACACACTAAAGAGCGTAGGAGGAATGGTGTGTTCTGCCTCTAGACTTAAAAGCTTCTCTCCAGGAGGTGAGGAGATATTGCTATGAAATATGAGGCTCCTGAGGGGAAACACAGCTTATTCCAATACTCAAATAGTCCCCTGTCTTCTCATTGCTGACTCTCCTCCATATCACTGCAAATGAGCAAAACAAAATGAACATAAAATCTGTATGTGCATGCATGCATGCACACAGACAGACACACACTCTCTCACTCACTCACACTTACACACACACACACACACACACACACACACACACACACACACACACACACACACACACACACACACACAAAGTAGAGACTGAGATCACTGGGCCTGTACAGCTTCACCTTGGGACCTGCTACCATTTGCATATATATTGAGAACATACGTTTTTGGTTTATTATAAGTGTAGCTGTTCACACTGCTGGTAGTGTTGGTGGGGTGTAGAGCTTCAGGGGCTAAGGTTGAGAAGGGAAGGGGGGTGATGCTGATGAAAGGAGGGAACCTAGAAGACCCTCCATTCCCTTGTGTGTGTGTGTGTGTATGTGTGTGTGTGTGTGTGTGTGTGTGTGTGTGTGTGTGTGTCAGCTAATTGTGGAGAGATAATTACAAAACCAAGACTTCCATACTAATGAAGCAGACTGGCTTTTTGTTCCTATTCTGAGAGGAGTTTTTTTTGTCCAGACAGATTCAGTGTTCACCAAGGATGTGATGCAGATGATTAATTTTAGGGTTGCACTGGCACATATACAGTTGGAATTCAATGGAAACAGTAACTGTGAAGTTCTTTTCCTGTCAAAGGTATGTAAATGCAACAATATAATTGTAATTTTTTATAAATTCCAAATCTATAATCAGAACTCTAAATCGGCAACTGTAAATGTAAAAATGTTCATAAATTATCTTACATCGGGCAGAGCCAGATAACCAGCTCCAGATAGCTAACGGGTGGGGTAAAGTGAACAACTCTAGATAGCTAAGGGGCAGAGTACAATGAACAACTTCAGAGAACTGATTGTCAGGGCAACTGCCTAGCTCCAGATAGCTGTAGACCTGTACTGTCATAGAGTTAACATATGGCTTTGCATGCATGTGCAGAAGGAGTGGCAATGTGAGCAGCATTGTTCACATACTCGCCTCTGGAGGATTAGATGTGACATCTATATGGCCTGTCAGAGGCAAATCATCTCTGTCAGCTTTCCAAGTCAAAACTGCAATGTTTAGCAATTCCACACGCAGCAGTGTTAAACACACTGAAGAAGTCTGTCTTTCTTTCAGATTTTCTACCATCGTTGTGATTGTTTTCATGAGCTGCGTCTCAAATCAATAAGACTTTACATTCAAAAGTATGTACTAATCTAGAAAATACAGTAGACTGGTACACAACACAGACCTTTTGGTAGGTTTGAAGGGTTAAGTGAGAGGTTTTTAAAATTCAAATACTATCTATAATAGAAAAAACGGTTCGTGTTTATGCTAAATAATGGTCTAGAATAGTACATAAGTATGCAATTTAAGTCACAATGCTAGTTTGTTTAGTTACAGGGTCACACGGTGCTATACTGCCCCCACTATTTACAATTGTATTACACCATGCAGACGAAATTTCTGAGGAGGTATACAGCTGATGCTCCAAACAACTGCAGGATATGTGTGGCAGACAGCTTGCATAGACATACATGTAGTTAAAGCAAGAATAATTCAGCCTCAAGGGGCAGGGTAAAGTGAACAACTTCAGAGGAATGAAGGGGTTGGGCATAATAATCAGATTCAGATGGCTAAGGGGTAGGGTAAAGTGAACAGATTCAGCTGAGGGGCCAGGACTGAAACCAGAAATTCTATGAGTTGCAGTACCAAACTATAATTGCACAGACTACTGCAAGCACACTGGCAATCGGTAAACCCTGAAGTGATCTTTGTGCCTGAAGTGAAATTTGTACAACTTTGTACAAACTAAGATGATGTAGGTGGATTTTGTTAGATCTTTTTTTTCTAAGAAAATATCCATCCATCCATCCATTTTCTGTACCGCTTATCCTACACAGCGTCTAGGGGGTTGCCAGAAGCCTATCCCAGGGAACTTGGGGCACAAGGTGGGGGACCCATCACAGGGTACACAATCGCACACACATTCACACAATACAGACAATTTAGAGAAATCCCCAGAGCACAAGAAGAACATACAAACGCTCTAAGAAAATATACAAATGAAAAAACCTTATCCTTCTCAAGAGCTATCTGGGTATAAGGGTGTAAACGCATGAATTTGAGACAGTCCTAAGGCTTCATTACATTCCAGTTGTGTTCAGCGCAGTGCTTTCAATATGGCTTGTTATTCTGTGATACTGGCAGAGAAATTACAGTCATTATTCACTTAATTGCTTGTGCTGTTTATAAGAGAAATGGAGATAATGGGTGCGATATGATGACAAATAAAATTTTACACTTCATTTTCAAATTACATTCATAATCATTGTATCAATCCCACAAAACAAAAAATTGTATAAGATTACACTGACACATTTAAATGTACTGTATGAAATGGTGTACTGTGGCAAACATAAATTAGTTAACTTACTACACTTAAGCAATTATTTCATGGAGTCTCTTTCACATAATGTTTCATGACAAGTTAAATTAATTGAATATACTTGCTCTCAGCAAACCCATTCACAGTGATTGCGATTGGTCCAAATAGCCACAAAGGGTTTTGGGTAAGACATGTAAAAGCTTCCATGCAGGCTTTGACAAAGAGGCATACTAAATGTGCATAGAGGGAGCTCATTGGCACTTTTCTGAAGCCTAAAATGTGAAATGGGTCCCCCTATGACCTCACTGACCTAGCTTGACTGCACAAAGGAGGACTGCTGTGTTGCAAGCACGCCACTTGGGACAGGGCTGCACCGTCTCACATTCACTCTCTCTGCTTATCTAGGCACTTTTTGTACAGCACAGGCTGTAAACAGGTGTGGATCTGTGAAGCATGAGGAGGAAACGGTTTATCAGTCTGTTGAATACATGTTCCATCCGTCATGGATGAATGAGAGGAAGACAGTAGCGAAGTACTGTGAGCATGTATGTGTGCAAGATAAATAAAGGAGTGACGGTGGACACGTCAAAAAGTGAAATATCACATGACCAGAAATGACTGAGAAGAAAAGAAGAGAGGAGGACTAAATGAGTACGCACTGGCCTGAATAAGTGTGGCTGCTCCTAGCTCCACTGAGAATAAGCCCACACATCGTTTTAGTTTGTGAGTCCCTGTGCTGTGCTGTTTATTTACTGGAATAGACTGTTGAATTTTAGCAGCATCGGCACTTCACTGGGCCTCACATATTTAGGAAATGGCAAAGTTCCTAATACTGTTGCATATCAATAAAATGACATTTTCAACGTGTGCTGGCGAAGGATCATGCTGTCTTTAACAGCTGAAATGCACACACATTTTCACATGCACATCTGAAAATCTAGAAGTAAACACGCACATGAACTATGTGTTAATATGCAGTATATATATATATATATATATATATATATATATATATATATATATATATATATATATATATTCCCATTGGTGTGTAAATAATAAGGCTTGGAAATGGTCACAATAAATATGCTTCATATATTAGGCTGTGTGTGTGTGTGTGTGTGTGTGTGCGCAGACAATGCAGTTGGCATGAATGCTAAACGTGTGACAAATGTTGGCACGATGTCGAGGGACCGTTGGCTCACCATCAGCAAGATCTGGCTCTGAGTCATCCTCCATAACCGACATAAAAGCCTCCTCTCACATTCAATTTCTCTCTTTCTCTCTCTCTCTCTCACACACACACACACACACACACACACTTGAACTGCAGGGTGAGATAACTGCCCCTTACCTCCAATATCATAGAGATTGTGATTTATCATTGTTGAATCTGAAGTTTCTCAACTTCCATTGTTGAAATGTAAAAACACATATATTCACACACCACATACTCTTTCATACAGAACTCTTTGGAGTTGAGTAATGAGTACGATGCTTTACTCATTATGAGCTCACATTTCCAGAGTGTGAAGAGCAGAAAGAAGAATCAATAGCTTCTGTGTTATTCTTCCATTAATCAAGCCCAAATGACACTTGTCAAAACACCTCTTAGTCTCCATTACATCTCTCTGTGTGTCTCTCCATGCTCTCTATGTAACGTTCTCTTTACCTGCCATGTCTATTACTCCACAAGTTACCCATGTCTGCTGCCTTAAAGAAGGAAAGCAGGATGAACAAAAACGAGTACAGTCCACGCTGTCCTCCTTCCATCCCCCCTCTCTGCTTCAGAGGACACACTTTGATCTGAAGCTCAGCTCATCCTTGAGGGGGAGTGAAGACTGAAGGACTGAACAGCATCCTAGAGCAGGATTATTCCAATCCTTTACACTAGAAATCTAATCTACACTCTCAGACAAGCTTTCTACACATTAGGACATTACCCTTACAGAAAAATACACATAAATAAGAAATACATCAAATAAGTGTCAAGTACTCATATGTTTTTTTCACATCTGAGTAGTATGTGATCACATGTCATGTCCTGAAATTACACACATGAACTACACAGAGTACACATGACATCATGTGAAAAATAAACATAACTGTCAGGTATGCAGGCAAGGATGCAAGTGCCAGTTGATGGGTTTTATTATCCAAGCAATCAAAGCAAAAACAAGATTCAAGGTCAGGGTCAAGCGATCAACAAACAGCATAAACTAGGCTAGGCAAGGCGAGAGCAAGTCGAGAAAACCAGTGTCAGGGTTATGGAGGTGAAGACAGATGCAAGATAAAATTTAATTTAACAAAAATCAAAACACAAAGCAGGAACTATAGAACTAGTGGCAAAAACACAAAGGCTAGGAAACAAACATAAAACAATGGCCATAACGCACCAACAAGAAATAACAGCAAAATATTACAAATGCAAGACAATGTGCGCAGTGCAAAACGCGACTCAAGTATACAAGTGCTCATTCACCCAAAACATGAATCAGGTGCAGACAGTCATGTGACATAATCAGGTGAGGTGCAGTGACTGATGGGAATCATAGTCTCTAGTCCTTCTCCAATATTTACATGACAACCAGAAACAATGTCATAAACCTGAATAACTACAAACAATAAAAGGCTTGGTAATGACTGGTGAAAAACAACACAGAGCATATACTTCGCAAAGATGCGTATGAGCTGTGAGTGCTTATATAATGTGAACGTGGCTGTGGTTGTTATTGAGCCCAGGGGCTGTATTCACACAAATCTTCTTGAGAAAGAAGTTAAGAAAGTTCTTAAGATAAACTCTAAGCAGTTTGTAAGAATGTTCCAAAGTAATTCTTGAAAAATTCTTAAAAAGTTCTCAAATATCTTCTTAAGAACATCTGATTTTTCTTAAGAATAAAATTACAGTAGTATAATAGCTACAAAAAAAATTAAATACTGCTAAATTTCAATGGTATCTATTTATAATCTTTTTTTAAGTTGCAGTCATCTCCTGATAATTTATTCGAATGTAAATGTGTGTTTGTTTAACAGCATTAACCGACATTAACCATCATAGGATTTACTTGCTAGTAAGTAGAAACCAATAAGCCAAGTATGCTTGTTTATATAAGTAAAATATTATAGTAGTTGTATTTATTATATCTTTCAAGGTTTAAAATTTTTTTATGTTTAATATTTGAAACAACCCAAAAATTCATTACAAATCTTACCCTTTGGGGATCTATGACAAGTTGGCAGTTATCCTTTGGCAATTGGCAGTTGGCAGTTAACTTTAAGATGTCATTTACAGTGATTTAAAAGAACATTCTTTTTAAGAGTTTGAATTTTTCTTACGTTTTGTCTTAGGAACAGTCGTACTGAAAAAGAAGAATTTTTGGGAATACAAAATATTCTTAACTTTTTTCTTAAGATAGAAAATAAGAAGAAAATGGCACATAAGAAGAATTGTATTCTTAAGAATGTTTCGTGAATCCAGTCCCAGGTGTGTGCAATCAGTAATCAGGTGAATGGGAATGTGAGAGTGTTTGGCTATGTCTGAAATGGCGTACTACCCTACTACACAGTAGGCGAAAAGCAGTACGCCAGACGGGTAATATGTCCGAATACTCAGTAGGTGAGAAATATCCGGATGGCATACTTCTTTCGGCGACATGTTGCAGTATGCAATCAATGAACACTACGCATCAAAAATCCCATAATGCAACGAGACTGGTGCGGACGTGCTCAGAAAAAAAAACATGGAAGACAACGCGTCTGCTCTTGTTAAGTACTAAACCTTGGTTAATCAGGATTTGTTTAACAATACCTGAATAAATTGTTAACTTGTAAAAGGTTTAAACAAAAAAGCAGTCGTCACAGTGTTTGAAACCTTTTTGCGATCTCCATCATGCCTTAGCCGGCCAAGCTAACGGTAACGAATTTATCTCAGCCTGTTAACCCCGCCCACATTACATAACTAATTTAGTTAACTTTCCTGATGTGTATTTTGCCATTAGTGCGGTTGCTTTAATCCAGTGGTCCCTTTAATATTTTTGTGTTTATGATGACATTGAAGGTCACATGATAATGCCACCATGGCGGATGTAGTACATCCGGGATTGTATTCATACTACACACACATACAAGCTAGTACATACTAGTACATACTGTTTCAACAGTTGTACAATAGGTACTGCATCGAATGCAGTATGTACTGTCACAGTACACGATGTCGGACGCAGCCTTTGTGATGGCGGTGTGTTGTAGTCCTTGGCGGCTATGTTTGTAGGCGACGTTGTATTCTGGGTGCTGTGGTTTGACACCAATTCCAGTGTATCCATGACAATAATGAATTATATGCAAAACATTTTACATGTGAAATAATGAGTCATTTGTAAAAAATAAATAAATAAATAAATAAATAAATAAATAAATCCCATGTTAAAAGTTTGCATATGAAAAATGTATGAAACATAACATGTGAAGTGTCTAAAAATTACATGCATATGATGTGATACAAAATTGCGCATATGTATCCAAATAAACCTCAAAAACAGGACATCTTTGTTTGTGTTTTGACTATTTTGTGAAGGAAACAGTGTCACTTCATTGATCAGTGTAATGTTAGAATTCTGGAGCAACACTAGGTATTCTTCAGAAACTACACTCATCAGCTGCACTGAATCAATCATTTATATTGTCTCCGTGCTTTCCCAAGTCAAGTCCCAAATGAACATGAATGAGGTCGATTATAAATCTTGAATTTGACTTACCTCGGAAGTGGGAAGTTGGAATTATGTAATTTCCTGCATTTGAGCTTCAAAGTAGGAAAAACATGGATGCCTCCATGTTCATCTTTTGTTGGCAACAAGTTTCCTCCTCAAAATAACGAATATAATCAATCTTATGGGATTTAACAAGCAAATATGTCTGTACATTAACTAATCTAGAGCAAATACTTGCATATGCAGCATAATGGTAAGAAGTGCTACTTTTTTTTTTACTGTTGATACTGTTAGCAGCCACGTTGATTTTGTGTCACTTTCTGAACGTGGGGTTGAGGAGACCATCCCAAGTTCTTGAGTAGGAATTCTGAGGTGAGGGGCATTTTCTTTATTTTTTCTTAGACAGATGTCAGAAATTCATAGTTACCAACTTTAGTTGAATGCAGCATTATTATGCCATTGATTAGACCTTGTGACATGATGCATAAGTCAATCCTAATAGTTTCAATGTCAAGCCATTGATAGATATTGATATAGATATTTATCATCTAATATCACCACCAGCCGTCACTGACAACCTGTTTTTTTATGAGGTGGTGGATAGAAATGGGACAGTTTACATTTTGATACTTCTCCATTTACTCTCAATTGTTGTTGTTTGTTACTGTATGTCTTTATTGCTGCAGAGAATTTCTTCTTTGGTGTCAGGATCTGCTCAAACATCCACCAGAATCACACAAGTGCCAGTTTACATGTCACCTTGTAGATCATATAAATGACATACTGATTGTTTACATGACCAAGTAGTGTTTTGTATTTGACATGCATGTATGTATGTATGAGAAATACCAGACAGAGGTCTGCACTCTGATATGCTTTTGCAGGTCTCAGCACATTTGGGCTTAAACGTTATTGTTAACATGCAGAGAAGCAACCAGTGAAGCTTAACGGTATAGCTGGAATCAAACACACACACACACACACACACACACAGAGGAACACCTGCCAGCACTTGGCTGCCATAACCATGCTCCGCAGCACACACCCTACAAATGACCTGTGCTCCATTTGTGCATGCACACAAATTTGCAGCCTATAAACTAAAACTCTTCTGTTTGTGTTCGCTTTGAGCAGACAGCAGTGGTAACACCCGTCACAGAAAGAAGTGAAGACAGAGGGCAAGAATAACCGTATGTGAAAGAATATGAGTTAGACAGAGAGGAGAAATAAGGGAAAGAATGAGCGTCACTCCTCCCTAATCCCTCGTTCTCTAAAGTAGGCTCCAGAGATGCCATTTTGGGCCAGATGACAAATGGCTCCTGTCTACCTCACTGAGGAAGAAAGGCATTCTGGGAGATAGCTCATTTCCACATAATTACTCTCCACTACAGTCCTCTATACTCTTTTTCCACTTCTCCTTACTTCTCCACTATTCTCTTGTCCTGATCTGCCACTTCTTTTGCCTCTCTTGTTAAGAGTTGTGTTTTTTCTCTCATGAATTAGCCCTCATTAGTTACATTTCAGCCTTTCTTGCACATTACTGGCCTCATTACTGTGGTTTATGAGGCCTCAGTGGATATAGCCCTCACTAGTAATCAGAAGGCTGTGGATTCAGAAGGTTCTTATTAAAACAGGTATGACAGAACTAGAACTTGAAGAACTCTGCTCAGGGATTTTAATCATCAGGTGCAATATGAAGCAGTGCAGTGTATATAGAGAAATTTAGATAATGCTGTAGTACCACCATTTTAGTTTACTTTTACTGCAGATTGTTTTTATTTGTATTATTTTTAAGCATTAGCAAATTGCTGTTTCGATTGTCTTTGGCAGACAATTAGACTGTAAGGTTACTAAAATAACATTTGTGCAGTATTCTGAAAACATGATGTTGTGATAGTTTGTTTCACAATGTGTCTCATATGCAATCCACAAACTAGATTTAAAAAAAATAATAATAACTATATGGTTATGTTTACTGCCTTCCACTTGACCATGGGGTGAAACAGTGAATGCTAAGTGCTATTACACTCTAAATTTAATCATCTTAATAATTTACCAAAACAACTGAGGTAAATGCTGATATTCCTGACCATTCTGACTTGTTTCTACTAACAGTATGCCTTTATGTCGTCTATAAAAGGCTTAGCATGCTAGCTATGTGCTGGCTAAAACATTCATTAGCCTCATTTGCTAGCTTTTATGCTCAGTGTTTAGATTTCCTAGTTGCCTATAGCATTATTTTCTCACAACTTTAACCACTTGAACAGCAAGCATATAGAGTTTTTGCCTTCCACCATATACTCCACCATAATATTACAGATATGTTGCAGTGATGTGTTTAATATATCGTAAAAAAAAAAAAAAAAAATTTAGAATGGCCCAGAAATCTTGACAGATGTTGTAGAAACCAAATGTTTATAAAATATGAAGATATTAGCTGGAGTAAGTGTTAGTATTTAAAAAAAAAAAAAAAAAATGTTAATTGAAATGCATTTCACACTAACCATAATGCAGTGCTCAGTTTTTTAATGGCACTTTTATTGGTTTTTGTGTGGATAAAAGAGAATTTTCGGAGATCATAACAGTGAATCAGGTGTTTTCACATCTATCAGCTTGGTGTGTGTGTGTGTGTGTGTGTGTGTGTGTGTGTGTGTGTGTGTGTTGGGGTGACACCCCAGGCGTCTGTTTGCTGCTGATAGTGCTCCTGCATCCTGCCTTATCCAGAGGGGGGCCTACAACTACATTATAATCCACTCATTTTGCACCCTGATAAGGAGATTCTCTCCATCTTTCTCGCTGTCTCATTCACCCACTCATCAATCAGGAGTGCCCTCTCCCTCATTTTGTCTTTGTGTGTGTATGGTAGGGGGTGTCTGGGGAACATGAGGCCCCATGTCACAGATGCTGGGAAAAATCCAAATGTGAGGGTCGCATAGAGACAGACAGCATCCCAGTTCATCAGTTGTAATCAAAGACAAATGCGAACTAGCATCTTTAGTCACATTCCTCAGGCCAAGCACAGAAGACCACATTATAGACCAAGGTCCTATTTGCATATCCGTAAACTTACATTCCCTGCTCTTACAACTAATTCATTTCCTATTAGTTTTACTATAGATATAACACAATTCATAGTAGTAACTTCATAATATACTTTCAGGCAAATAGTTAAATAATAAGCTGAGAGTTTATAAATGGTTAGTGGATAAAACATAGGCTGTGGATCCTAAAAAGGCATGATGATGGAAACATTTTAAGCAGTTAGTTTAACCTCTCCCATAAGAGAGAAATTGCATCTGAAATGGAAATAAACATTAAAGAAATATTACAGTTGTTGTTGTTTTTTACTCATTTCCATCCACCACATCAGTGCAATCACCATGGACAAGAATTGCAAGACATTTCCATGAGGGACACTAAACAAAATGTTTTATTCAAAATGGAGTTTTAAGGGTGCTTGTTGAACTCTAAAAAAAATGTTGTTGTTTTTTAATAAGTGAGTATGTGTGAAAGTGAAAGTCTTAAATGGCAGTCAAGAGAAAATCATACCAAAGCTGTCATCTTTAGTAACCACTTTATCCTGGTCAGGGTCATTGTGTATTCAGAGCCTATCCCAGGCACAAGACTGGAGAATTCACCTACAGTCATGGCCAAAAGTTTGCGATCACTATACTATCTATTATATATGTAAAGTGATCACATGTAGGGGCAATTTAGAGTGGCCAGTCCACCTAGTAGCATGTTTTTTGACAGTGGGAGGAAACCAGAGAACCTGGAGGAAGCCCATGCAAACAGGACGAGAACATGCAAAACTCAGGCAGTAACCAGAGCTTTCTTCTGTTCTCTTATTAAACCTTGTAACACTGGCGCAATGAAGAAAAGGAAATATTGCTGTATGACAGCATTATTTACATTTTTAACACTGTGTCATACATCACTCTATGACTTGTGCTATGCATAAGCACACACACAAGGAGTTATCCAGGTTAGGAGGAGTAAAATAGAACAAGAATGTAAAGTATAAAAAGTAGTGCCAGCTCATAAACTAAACTAACTAAAACATTAACTAAATATGTAACTTATAAAAACATTCTACAAAAATATGTTTTGCTTAAACATTTCGTAACTTTGCCAACAGCTGCCCTCAGACATCCTCATAAGTGTGTTTTGAATAAAAGGTTGTTGTTTTTTTCTCAGTAAAGTAAAATGTGTCAAAATTCTTGTGTGTTATAATCACACATAGGCTACAGATGGTAATTAGAGATTAAGCTGAAAACCACAGGAGTATGTTTGCAAAAATCACAACCAGCAGGAAACATCATGCCACAAGTTTGAACACACCTGCTCATAGAAGAGTCTTCTTTCATTTTTACTCATTTTCATTTGTACAATTTTCTACTGTTTTAGAATAATAATAATAATAATAATAATAATAATAATAATAATAATAATAATAATGATTAGCTTTTCCCAAATCACCCAAGCTCCTCAGTTCCAAATGAAATCTACTCTTCTAATATTAAGTTTAAATCTACTGTAATTCAGAAATAACTTTACAAACAAATTTGAATCATACACCTTCATCAAACTGACTCTAAGATAATGAAAAATATATATTCAATCTTGAGTGTCCAAACTTTGCACTGGTAGTGTATATACAAGAGCCACAGGTCAAAAAATAGCAATAGCGCTTAATGCACTCAGTCTACCCCATCTCTCATTCTCTCCCACAAACACACACCCACCTGCTATAACGAGACCTCTTCACTGTGAGAACATAATGGCCTTGTGCTTGTAGTTGTGAAAGCTGTCTGAGTTCGGCTGTTGTTAGGAGAGACGGTGGATGTGAATACACTAATGACAGGAAAATCTTAATGCACTCACGCCAAATAGCACACTCTTCTCTATTACCTCTGGTATTTCATGTAATCCACAGTATGGGATATGCAAAGAAAATAATCCCACTCTACAGTACTTATATATACAGTATATGTAACAACAGATGCCTTTATTTTTCTTTTATGCCCAGGCAAAGTTATTTGCATATAGTATGGCTTTATTATCACCGATGTGTTTCTATCAGCAAAAAGATATATACTGTTGTAAAGTTGTTGATATATACTGTTATTGTTGTTGTATCATTGTGGTTGTAGAATTCATCAAGTTATCAGTGGTAAAAAATGGGTTTTTTAAAAAAAAAAAAGAAAGCAATACTTTACTGATACCTGTAGCCTTCCAACAAAAGTTTTATAGCTTCCATTTCTTCTTCTGTTGTTAGTACAAACGTTCAAGATTGCAATAAAATGGCATAAATGTTTCAGTATTGTGTTAAATAATTGATAGTACCAGTTTTATTCCAGCCAGTTCACTCACTTCTTGATTGAGTCTCTTGAAGCATCTTTAGAGCTTGGAGAACCCTTCAGAGTGACCCGCTCTCGGGCCAGTAGCACTTAAGTACGTGCTTAATATTTTAACAGGCTACTGAAGGAGGACTGATGGAGGAGGGGAGGGAGGGTCAGTATGCAGGTGTCTTTGTGTTTGACTAGAGAGGTAGAACAGAGCTTTTGATAAAGCAGCTGATGGGCCACTTGGTTAATCACTGCTCTTTTAAAGACTGTATCTTCAACGACAAATTAAATTCCTTTCAGTCAAGGTGAAGTGTGCAGCTTGGATATTTGTCCAAGGTGTCTGCTATTGTTACATTTTTTGTTTGAGTAGTATTTTTGGTGAAGCATCTAATACATAGAACACCATTATATAAAAGAAATGTATAGGCGCTTGCAGGCCCGCTGCTTGCTGTAAGTGATATACAGTTGCTAAGGGGTCCTACAAATATGGAGGGGTTTTGGGTTTGTTTGTTTTTTTGCAAAAAGACAATTCAGCTCATGGCTCTGATAGTCACAAGGAGCCCTTGAGGCCTGCATAGAACAAAGAATGTAACTTGAAAGGTACTAACTTTAAAGATGTTCCATGGGACGATCAAGATGAAACACAGATATCCCTCTGGAGATTAGAAACAAACATGGAAAGGAATCCGGGGAAGATAACTAGGCCCAAGAAATGAACAGTAGTATTACGTTTCCTGTAGCTGAAATGAAAATTTTAACCATTTAGGATCTAACATCTGGCAACAAGAGGCAATATGTTAACTTACAATATATATATTTTTTATTCAAATATATGAATCATGTCCTGCACTTCAGACATTTCACTGATAGTAGAGTCTTTGAATGTAAACAGTAGACATGGTGTTATGGGGGTTTTTTTTTATGTTAGCTAGCTTCTTTGCTTTGGTTAACCTTTTTCATACAATAAGGATCAAAGGCCGGAATTCCCAAGAGAGCCCAACGTCAATCAATAAGTGACCTCTGTACATCAAAGCCACATTCTCCCTCTCCTCGATTATCCACTGTTCTAGAACACATTAAACATTCTAGAATATCTGAGTCCAAGAGTGTGTGCTATTAAACGCAATGTATTCACCTTGAGGTCATGTGACACTCATTTTCTGGAAAAGAGGAAAATGCCTAGCCTAAATGTACAGGCTACAGTGAAGCATAGTGGCAGTTCAACTCCCAAACACACACACTAAAAAGCTCAGGAATGCATGGAAAAGAGACTTACCTGGAAAAGGAGTCCATTTTATTGCATATTATTTATATAAGAAATACTTTATAGGATTTAGGAATACACACTAAAACTTAATACTGTGTATTCATCCGGTTATCATCAACTTGGGATTATAAAGTTTTATATGTCTTTTTCTGGTCACTCAATATATGATATGATGCTTAAATAAATAAACTTTTGTATTCTTTGAATTATCTTAACAATCAAAAGTATTTTGTTGTATTTTATCATTTTTAATATTTTATATTGTTATTTTGTTTCATTTTTCATATGTAATCTGCATTTTTTTTTTTTTATTAGGCACATTCGACTGAAAAAGTTGACCGAATATGACTTATAATGTAGCCCTATGTGTTCCTATTATTAGGCATTATTATTAAAATGATTCTAATTTTGTATTGGATGAGTCCCTTTGTCCTGTGGGCTGGATTTTTTAGGGGTGACGGGGCGTATGGAGATCAGAGCTCGAGGGTGTTGATGTACAGCTTGTCGATGAGCAAATTAACTTCTGTCTTCTTCATTATATTACTGCTGACCTGCTAACCTGGAGAACTACACACCAGCTGCCCAACAGGCAGTGCACACGCGCACACACACACACACACACACACACACACACACACACACACCACCTTCCACACACAGATAATCCAGAATGCTCCATGCACAACAGCTGTCAAACAGACAACACCCCTATTACTGCTTTCACACCCCCACAAGTGAGCAAACACTTGTTTAAAAAAGAAACAATTATGGTGCAGAGAGAGAGAGAGAGAGAGAGAGAGAGAGAGAGAAGATGGGTGAGAGAAAGAGAGAGACAACCAAATGAGAAAGAGTGAGAGAATGGGGGAGAGTGAGAGAGAATGATCGGGTCAGTGTGGGAGTGGGAAAATGTGATGATTTTATCTGGGTGATTGCCCAGCACTTATAAAGCCTGCAGAGAGTGTGATAAGGAATCTCTCTCTCTCTCTCTCTCTCTCTCTCTCTCTATCTATCTATCTAGCTATCTATCTATCAGTTTCAGTTTTCATGTGCTTTATAGGCATGACAAATAATTGTACATTTGTATTGCCAAAGCAAGGACAAACTATCTATCTATTTATCTATCTGTGTGTGCGTAATAGAATGTAATGTGTGTCATTGTGGTAGTAATACTGTGCATGTTGTAGGTGTGTGTGTGGGTGTGTGTGTGTGTGTTCTCGCATGTGCGTGTGTGCCTATGTGTTTGGATGTGTGTGTGTGTGTGTGTGTGTGTGTGTGTGTGTGTGTGTGTGTGTGTGTGTAGAGGGTTGGGGGTGTATAAGGGGGGCCCACACACCCCCTTTGTTTCCAAAAATCCATCTGCTGGGACTTGACAAAGAGGAGAGAGCAAACCAAGAGTGAGAAAGCAAAGAAGATGTATCTGTATGTTGGTGTGGGGGGACGGGACGGGGGGGACTAGACAGTGAGAGAGAGAAACAAGGAATAAGAAGCAGAATAGAAGGGACACTGACTGACACTCATTACCTATATTTGTGCTTTGTGTGGACTTTCATGTACACATAAGTGCTTAAACAGCACAAAAGCCGAGATGGTCTGAGAGACAATATCAGATTTTCTAAGACCGTGTGTGTGTGTGTGTGTGTGTGTGTGTGTGTGTGTGTGTGTGTGATGAGTATTTCTCTCTTTTTTTGCAGCTGGTAATGGTCTGGCAGGAGCCCCCTTTCCTTTTGTCTCACTCTTTATCTCTGTCTCTCACAGAATAACCAGTGTGTGTGACACCACCCACACACTTGATGTGAAATAAACCACTTCAGACACACACATGCACCCTCACAGACGGTAATAAATACACCACTCCAGACTAACCTAACACTCAGTGCCTCTCAATGAACTGACCACCAGATTCAGTGGTAAGGAATGAGTGAGAGATTAACACAGAGAGAGAGAGAGAGAGAGAGAGAGAGAGAGAGAGAGAGAGAGCGAGAGACCATAGAGTTGACCACTTGTGGCAAAGCAGCCTGTAGGTTTAACTGTTGAATACTGTATAACTGTATAAATACATTTTAAAACATCCTTCATTGTAACAGATGAAAATAGTGCTGTTCCTACTAGTCACAGCACCTATGGGGCGGCTGTGGTTCAGGTGGTAGAGCAGGTTGTTCACTAATCGCAAGGTTGGTGGTTCGATCCCCAGCCCACATTCCTTGACATGCCGAAGTGTTCTGGCATTAAGGAGACGGTCCTCTCCTGGCTCAGGTCTTATTTGACAGATCGTTATCAATTCGTAGATGTAAATGGAAACTTCTCCATGCATACCGAGGTTAAATTTCCACAAGGTTCTGTTTTAGGCCCACTGCTTTTTACTTTATATATGCTACCTCTAGGTCAAATTATTCGTAAACATGGAATTGATGAAATGATATACAGCTGTATGTTTCAGCAAAGCCAGATTACAGACAGCAGCTTAATAAAGTTGAGGAATGTGTAAAGGACATTAGACATTGGATGCTTAATAACTTCCTCTTACTTAATTCTGATAAGACCGAAGTACTTGTGCTAGGACCATGTGCAGCTAGAAGTAAGCCTTCTGATTACATAGTAACTCTGGATGGTCTTTCTGTTTTAGATCAAAGGGTGCAGGCTATTTGTTGGTACCTAGAATAGCGAAGGCTACAGCAGGGGGAAGAGCCTTCTCTTACAAAGCCCCACAGTTATGGAACAGTGTTCCAATTAGTGTTCGGGACTCAGACACATTCTCAGCGTTTAAGTCGAGGCTTAAAACGTATTTGTTTACTCAAGCTTACCATGAGTAGACTTTCTTTTATGCAAAGCACAGTCTTACCTAACAATCTCTCCCTCTCTTTACCTCCCTCTCCCTTTCCCCTTCTGTCGAGCCACACATGATTTTATGGAGATTCTAGTGATCCTGATCCTTTCTGCTCTCCGGACCTGCCTGATCCGTTCGGATGCCCTACCTCAGGATGGAGCTCAACTACAATTCCAGATGGATATTCTCACTGTGGTTGCTGGGACTGCGGTTGCTATTGTGGCCCTGGGACTGCAATCACCACAGGCAGTTTTGCAGTCGGGTCTCCTTTGAACAGCGGACTAGTTCAACAAACAGACTTCATATAAAACCATAATGAACTTTCCTTTACTTTCACACTATCCATTGTTACCCAGATGAGGATGTGTTCCCTTCTGAGACTGGTTCCTCTCGAGGTTTCTTCCTCATTTCATCTTAGGGAGTTTTTCCTTGCCACCGTCACCACCGGCTTGCTCAATTGGGATACATTCACACATTTAAAATCTGTATCCTGTGTTTCTATATTTCTGTAAAGCTGCTTTTGAGTCAATGACCTTTGTAAAAAGCGCTATACAAATAAAGTTGAATTGAATTGAATTGAAATTGAGTTCTAGACGAAGACACTGAACCCCAAGTTGCTCCCTATGACAGGCTAGCACCTTGCATGGCCACTCTGCTGTCATTGGTGTGTGTGTGAGTGTGGGTGTGTGTGTGTGTAAATGGGTGAATGAGAACCAGTGTAAAGCACTTTATAGAACCTCTAAGGTTAAAAGGCGCTATATAAGTACAGACCATTCACCATTTTTTCATTCTTTTTATCACAATCCTTAAAAGTATATTGTTGGTGCCAGATGGGCACGAGCAGAATCTCAAAATGCAAAACACATCGAACCTTGAGTCAGAACCTTGGGGCTACAGCAGAAGACCACATTGGGTTCCACTTCTGTCAGCCAAAAACAAGAATCTGAGGCTACAGTGGGCACAGACTCACCAAATCTGGACAGTTCAAGAGTGGAAAACAGACCAGGTGATGTTTCTGCAATCTTTAACTGTCTAGAATTTTGTCTCAGATTCCTGTTCTGGATGACAGGAGAAAAAACCTGATGTGGTCCTCTGCTGTTATAGCTCATCTGCCCTACAATTTAGCATTTCTGCTCAGCACAGTTGTAAAGAGTAGTTATTTGAGTTATTTTAGCTTTCCTGTCAGCTGGAACCAGTCTGGCCATTCTCCTCTGACCTCTCTCAGCAAAGGCATTTCTACCCATAGTGCTGCTCACTAGATGTATCTTGTTTTTTTGCACCATTCTGCGTAAATGGTGCTGCCTAGACAGTGGCCGAGAGGAACATGAAATAAGAAGCAGTATAAAAGTGTATAATTCCTTCAATAATTTAACAATCATTTAATTGTTTATTTGATTTTTGATTTTTTTTATCCACTTTCCATGTCTATAATATTTTTTCTCAAAGTGTAACAAACTGTAAGAAACGGACTGAGGATCTGGCTAACCATATTTAGAGCAGTTTATTTATTTATTTATTTATTTCATTTAGAGGAGTTTTTTGAATGCCATCCAGAGCAGATATGACTAAAAGGCCAGTCATTAAGGAGACTTGCCCCATTCTGCCCCATACAATTATCCTCTTTTTTTTCTCTCGGGCTCTGTTTCTCTCACAGTTTTAGGACATTAAGGTCAGTCTCTGCTTCTGTTGTCTTCATTGTAACTAGCACACTTGCACATTGTAACTAGCACACACTAGTGTGTGTGTGTGTGTGTGTGTGTGTGTGTGTAGCCTTAGGCCATTATACTGCTGCAATAAGAATAGCAGACCAATTACTCAAGCCCAGATGGGCTGCCTTGGTCCTTTGAGACTCAGGCTATCCTGGTATAACCCTGCTATCCACACACAAACATCTCCACACACACACACATGTAAATATCCCAGGACACCCACCTGAGTGCATGCACAAACAGACCTAAATATCCTACATATACAAGGAATTATTTCTACAAAAAGCTCCATGTAGCCTAATGATGGAGTGACATTTCATTCTGACTTGGTAACTCATGCGATTGCTTCTCGCACACTTAGCCGCACATACAAAAGCAAGCGTATAGGAGCATAACTCACCCAGATTTCCATAGTGACAGTACAGCAATCAAACTGGCTTCAGAATAATTACAGTACCGACTGAACATGCAGTAAAATGCCAGACAGATGCACAAAACACATAGACATCCAGTCACAAGCACAAACACACCCATTTACCAGATTTTCACCTTGGAAAGTCACGATTTTTATAACACTTTGCCAAAGTATGAATTACTATAATGATCTTTGAAAGTACCTCGGGCTGCCAAATCATTACAGTCAGTGACTGAGACCTAAGAATGGTTTAGAAAAGAGTGAGGAAGAATGAGAGGATGAAGGTGAGTTTTGTTAGAAGTCAGAGCAAGCGATGTGTGTGATTAATCAATATGAGAACAAGCTAAGCGTGGTGTGTGTATTAATCTTTAAATATGATATGAAATTACATACAAGTACAGTTTTAAGAGTGGCCTTTTTTTTCTGAATGCCAGTTATTCTGTATCCTTGTTTAATAAATCATGAAGCTAATTCCCACTTGGATTATTTTCTGCAACAGTGAACTTGTAGCTGACAGCTGCTGAGCCTCTTATTATAAAGCCTAAAATAGTCCACAGTGACAAGCTCTCAGCAAACAACAATATTGCCAAAAATAGGCTTCCTGAGATTAGCTAAGTATTAATTTGTCTTACTTGACTGTGCAAATTGGCGCTAAACAATTTCTCTTTTTAATTCAATGGCTCATGTTTTCTAATTTTAAACTCAAACTATTTAAAAACACAATTGTACTGACTTGTCAGAGTAACTGAATAACAGCCACATGGGAGCGGTGCGTTTTCTTTTCCACATGCTTTCCAACCATTAAATGCCCCAAGCGGGAAATTTCTAGATGAATAACAATAAATAAAAATGCAAATATTAAGCATCAACCCATTAATAACATCACTGTGTAATGATGATAAAATCAACGCAAATGGTTAAGAAAGTAATGGAGGATGCAATCCTCAGGCATCGGACACAAAAACCTTCCTATAAAAACCCTGCAGATGATTTAATGATGGATGGAAGAACAGGATATAAGAAAAGCAAATGAGTTAAGATCCTTAAATGCACATGCTGAAATGTCCAAGACAGCAAGGACAAACAGGAAAAACTCCCAGACACACATACACAAACACACCAGACATATGCTACAGTTCTATTATTCTGCACAATTATTTGCATTCATCCATCCAATCTGTCCATGTCACCTCCCGCCACCCCCTCCTTCTACCAGAACACCTGTTTGATTTCTCACTGACAGATTAGCACTTTCCCTGCCTGACACACTGACAGAGAAAAAGAGGTGAGATGCTTTTACAGAAATCCAGCCCCAATTAAGCCCATCTCTGCCATGAAGAAGCATTAATCTACAGATGGAGTTAGTGGAAATCATCCAAACTGAGCTCAGGGAAAGCAAGAAGGGGAAATACTTTTTTAAAAAGTGCTTCACGATCCTCTGGGACATAATAATAATAATAATAATAATAATAATAATAATAATAATAATGCATCCCTTATGAGTGAACAGAATAAGCAAATGTACAGCATATCCTGCACAGGGTCATGCTTAAGCCTGGAGCCTATCCCAGGCCAGGGATTTTGGAGCACGAGGTGGGGGGCCCACTGAAGTTCCATTCACACATTATGAACAAATTGGAAATGCCAATCAGCCTACAACACATGTCTTTGGACTGGGGAGGAAACCGGAGTACCCGGAGGAAACCCCTGAAGCATGGGGACAGCATGCAAACTCTGTGCACAGAGGGCAGAGGTGGGAATCAAACCATTTTCTGTGCGTTTTGAGATTTTTTTTAATGATGTTTGGAAACATTTCCAACATTGATGGAGTAAATTAACATTTAACATTCTATAATGTTAGTTTGGGTCTAACTGTGAATGTTTTCTCAGTAATGGGTTAAGCACATTTTGGAGCAAACCATGACAGTGCATGTTTTCAGAACATTTCAAAGGGTTTAGTTTTGTCAAATTAAAGCATGTACAGTGGGGGAAATAAGTATTGAATGCGTCAGAAGTTTTTTCAGTAAATATATTTCCAATGAGGCTATTCACATGAAATTTTCACAAGATATCAGTATTAACTCAAGAAATCTGCAAATATAAAGTCCATAAATTAAGTTATGTGTAATAAAGTGGAATGACACAGGAAAAAAATATTGAACAGGCTAACTGAAATGTATTTAATACTTAGTGGAGAAGCCTTTGTTTGTAACGACAGCTTCAAGACACTTCCTGTATGAAGAAATTAATCGGCCGCAGTATTCAGGTGTGATTTTGGCCCATTCTTCTAAACATATTGTCTTTAAATCTTGTTCAATTGGATTCAAGTCAGGTGATTGACTGGGCCATTCTAACACCTTGATTTTTTTTCTCTGAAACCAATTGAGAGTTTCCTTTGCTGTATGCTTTGGATCGTTGTCCTGCTGGAAGGTCCACCCACGTCTTATCTTTATCATCCTGGTGGATGGCAGCAGATTCTTCTCAAGAATCTCTCGGTAAAGAGCTCCAATCATCGTTCCTTCAATTATATGAAGTCTGCCAGTACCATGCGATGAAAAACAGCCCCTCACCATGATGCTTCCACCTCCAAACTTCACTGTTGGTATAATGTTTTTAGGGTGATGTGCAGTGTCATTTCTTCTCCAAACAGGGTGTGCAGTATGACAGCCAAAAAGTTCAATTTTGCTCTCGTCTGACCAGACTACACTCTCCCAGTATTTCATAGGCTTGTCCAAATGAGTTGTAGCAAACTTTAAACGAGCTTCAACATGCCTTTTCTTTAGTAATGTAGTCTTGTGGGGTGAGCGTGAGCACTAGGAGTTTTCTCTTGTTGAGTGTTTTCTCTGTGACGATGGCACCTGCTGCCTCCAAGTGTTTCTGGAGCTCTTTCCGAGTGGTCCTTGGCTCTTGGGCTACTTTTCTGACTATTCTTCTGACTCCCTGGTCAGAACTCTTGCGAGGAGCTCCTGTGTGTGGCCAGTTGATGACGGAGTGATGTTGCTTCCACTTGCGGATAATGGCCCCAATGGTGCTTACTGGAGGATTCAGAAGTTTTGAAATATGTCTATATCCGATTCCATCAATATGTTTTGCAACAATAAGGTTGCGAAGGTCTTGGGAGAGCTCTTTGCTTTTACCCATCATGAGATCTTTTTTGTGTGACACCATGGTAACGAAAAGCCTTTTTATAGACCATTAATTTGCACAGTTAGGGGGTATAATTACTTAGGGATTTCAGTTAGTTCCTTGCCTTACCTTGTAGAACTGCTGTTTCTTAGCGTGTTCAATACTTTCCTGTCATTCCCCTTTATTACACATAACTTTATTTATGGACTTTAATCTTGTGAATTCTTTATATGTGTGGATTTCTTGAGTTAATACTGATGTCTGGTGAAAATTTCATGTCAATAACCTCAGTGGAAATATATTTACTGAAAAAAAGTTGATGCGTTCAATACTTATTTCCTCCACTGTACCTAGACATTCAGATAACATTATTTACTAGCTGGTAGGATAATCTTCAAGTGGATTTTGAGCTGTGCATACATTATATAGCCAAAAGTATGTAGACACCTGACGGTCACACCCATATGTGGGTCTTCCACAAACTGTTGCCTTAAAGCTGGAAGCACACAAATGTATAGGATGTATTTGTATGCTGTAGCTTTACGACTTCCCTTCACAAAGAACTAAGAGGTCCAAACCTGTTCCAGCATGACAGTGCCTTGCTGAGGTCCATAAAGACATGGTTTACCAAGGCTGATGTGGAAGAACTTGAGTGGCCTGCACAGATCCCTGACCTCAACCTCACTGAACACCTTTGGGATGAACTGGAATGCCGACTGCACCCCAGGCCTTCTCGCATGACATCGTGACCGACTCACTAATGTGCTTGTGGCTGAATGGGAAAATTCCTACAGTCATGCTCCAATATCTAATGGAAAGCCTTCCCAGAAGAGTGGAGGTTATTATAACAGTAAAGAAGAGACTAAATCTGGAATGTGATGTTCAACAAGCACATATGGGTGCGAAGGTCAGGTGTCCACAATCTTTTGACCATATAGTGTACAAACAAATAAAACACTAACTATTAACCCACCCTATACTTAAATCTTAAATATGTCAAATGAATCAACACTTTTTATTGCCATTTTTGTGGTTTTTTTTGTTAACCTCATATATCAAAATGGCTGAAATGGAAAAGCTTGTGTCACTGGTCTATGTAAGTTTGTGTGTCAGTGCTGTAAGATCCGTCCCGATTGCTGCTGTTTCCCGCCACCATGTCTACTTATAGCAGGCGATCATCTGTGATGGATTTTGTCACAGACTTTTGCACTGTCTCACATTTGAGTTAGTAGCAGCCTAAGGGAAATTTACACAGCAACCATTACCCTCATTCATCAATTAAAGCAACCTAATTTTTTTCCTTCTATCTGATATGACATTTTGTAAATTTTAATGAACATGCACAATGTGGCTGTGAGTAAAAATGTTTAGCACATTCAGTCATGTTTATTCAGTGGCTCATTTTCCAACTGACTAACTTTTTAAATGCTTTTTTTCACAAAAGGAAATTAAAGTATTATAAGTGCCATGTAGCAAAATGTAAACACATTAAAGAAATAATTCAGGCCAAAAAAAAAGAAAAGAAATTTACACAACTTTCCCCTTACTCCAAATGTAGTCAATTAACCCAAACATTTATAAGATCTGAAGTTTGCTTCAGAGCTGTGAGGCTAATGTTGCTAACAAGAAAGGGAAGCTTAGCATTGTGCAACCTGAAAACCTAAATCATCACACATTGTTGGCTAAGTAATAGCATTTACACATAGAAAGTCAAAAGGCTTGCAGTAAAATAATAAAATATGTAAATTAGAAATTTACTATCATTTAAATCACTAAATCAAACTTTGTCTCAAAACTGCAGTTTAAGGTGTGTGTGTTAATTTATGCAGTTTGCACAGTACTACACTGGAGTTTAAAAGTTTGTCTTACTACTTTAGCCTCAATGCAAATCTAAAAAAGCAAACTTTAGACACCAGAAATGGTTTAGCTAAACAAGTACATTTGTGATAAGTGGGAACTTGTGCACGTTTCATTTGGCTAATGTAGGAATCCTTGAAAGTATAAACTAGAAAAAAGACGTGGAGATGGTGAATGTAGAAACTCATGAAGAGCAAATAGAAGAGGTGAAATTTATAGGAAATTAAGTAAGAAGGTGGAGCTTCAGACGTAATCTTTCTCCCAAAGTTGAATTATTTTATATATTATTTTTTTTCTGAGATGATCCTTTAATCATATTACTTGTCCACATGTCTATCTTCCTGGTTCTGCCTTCAGTAACACTCTGTAGTGTTTAGTAATGGCATAAAAGCAAGTAGCCCATTCTGTGTTGTTAGTAAATGCAATGGTGTAGAAGACAAAGATACAAAATAAGTAGAGAGAGATAGAGGGGGGGGGGGGAGAGAGAGAGAGAGAGAGAGAGAGAGAGAGAGAGAGAGAGAGAGAGAGAGAAGCTACTAAGCTCATTGGCAGCTTAAGTATATTTGCATCGCGGCCTTGGAAAACTCGTTCTGAAAACTACAGGCTTTGTTTCTCTTTTGATTGTAGAAAGAGGAAATTGCATTTCAATACTAACTGTGTTGCAGGAACACCGCGTTCTGTTTTGACAGCCGAGATCTGATTACAAACTATTCCACTTAAATTTGTGTCCATTATACTATGGCATGTAGTTATCCATCGAAGCCTGGCATTCACTGTGTGCTAAAATACTAGATATTGTGAACCTCAACAAACAGAAGCAGCTTCAAAAACTCAGCTCAGAATCATACACATTTACAGTGTATATATAATACATTGAGAGTTTGTCTCTCCTGCCTGGTCATGTAGAGTATGTAGTTGCACTGCACAGCTTCACAGACAGGCTGTGTAACAGGTGTTTATTAATCTAGACCTCACAGGAAGTCGTGCCCATGCCAGCTTCGTCAGAGCACTCAAGCAGAAGGCCAGTGTGGTGGAAAAACAGTCTGGTGCTTCACTTCTCCCACCCAGTCAGGATGATCTTTTGTCACCAATAGCAACCATGAGTGACTGCTCTTAATGGGTTTCTGACCTTGTTATATAAACACACTTAACATACTGTAAAATTAAGATACAAAATAAGTTCAAATATTTCTTTAAGAATTTCAGTCATTAGACTCCCAAATGGTCAGCAGACCATGAGTTCAAATCCCAGCAATCCCACAGCCATCCTTGGCCAGGAGTCAAAAGAGCAAAAATGGCCAGTGTGTGAGGGATGGCATTACTGGCAATCACGGGTGTCTGTGAGCTCATGTGTGCAGAAAAGGGTAGAAAGCACTTTCCCAAGAGTGTGTTATATTACCTTGTGATGCAGCATGAACAGCAGTTCATAAAACTGCCTTCACCCTCCCCAGTTGGTACCAGTCATGTGATCAAGGAAAGCTGGCAGGTGAGAATTGGCAGTTCACCAAACTGAGGAACAGTGGGAGTGGAGGGGGGAGGATCCAAAAAAATGTTTTGTTCAATTATTGTTTGAAAGCTGAGAGGTTAATCGCTGATGAGATTTTATCTGACACCATAAACCTTGAGTGTGTCTGAACTGTGAAGCACAATTGGTTCAAATTGCTAATGGTTCACCTCTAGACTTGCAATCATCATACATAACAATATCCCTGCACAACAAACCAGCCTGAAAACTAACGTCAATATCCATATAGCCCTGCTATTGTGTGTTTGTGCATGTAAGTGTGTCATGCAGTCTCTGAGAGGAAGCTTTTTGCTCCCAGCATTTTTCAATTTTTCAGCTGTGTGGCTGTTGTGCATCAGTTGGTTTGAACGGGGTACAGGCTACATTATTTATACAACCCAAAGGACCAAAGACTTCCAGGCTTCCAGACTTAACACGCAACCACTTTCTCTCACTCCAGCACTGGATGACTTTAATCCAAACCCAATGTACTCTGAGAAACAGCATTGTCCCATATTATATATATATATATATATATATATATATATATATATATATATATATATATATATATATATATATATATACACATGGGTTGGGGGTTCGATTCCCACCATGGCCCTGTGTGTGCGGAGTTTGCATGTTCTCCCTGTGCTGCGGGGGTTTCCTCCGGGTTCTCCGGTTTCCTCCCCCAGTCCAAAGACATGCATGGTAGGCTGATTGGCATGTCCAAAGTGTTCGTAGTGTATGAATGGGTGTGTGAATGTGTATGTGATTGTGTGCCCTGCGATGGCACACTGTATTTGATAGTAAATCAAATATAAAAATGATATATAGTAAAAGTGACTCTGAGCATAATCTAAAACCTGTAAGGTGAGGCTGCCTCTCAAAGTCATGCCGCTCATAATGATGCACCATGTTCATCTGGTTCTGGTCCAAATGGACCCTCTCCATTCAGTGATTATTAAAAATCACCCCGTGTCCTTTCCAGATGCCCGGCTCTGGGAATAAATCAGAAAACACAAGAGAAGAGACAAAGGGATGAAAAGTTTGACAGAGAAATGGAGGCCAGTCTTGGCTTTCTGTCACCTTTTAGATCTGAGTGGATTGATTTCTGGAAAGGTCAAAAAGTACTACATGTATGGTTCTCAATAGTCACTATGGAATGCAATGAAAGAGTTCCAAATGGCTCTTTGCCAGTTTTTTCCAAAACTGCCTAAGTTGATAACCATTGCCTGTCTATCACTTAAATTGTTCAATGAAATCTTACTCTACCTTCTGATTATCTAAATAGCATCATACTTTGCATTGCATTTGTTATAAAATCTATGCAAATAAATAACATTTAAAACCAGCACGGTGCTACATCGTTGCATTGACAAATACAGTGAGCATTCCTGCTTTAATATTATCATGCTGTTGTGTCTGAGCTTAACTTTAAAATGAGAATTTAACAAAGATTCTTGTCTATTCATCAGTGCACTACACTGCAGGAATCACTCACGCAGATAAGAGTTTAAAAAAAAAATGCATCTTAACATTCTCACTCTAAAATGTCATGTTGTGCCAAACAACTCAGATGTTCATAAGATTCACTTGGAGGATTTCAGTCACGCTTGCACTGTACGTGATTAACAGCATTCAAGGATCCTGCAATTGGTTATAACTTGCTTTGAATTGAACATTTTTTTTATTAAAAATTACTTTGTTACAGGCATTATGCATTTCTGTATATAGCAGGTGATGTAAATTTATATGACAGAAATCAATAATAACGAATCACACATAAAACCACAATATACAAGCTTTGTGTAAAAATACCTATACAACAACTTGTTCAACATAAATTGGTCAAGTAACATAATGTTAGTTAAAGGTAACATGACTAGAAGCCTTACATTACATTGTCAAGCTAGTCACATCATAATAAACACATCCAATTGCAAAACGAATCATACTGAGCTTCACATGCATTACCAAATATTAAGAACATTAGCTAAGAACTGAGGTCTGGAGATAAAGAGAAGCTAAATAGTATCAAAACAGTAAACATAGCAGAAAACTCTTAAATGAATACGAATATTTGTTATTGTGATAAAGCAAATATGAGAAAACAAACATTCTAAACATTCTTTCTGATTTTTTTTTTTTTTTTTTTTCATTTTCAATCTTGAAATGGTCTGACGTGGCAGATATTTTTGCTTATTTCAAGCATTTATTAGAAGAAGTTAAATATCTGCCAATAGAACAAGAAGAATTTCACATGTGAAATTAGAACAAATATCTGGAAACCTCTCATAACGTGAAATATTTGATGAATTCAACTATATTTAAGATGTTTTCACTTGATAAGATATTTTTTGCAAGAAGTTCCAAGAAAGTTGTTAAAAGAAATAATGGCATGGTCACAGGCATTCGGGGGTTCGAGTCCCACTGTGGCCCTGTGTGTGCGGAGTTTGCATGTTCTCCCCGTGCTTCAGGGGTTTCCTCCGGGTACTCCGGTTTCCTCCCCCAGTCCAAAGACATGCATGGTAGGCTGATTGGCATGTCCAAAGTGTCTGTAGTGTATGAATGGGTGTGGGAGTGTGTGTATGATTGTGCCCTGCGATGGATTGGTACCCTGTCCAGGGTGTACCTCGCCTAGTGCCCGATGCTCCCTGGGATAGGCTCCAGGTTCCCTGTGACCCTGAAAAGGATAAGCGGTATAGAAGATGGATGGATGGATGGATGGTCATAGGCATGGACATGGAGACTGTGACTTTGCAGTCCAGTGATGGTTCATTGTTGTTATTCAGTTCATTCCTCATGCTTAGTTATCTAATCCGAAATTTCTTGTCATTATGTCTTTAAAGAAAACTGCCCAATCAACAAGTGCTGAGCCATAAGCCCAAATACAACCAACAGCAGAAAAGGCTGCTGCCCTTGTAACACACAGTAACACAAAGCTGTGATAGGCTTCTCTGAAGGAAAAAGTGAACTGAAGCCATTTATACAGTGATGGCAATGCAAACTAACTTCAGAACCTGCTCATAATTCTGGTCAGACACATCCCCGCCCTGCTAAATGTGCCTAAGCGAGATGGAATTGATGAGAAAAGCATGATGGTCAGCAGAAAATGAATGGGGTTATGCTACACTAATTCACTTCTCTAGCGTTTCTCTAATGTAGCATTCTCCAGATGTGCATGTCCTCAAGGTTGTCTCTACCTGCTAATAAAGCATGATTAGCATTCAGGATGCTTCAGGCTAATGGCTAAGGAGAATTTTTTATGCTAGCAGAAACATGCTTGCACAAATAGGGTGCACATTATAAAAGTGCACTGATGTGATTACAGAGTAATGTTGGACTTGTAACAACATGTAGAATAAGTGCTTCTGTGATTTTCTTTGTGGAGGTCAGGTAGGTTTCTGGATGTTCATGCACTGTTCCCAACCATCTGTTTCTCCAAACACACTCTCTGAAACAAAATCTCCGACTTTAAATTGTAAGGATTTATTCAGCCATCACCTCTGCAGTGTAGCATATTGTAGACTTTGAGAAACTTGTATGAAATATAACCACCCAGCTGCTCACTTCCTCTGTTTCCCCATCACAATTCCTCCATCCTGTCTCTAATCGCCCTCACTGGGAATGCAGTTAAGTGCCGACGGAAGACTGATGGTCTCTTCTATTTGTCTCATACACACATATACTCACACAGACATGAACCCAACATACACGCATAGGTCAGCAGACTGTTGGCTACTTAAGGGACTAATTGTGGAATGGACCACACAACTGGAATGGAAGTAGTATGTTTTATTTAAGTACTGCAGTGCACGCAGTAAGAAACAAGCTTTTACTGAACCCCACCGGTCCTGCAACGCCTGATGATGCAGTTTAAAGGTCACTGCACCTCTGACAAGCTGTAACATTAGGTCAGTACTCACTTCTTTTTTCATTCTTTTTTAAAATACGGTTATGAATTGTATCTTTAAAGCTTTAAGAACACTGCACCTCATCAAGTTTGTCTTTAAAGTTTATGTGTGTAACTTAAACTTTTATTGCACTTGGCAGATGCCCTTATTCAGAGTGACATTTATCTCATTTATGCAACTGAGCAGTGGAAGGTTAAGGGCCTTGCTCAAAGGCCCAGCAGTGGCAGCACTGGGATTTGAACTCACAACTTTCCAGTCATTAATGCAATGTCTTAACCACTGGGCAATCTCTGTCTCCCTTGTGTTTCTTTCATGTAGATAAAATTCCTAGTAATTTACACTGTGTTTCCAAGTTTTAGCAATAAACATCCATTTTACAGTACTTTGCATTGTGGGAAAATATAAAACATTCTGAGGGTTTACAGTGCATCACTAGGAAATGCATTTCATGTTGGGATATTTAGGTGCAAAGACACCTAATATTTTATTTCATTCCCACTTCGTTGATCAGTGACACCAAGATGGTTCTTGCATCTTCTGACTGTAAGTTAGTTGTTTAATGTGTATTTCTGATGTTGGCACTAAAAATGTCATCATTTATAGGACTACTTGTTGCTGAGTCATTCAATCCAAGTGACCAGTCAACCAGGCAACTAACTGTACAACAATAAATTTGATAATGGTGGGTTGGGATTTCCAATAGTACAATAAAAAAAAAACATGGCTATTCATATATAAATACACATACATTATATGGTGTTTAAAAAACCCTTTTGAGCTAATGGTAGGTCTCAAGATGTGGACACTGTGTGTCCTTTTACTTGCTTGAGTTTAGCGTGTTAATAGTTTAGTGAAATAGTATAACATAAACCCTCTCTTTATCAATACCATCAGTAACTCTCAGTAATTCAAGTGTATACATCAGTAATTCTGCATGTGTTGCAATACTGGGTTACAAGGAGGTATAGTTAAATTGAAGGCAAGACTATTTAGATCACTACAAAATGTTGCTCCAAGATCGTATGTCAGCTTAAGACAGCTTCCTGGAATGTCCTGTTAAGTGTCCTGACATCCAGGTTTAGGAAATATTACTCAAATAATCTTATTTTGCTTATAAGAGGGCAGTTGTTTAGACAGATAGTTATATGTGTGTAAATAACTACTGTGCAATACAGGGTAAAGATGCAATAGTTGCAGTGTATTGTGCAATGCTGAGTTTCCTATGTGGATATACAATCATGTATGTGTAGTTGCAAGGGTTTTCTAGATTTCCGTGTATTTGTGTAATAGTGTTGTTGTGAGACAAGCTGAATTGTAAAGAAATTTCACTAACTGTTTCAACAGCCATTTTTCAATTTAAAAATGAAACAATCTGTGGATGACACTTTTTTTTTCCACAATGAACTGACCCAATGTAAGCATTGGCTGGCGTTGTCCCGTAGCTAATTTCCAGTAGGATAAAGTGCATTTTGTGGTCACTGTTCCTGCATACACAGTTGTTATTTGTCTATAAGCTTTGTAATGAATAAAACAAAACAAAAGGGATGTTTTTACAGGAAAATTGTCAACAAGGGTTGTGTGATACGGTTGTATTATTTTCTATTATTTCACTTTTATTCCTCTTATGGCATAGCAATTTTAAGGGTTTTTTTTTTTGTTTTTTTTTTTAAACTTTTAGAAAGCACCACCTTCCATAATTGTTACATAAATGTTTCCTTTCATAAAGCTTTACATTATCAGTGATTATATACCTACAGTATATGTCTGTTAAATAACAGCACATTTTAATCTATTTATAATTAGGTTTAGATTCTGTGAGGCGTCCGCCATTCAAATCCCTGTGAATGAGTAGTTATTATAGAAACAATTAAGTATTAGCATGAGTGTTAATATAAAGCTGTGATTTGCCTTGGGGCCAGGACTACTGTAAAAGCTGTGTTGTTAGCTAAAAAATAATCAACACCTTCTGACCAATCAGATTTGAAAATTCAGTAGCAGTGTAGTATTAACAATTATAAATCTTCAGTATTGGGAAGATATTCAGGCCTCAAAGTTATGAGTTTCACACTCATTAAATTGTGACTGCTGTGTGGCAGCAAGCCTGTATACTCTGAGCTCACTATGATAAATTGAGAGCAATATGGATTAAATTTAATTATACAGAAAAGTGTTTATTGTGGTGTTTACTTTTGGGTATTGGGCTTATTAATTCAAATGCTATGTAGGTAAAGATGAAGGATATCATGCTACACCTCATTAAACAGAACTCTATCCTCTCTATGCTTCTCCAGAGACAATTATCCAGTAAAAGTGTAAAATACTGGGTTCTTGCTGAAAGGCTATCCTCGAGCGCAGTTGGACCAATCTGGGCTTTTGACAACATGATGGAGTAATAATGAGCTCAATACAAAGACTTTAAACATTCTCTTTCCCTCCCCTTTTGTGTCACACCATAAGCAGAGCCCATATGTGGTACTGTAAACCTTCACAGTATAAAGGTTCCCGGGGGAAGAGTGCTGACCTTTGCTGAACCTGTGCAGCACAATAGAATGGGGAAACATTTACACATATAAACTAAACTAACTGCACTGTACACATACAGAACAATGAGCAGTGCTGTCAATACCAACAATAGGATGAGCTGTTAAATCAGGAGTAATACAGCCTACAGTATATTACAGCCTCATCATTCTTCTAGCTTGACAGTCCTTACTACCCCATATATTTAACATGTACTGTAGATTATGTAGGTGTTTACATATTTCTTTTTATTATGATATATTGCTGAAGTAGTAAAGAATGTTCAGTGTAATGATGTGATATGACTAAACCATCAATATATTTGTCAATGTTGTCCAGGAAAGCTCAGGCTTACTGTTTCTCACATTCAAACCAGCTCAGCAATGTGCAGATGTAGTTGTGATACTCAATATTATAATTTCTACAGTATTGTAAATGTCAATTATCAGCCATGCAGAATAAATGCCACCATTCTAAACCTTTATGGAAGCTTGTTCTTCAGATTGGCAGCCTCTGTCAGATTTCATATATATATATATATATATATATATATATATATATATATATATCCCCAATACCATGGTGCAACCCACAATATAACAGAAGCACAGGAGGGTGTACTGGTAGCATTCTGTGCAAGAGATGAGCAAAATTGCAAAACGTATAAGGTCATAAATTCATAAATAGTAGTAAAACAAATGTGCACAAATTGAACTGTGCAAAATCTCACATTGTGAATTGTAATAGCAACATAATAAACATCTGTAAAGACATGACAGTCCAGAACACGGTGCATTACAAAGTGCAGGTTCAAAAAAAAGTTTGTTCGGCTCAGTTCAATCTGCAATTAGTTAACAGCATCCATATTATTCTGTACACTTTCAGCTCTTATTAAGTCAGAGTTAATGAATAGAAACAGGAAAATTGCATTTATATTGACTCCCAGCTTGACTGAGCGCCATAGATTGTCTAGAAAGCGTCAGGTTGTGTTAGTGTAGTGTAGGTGTTGGATGGTCGGAGCAGATGGGCCTCGCAGCAGCATTTTTCAGGGGGACCCCTCGCCCCTCAACAGGGCCGCTGCAGTCCCACATGAGCAGCAAGAGGGGAGCCAGGTGGCCTCGGCCCCTCGGACCAGCTGCGAGAGTGATGGGCCATCTGACATTCAGGGAGAAAATGATACACTTTCCACACTGCACACTTTGCATGTCAATACGTCCACGGCACAATAAAACGCACAGACAGAAAAAGGGAGGCCAATCAAGGAATGGAGCTAATTATCGTGACAGTCTGCTCTTTTTTTTAAAGTTGTTTTTCATCGGAGCACAATCGAGCACTCGAGGCAGAGCACAGTGCCAAGAGGATAATGAGATAACAAACCCATAATGTAAATGAACAATATCTGCACTAAACTGATATAGAGCGAAGGCCGGTGTACTACAGACAGACAAAAAGCAGCTATTCTTTTTTTTTTTAAAATACTTATAGGTTCACACTACACAATATAATCAGTAATTAAATTTCTCCTTTAATTAAATGCATTTAAGTGATATCTGGTTTGTGGTGTCCAGTACAATGGCAGTCACACTGATTGTGTTATGATGGCATGGGGGGTGTTGTGATGTGACAGACAGACTTGTTTTTCATTTAGCTTGTTAGCTGCTGAGCAGCAGTGATTCCAGGAGAAGCTCCAAGTCTTGTGGGACCCTGACTACAGTGAGAATGTGGCATCTCCATGACCTTTTCACCTTTAAGATTAGCATGGGTTTGGGGGTCTTTTTTTAAAAGCCCGGTATTAGTGACCAGAAGCCAGGGTCAGCAGCTGACATCACTCCCCCATCAGTCTCTCATGGAGTCCCATCCACCTGTTATTGAGATGAGAATGGGTGTGGATGAACACAGATTGAGGGCATTTAACTTATCAGAAATTACTGGATTGGTGGAAGCTCTGCTGTCAATGATTGCTCCCAGCTGATAAATCCAACAGCAAAATGTTCATGCTTTTATACGTATTAATCATCCTTGTTCATGACTGCATCAGTGCTTTTTAAATCTTTGACTCATTTCACGACTGCTTGATTTGACTGCTTGACTACTTTTTCATAATTCCAAATCTGCTACTATGCTGCCATTTTTCTTTCTTATAGTGTGTCTGTCACACCCCCACCTCCCATGAGTCAGTACAGTCCCATGTGCCCATGTGGATGGGAAGAGGAAGCAGAGCAGCTGTGGACCGGACACTCACGAGCAGAGAGGAAAGTTCCCATCAAGACTTTGTCTGCAGGAACAGCAGTAAGAGCTGTATCATCTTAATGCTTAATGGGGTCAACAAGTGACACAGGCTAGGGATTAGACCCCCAGTCTCTCTCTCTCTCTCTCTCTCTCTCTCTCTCTCACACATACACACACACACACACACACACACACACACAATCATTTGTCTTGCTATTCTTGTGAGGACCTTCCAATGCATTAATTGTTAGAGCAGCTAATTAATGCTATGCCTACAATCTAAAAGCCCTGTGGAAATAGATAGAAAATAAATATAACATCATACCTCCCCCATACACAAAGCCTGCCTGAACATCTGTAACAGACACTGCTTTTAAATTGCCATATCATGTCTTCACTTTTGATCAGACCATCATCTTCATTTGGAGAAAGAGAAATCCACAGCCAGACAAGTTTCAACACACTTGTCGAGTGGTTTAGACCTCAACTGGAAGGTTTTTGCAGCTTCTGTGATGGTATCCAGTGAGAAAAACAAGCACATTTAACACAAGTCAGCCAAATAGAGCTATCTGAACTATAGTACCTGAATCTCAGCACCCTAATATATTGGGTTTGTTGTTGTTGTTTGTATTGTTTGTTTGTTTGTTTGTTTTTTTCAGTTATAACCTTCTCCTGTAAAAAGATTCGGTCAGATGAATAGACCAAAGTGATTCTTTGTTGCCACCTTGTGGTAGATATATTGTCTTTTTTTCCCCTTGTTGTTTCAAACCCAATGATCTTACAATTTAGAATTAATGAATAAATATCACAAAGCTCTAAACAATTATGCATTCTGATCTCACAATAATAATACTAATGATGCTAATACTACTACTACTACTAATAATAATAATAATAATAATAATAATAATAATAATAAAAACAAATTAGTATGTGGGGCCCTGTTCAGCCACAGGTCTCAAGTTACTCTTAGTAAAAAAAAAATTTTTTTTTTAAAAACGGGTTTTTCAAGGGTGCTTTGGATAGTTAAGGGTTCTTCGCGTCCTAAAGAGGTTCTGCTTGAAACCCTGCAAAAGGTTTCAAATGATTCTTGGAGCCTAAGGGAAAGTTCCATTTCAGGTCAGGACTACATCAAAGGCCGTATGGAAAATGAGCTCTTGCAGCAGTGGTTTGATGATGATGATGATGATGATGGTGGTGGTGGTGACGACTCCAGCACCTCTGATGAAGAAGGCTTCTTTGCACACATGAGGCCTATATCCAGTCAGGAAATTAATCAGGCACTTAAATGGCTACCTTAGCAGCAAAGTTAATCACATGGAAATTCTGAAGTCTGTACATCAGTAACTGACATGTTGTGGCTTTATGAATCATTTAAAACTTTCTGCAATTATTATTGCAAGTTTATCTGTATTTGCATTTTTAAGTAGAGGTGTGTGAGCAGTGTTCTGTCGCTAAGTCATGTACATTCTAGCTTTAGCTCTTTTTTCGTTACATGCTACTGCAGGCATACTATGAAACAATAAAAATAATAATAATAATAATAATAAATAAAAAAACAGAATATTAAGCAAAAAAAATCTGATTCTATTCTTAAAACCTACCAATATGAAAACACAAACATATACATACAATGCTGTAATTTCTTCTGTATATCTCATACTAAATAGTTAGATCTTCAAACAAAATATAACAAAACATAAAACAAAGGCAACCTGAGTAAACACACAATACAGTTTTTATTTATTTTATTTTTCTATTGAAGAAAAAAAAAAGTTATCCAACACCTATCACCGATCTGAAAAACTAATTGCCCCCTTAAACTTAAAATCTGGTTGTGTCACCTTTAGCAGCAATAATTGCAACCAAACGCTTCCGATAACTGTAAATCAGTCTTTCACTTATTTCTAGGACTAGGATTTACTCCTATGCTTTGGATCATTATTTTATGGACTGAAGACAAGACAGGTCTTAGGATTTTCTGGTAGAGAGTACAATTTCCCTCAATTATTTAAGTTGCCAGGCCCTGAAGCAGCAAAGCATCCCCACACCATCACACCTCCACCACCATGCTTGACTGTAGGTATGATCCTCTTTTTGTGGATCATCAAGGTGTGTTTTGGCTAAAATTCAGACGAGCCTTAATGTTCTTCTGGGTTAGCAGTGGTTTTCACCTCACCACTCTTCCATGGATTTCATTTTTGCCCACTGTCTTTCTGATAGTGGAGTCATGAACAGTGACCTTTACTGATGCAAGAGATGCCTATAGGTCCTTTGAGCTTGTCCTTGGCTCTTTTATGACTTCCTGGATGAGTAGTTGCTGTGCTCTTGTTGGAATTTTGGAAGGTCCGACACTTCTGGGAAGGTTCATTACTGTTCCGAGTTTTTCCATTTGGAGATACTGACTCTCACTGTGGTTCTTTGGAGTCCCAGAGCCTTTGAAACAGCTTTGTAACTCTTCCCAGACTGATGTATTTCAATCACCTTCTTCCTCATCGTTTCTGTGTGTTTCTGGGTAAGACCGTTTACCCAACTTCATGCTGTTGAAAAAGTTCTATTTAAGTGTTGATTTGATCAAGGGGCCTTTCATTTAAAAATTTAAAATGGTCAATATAAGGTACTTTTATCAACAAAGCCTGTGAAGTCTCATTCAATATAATACATTAGTGTAAATACATCACTACAAACCAGTGGTATATTTTAAAGAACATATTATAAAATATCTATAAGGAAAAAAACATTTTTAAAAAATGAAATCTAACATTTAATGTGTTTTGTTGTGTTAAATCTTAACAAACTGAGTTAACTATGAAATGTATTTTTTTCTAACTTTAAATTATTTGCTTTCATAAATTCACTAGAGTTCCATCCAGGGTGTGTTTCTGCCTTGTGCCCACTGTTCCCATGATTATCTTGACTAAGCTGTTACTGAAGATCAATGAAATAATACATATCTAAAAGCAAGTGCAAAAATTAAATAGACCACAAAGGATGGTCCTACTTCTACTCAAGTACAGGATTTCTGTACTGTGTCAATCATGTATTAATGTCACCCTACAGTTGGAGTGTACACAGTCTAATGTATCTTGTATTCGTATTATTACATTGTTATAATTCATCATTCATTCATAATCATCCGTTTTCTATATCACATCATGTTCCTTATGCACACAGGAAAGGATCAGAATGATGTGCACTTGTTGTTGCAGATATCCCCTGACTTAAACAGATGATAAATGCTGACCAGGGGAAACATAATGAATGATCCTAATAGAGATCCGGCCTGTACTGCCGCTCCACACCACACCAGGGCAATGTGGCTCTGGTCCCTTAGAATGACTCCCACCATCACCTTTACGTAGGACAACAGGCCAGTGAAGAGAATCCATGACAAGACCTAGGACACATGTACGAATGTTCAGATTGCATTATAATGTTGATTGAGATGTAGGGCATTTTTGAGAACACTGAGTACCACATGCTGCATTGTGCCTCCAATGTAATTAGTTACCAATCACATACAATTTAGCAGAAGCCATTGGTGTAAGGGACAAGGGACTGGTGTAAGGGACAAATTAGAATTTGCTATCTTGCTATAATAACAAGAATGACAAGTTGCAGATTACTTGAGATGGCTGAATCTTAATGTGTGTACAATAAGTAAATGTAAAGAATTATAATGAATGTGTCCAATCTTACCTGCAAAGGGCCGGTGTTGGTGCAGGTTTTCATTCCAACCAAGCAGAAGCCACACCTGTGTCTATTGAAAGCCAAGATCAACTGATTAAAAGGTGGAATCAGATGTGGCTCCTGCTTGATTGGAATGAAAACCTGCACCCACACCGGACCTTTGCGAATAAGATTGGATACCCCTGAATTAGCCTATCACAGGACTTTGCAGAGGTCACCGTGGTCCAGGTGTATTTGACTTACAATTAGAATTTTTCCTAGTGGTGAGTCTTGCAAAATTGGACAAGGACTCATGACTGCCATAGCCATGTTGTATCCACCAAAACCAGTACCCAGCAAGCACAGAATACCCAGCAACACCAGCGAGCTATGAAAAACAATGAGAACATAAGAACATGAAAACATTGCACCTAATAGTGTTTATTAGCTAATTATTACAGGCACACTGAAGGACAGTCACACTAATGAAGATTTGATGGTGAAATTGCAGTGGAGTGAAATTAGATCCTTAGAGAAAATAAAGGCTTCTTTGCTCTGTCAAACTGCAAGAATCACTAACACTTACAGGTTTTACATTTATTCATTTTGCAGACACTTTCATCCGAAGGAATTTCAAACTGACAGATACATTGAACAGATAAGGGTTATGAACCTCACCAAGGGCCTGCCTTGGTGGAAACAGTAGTCCAAATCCCTAACCACTGAACCATCACTGACCACTAGGTTGTGAGTTCCCCATTAAGAACAGGTTATGGTAACCCCCGAAGAACCCTTGAGCCACTACAGTGGTGCTTGAAATTTTGTGAACCCTTTAGATTTTTCTATATGTCTGCATAAATATAACCTAAAACATCCTAACAAAAGTCCTAAAGGTAGACAACTAGAAACCAGTTTAACAAATGAGACAAAAATAAACTTGGTCATTTATTTATCAAGGAACATGATCTAATATTACATATCTGTGAGTGGAAAAAGTATATGGACATTTGCTTTCAGTATCTGGTGTGGCCCCCTCGTGCAGCAATAACTGCAACTAAACATTTCGGGGTAACTATAGATCAGTCCTGCACATCGGCTTGGAGGAATTTTAGCCCATTCCTCAGTACAGAACAGCTTCAACTCTGGGATGTTAGTGGGTTTCCTCACATGAACTATTGACTTAAGGTCAGGACTTTGGCTTGGAAATTCCAGAACATTAACTTTATTCCTCTTTAACCATTCTTTGGTAGACTGACTTGTGTGCGTAGGGTTGTTGTCTTGCTGCATGACCCACTTTCTCTTTAGATTCAGTTCATGGACAGATGTCCTGACATTTTCCTTTGGAATTCCCTGGTATCATTCAGAATTCATTGTTTCATCAAGGCCAAGATGCAGCAAAACAGGCCCAAACCATGATCCTACCACCACCATGGTTCACAGATGGGATGGGTTCTTATGCTGGAATGCAGTGTTTTCCTTTCTACAAACACTTCTCATATAAACCAAAAATTCTAATTTGGTCTCATCTATTCACAAAACATTTTTCCAGTAGCCTTCTGGCTTATCCAAATGATCTTTAGCAAACTGCAGAGGGGCAGCAATGTTCTTTTTGGAGAGCAGTGGCTTTCTCCTTGCAACCCTGTCATCTCCTGATGGTGGACTCATGAAAATTCACATTAGTCAATGTGAGAGAGGCCTTTAGTTGCTTGGAAGTTACCATGGCTCCTTCATGATCTTGCAAACTATTACACGTCTTGTTCTTGAAGTGATCTTTGTTGGTCAACCGCTACCGGGGAGGGTAACAATGGTCTTGAATTTCCTCCATTTGTACACATTCTGTCTAACTGTGGATTGGTGTAGTCCAGTCTCTTTAGAGATAGTTTTATAACCTATTCCAGTCTGATGAGCATCTCAGACTCTTTTTCTGAGGCCCTCAGAAATCTCCTTTGTTTATGCCATGATACACTTCCACAAACATGTGTAACAAAGATCAGACTTCTATAGATCCCTCTTCTTTAAATAAAACAGGATGCTCACTCACACCTGATTGTTGTTCCACTGATTGAAAACACCTGACTCTAATTTCACCGTCAAATGATCTGCTAATCCAAGAGGTTCACATACTTTTGCCACTCAGAGATATGTAATATTGGATCATTTTCCTTAATAAATAAATGACCAAGTATAATATTTTTGTCTCATTTTTTAATTGGGTTTTCTTTATCTACTTTTAGGACTTGTGTGAAAAATTTTATATATATCCATGTTTATGCAGATATATAGAAATTTCTAAAGTACACACTTTTAAGCACCACTCTATCTTCTAAGAGTCTAGAATATCAATATTGTCAATAGGGAAATATCAATGTCATAAGATAGAGTGCATCCGGAAAGTATTCAAAGCGCTTCACTTTTTCCACATTTTTTTATGTTACAGCCTTATTCCAATATGGATTAAATTCATTATTTTCCTCAAAATTCTACAAACAATACCCCATAATGACAATGTGAAAGAGGTTTGTTTGAAATCTTTGCAAATTTATTAAAAATAAAAAACAAAAAAAGCAAATGTACAGAAGTATTCACAGCCTTTGAGATGACACTCAAAATTGAGCTCAGGTGCATCCTGTTTCCAATGATCATCCTTGAGATGTTTCTACAACTTTATTGGAGTCCACCCGTAAATTCAGTTGATTGGACATGATTTGGAAAGGCACACACCTGTCTATATAAGGTCCCACAATTAACAATGCATGTCAGAGCACAAACCAAGCCATGAAGTCCAAGGAATTGTCTGTAGACCTCCGAGACAGGATTGTATCGAGGCACAGATCTGGGGAAGGGTACAGAAACATTTCTGCAGCATTGAAGGTCCCAGTGAGCACAGTGGCCTCCATCATCCGTAAATGGAAGAAGTTTGGAACCACCAGGACTCTTCCTAGAGCTGGCCGCCTGGCCAAACTGAGCGATCGGGGGAGAAGGGCCTCAGTCAGGGAAGTGACCAAAAACCCGATGGTCACTCTGATAGAGCTCCAGCATGTCTCTGTGGAGAGAGGAGAAACTTCCAGAAGAACAACCATCTCTGCAGCACTCCACCAATTAGGCCTGTATGGTTGAGTGGCCAGACGGAAGCCACTCCTCAGTAAAAGGCACATGACAGCCTGCCTGGAGTTTGCCAAAAGGCACCTGAAGGACTCTCAGACCAAAGTTTGAACAAAGATTAAACTCTTTGGCCTGAATGGCAAACGTCATGTCTAGAGGAAACCAGGCACCAGTCATCACCTGGCCAATACCATCCCTACAGTGAAGCATCCTGGTGGCAGCATCATGCTGTGGGGATGTTTTTCAGCGGCAGGAACTGGGAGACTAGTCAGGATCGAGGGAAAGATGAATGTACCAATGTACAGAGACATCCTTGATGAAAACCTGCTCCAGAGTGCTCTGGACCTCAGACTGGGGTGAAGGTTCATCTTCCAACAGGGCAACTAAGCACAAAGCCAAGATAACGAAGGAGTGGCTACAGAACAGCTCTGTGAATGTCCTTGAGTGGCCCAGCCAGAGCCCAGACTTGAACCCGATTGGATATCTCTAGAGAGATCTGAAAAATGGCCGTGCACCGACGCTCCCCATCCAACCTGATGGAGCTTGAGAGGTCCTGCAAAGAAGAATGGGAGAAACCACCCAAAAATAAAGCTTGTAGCATCATACTCAAAAAGACTTGAGGCTGTAATTGGTGCCAAAGGTGCTTCAACAAAGTATTGAGCAAAGGCTGTGAATACTTATGTACATGTGCTTTTATTTATTTTTTTATATATAAATTTGCAAAGATTTCAAACAAACTTTCACGTTGGCATTATGGGGTATTGTTTGTAGAAGTTTGAGGAAAATAATGAATTTAATCCATATTGGAATAAGGCTGTAACATAACAAAATGTGGAAAAAGTAAAGCGCTGTGAATACTTTCCGGATGCACTGTAAGTGATTATGATATCATAGCATACCGTTTGGGAGCAAACATGGCAATAAGGCAGGCCAGTGGATTAGCAAGTGATGACAGAGAAGCTGAGAGGTGATAGACCATATTCCCATAGGGCATGCACGAGAACGTCTGTACTGATGGCAGTAGTCCATTGGTTGCACAATTCACGCACACCACCATGCAGTAGATGAAGGCAAGCTCATATCTGGAATAGTATGACTTCACTATCAAAGGCTTGGGCTGGTCTCCAGTGTCCCTTTCCTGGCTGTTCTTCCCTGAATTGTTTGCTGCCTGGTTTTCCAGACCGCCACTAACCATTACCACAGTACCTGGTTCAGACACCAGATCTTCAGTGGAACGTGTTAAAGACCGAGGGACATGGTTAAGCAAGCCAAAAGCACCAAGACTTATCACCATCATGACCACCAGAAAAGAGAAGAAGATCTCTGTGGAGAAGTTAGGAGGAAGGTACTGAGCTTCCAGTGTGAAGTTCTCATGGCCAGGGTTTGAGAGGTTCCCTGATGTTTGGGAGACATCAACACATTTGGTCATGCCAACCCCTTGAGCCAGAGCTACCAGCCCAGGCAAAAACCCACTTAATCCTTCACCAATGAAATACGTTGTAATGTATTTGTTTGGGAGCTGCATCATGAAAGGCAGGAAGGTGACAGAGGATGTGCAGTCCACCAGAGACAGAAAGAATGTTATAATAAAGAATGCAGTGCTTCTCGGTTGACCCAAAAACACTGTTGTCTTCTTCCAGAACACTGTCAGGAGGATGCATGCTAATATACCAATCATCAGCACTGCACAGATCACCAGATTCTCACGTAGTCGACCCGGATATAGTTTATGCACAAGGGTAACTAGGATAGGGCCGATATTGGCCAGCTGGATGATGACTGTAAGGTACGAAGGTAAGTCCCATCCTTCTGGTAGAACGTTGACAATTAGTGGCAGCTCCACCCACATTCCATTAACGGCCACCCAAGAGCCAAGGCCAAAGGCGCAGGCCAGCACGTGAATATACAGAGACATTATGGGAAAACTGAATCCTAGTCTGAGATTTCAGGAATGGTTTTTTGTTTTTTTTGTATGGCTGGTATTTGTCTCTTTGCTTCTTGAAGATATCAGTCCACCACTCCTGAAAGAAGAGCAGAGTAATAAATTTTAAGGCAACCCTTGAGAATTTTACTAAGAATAGAAACTATTGAAAAAGGGTAGAAAAGCTCCCAAAGGATATCACATAGATGCTTACACTGCTTTTCAAGGAGAGCCAACTAGACCAAAGTGATCATAAATAACCAGGAGGCTGAGACTTAGCAGGTGCATGGCTTCAAGCTCCACACAATTTTCTTTATAAATATGGTCCACTAGATTTTTTTTCCTTCTGAAGTATCACAAGACGTTCAGGGTGTCAGTAGTCCTACCCTATACCTTTTCATTATCAGTTTGTTTCAACAGTTTCACTGTTCAGAAGGAAAAGTGGTTAGACCAAACCTTGGAAATTGGAACTGATTTCCATTTCTCAGAAACATACATGACCCATATTCATAGGATCAGACTAACAATCTGAATATGGGTCATGTAGGTTTCTGAGAGAGAGAATACTGAACTCTCTGTTCAGATGACCATTCCATTTAGACAAAGAAGTGCAAAAATGGTTAAATAAAAATAAATTATGAATGCAAATATGGAAAGGAAAAAAACAGGCAATGAAGCATATACTTTTGCAGCTACTAAAATCACTCCCATGCTGTTTCCCATGTTTCCTAAGAAACAAAGGATGCCATTCACTTCCAAATAGAGAACAACTTTCTTATTCTCACAGGAATATTTACATAATATATGCACATAGAAAATGAACGAAGTATCCACTATTTAACTCATAGTCCACTAAATGTTCATTTGATCATTTCCACTGTTGAGGCCTCTTACCTGTTGGAATTAATTAAGCAATACTTTAAAAAATAAATAAATAAATAAAATAAATAAAAATAAAACACTAATACATTTATAAAAAGCAAGTTCAAAAATCCTTCTGCTGCTGTCATTTAAATATTGTTAATATACATTCACTGGTCCATTTAATAGGAACGCCTGTACCCCTGCTCATTCATGAAATTATCCAATCAGCCAATCATGTGGCAGCAGCACAATGCATAAAATCATGCAGATAGTCAAGAGATTCAGTTTATGTTCACATCAAATTTTAAAATGGGGGAAAAAAAATTCGATCTGAGTGACTTTTACCCTGGCATGGTTGTTGGTGCCAGATTGGCTGGTTTAAGTATTTCAGTAACTGCTGGTTTTCTGGGATTTGCACACACCATAGTCTCTATAAACACATCACATGTTTTTTCCCTAATCTTCAAACTGTCCCGTTTCAGTGAGCCTGTGCCCACCGTAACCTCAGATTCTTGTTGTTGGCTGACATGAGTGGAAACCAATGTGATTTTCTGCTGTTGTAGCCTAACCACCTCAAGGTTTGACATGTTTTGCATTCTGAGATGCTTTTCTTCTTATCACATTTGCAAAGAGTGGTTATTTGAGTTACCATATCCTTCTTGTCAGCTTAAACCATTCTGGCCATTCTCCCTTGACCCAGAACTGCTGTTTGCTGGATTTATTGTTGTTGTTGTTGTTGTTGTTGTTCACACCATTCTATGTAAATTCTATAGATTGTTGTGTATGAAAATCCCAGGAGATCAGCAGTTTCTGAAACACTCAAAACAGCCTGTCGCAAGAACCATGCCACAGTCAAAGTCACTGAGATCAAATTTTTCATCATTCTGACGGTTGATGTGAACATTATTGATGTGAGTGTATAGAAGGTGAATCTAGCCTCTGAATTACTGCCTCAAAAGTAGGTGAAAGGGCACCAGCAGTGTTTATCACTTTTACAGAGGTTAGCAGTGTTAAAGTCTCCTTTCAGATTTTCTTTATTTTCCTTATTACTTATTAACCACTTTCTGCAATAAGGGCTTGTGTGTGGCATGCCATGCTTTTTCTTTCCTCTCTACAAAGAAACTATTGGAACCAAGTGAAGATATATGAATATGAAGATAAAGTTGATCAATTTCACTGACGTTAATATCTCATCGTTACTGAGTAACAACATTCTGCAATAAGGAGCTGTGAGTAACATAAAATGAGGTGACTGTAAAATGACTATTTTCAAAATATGCATGTGTTATCTTTAGATGGTAACTTAAGTTTAGGATTAAACCCAGGACCCTGGAGCTGTGAGGCAGCAATGTTACTCACTGCACCACTGTACTGTTTATTTAGCACTTTCAAACAAGTGACAAATGAAAGCAAAAACCAGTGGCTCTGTTATGCTGGCAATATTCTTCTGACTGATCACATTTACCCTACAATAAAATGTTTCTATCTTGATGGGAGTGGTCTCTTCCAGGATGACAAGGGGCACGAGGACTCACTGCATAGTTTAATGAGGATGAAAATGAGGCAAATCATATGCTATGACCTTCTTAATGCAACAGAAAACCTAAGGGAGATATTGAACCATCATGGTACGCAGCGTTCTCAACAACCAACATCAAAGCACCATTTAAGGATATTCTCTTTTGGAGAAATGGCGTTTGGCCTGTTGTACAGTTCCAGAGACATTGAAGTTGTTCTAGTGGCTCACAATGACTCAACACTTTATTAACGCACAATGTTTTTTCCTTTAATTTGTCACCCTCTGTTACTTTGTGAAATCCGGCTACAAGCAGTAGATCTCATATCAGTGTCAAACTGTACAAACATTAGATTGTTGGCTAGATTTGTCATTCAGAGGACTAAAATATTTCAGTCAACCAGGTGAACATACTGTATGAAATGACTTGCTAGAAACTTTCTTGTTATAAATGCGATATATGCTATTTCAAACAGGAACAATTTCACTTGTATTATTTCCAACATCAGCTTACTTTCAAAGTAAAATATAATAGTGTTTATATTGTTTATCTTATATGTTCAGCTTGATGGAAATTTTGTTTCTAGTAACTTGGCCCCTCATAAGATCCATTTGTATAAACAAAAGGATATCTAGATGTAGAAAATAAATATTTTAAGGAAATGTTTGAGCAGAACCCAATGTCAAATACAACAATATATCTGGCCTGTGCACATAGTGATTATGAGCCACACATTCTACATGTGACTAAGACATGTATAAAATATTGTTCAAAATTAAACTATCAAAATCTCAATAATCTACAATACGATTGCTTTTTTTGCACCTTTTTCACTTCACTACTCTCAGCTCATAAATTTCTTACTCACAGTTTGAGATAGTGGAAGGAACGAAGTCCAGAGGTCCTGTGTTAGGTCACACAAATTCACAGCACTGTTGAGTTTTAACAGCAGCAAAAGTGAGGAAATACTCCAACACACCTTCAGGACCACAACAACGTAGCACCACCATCCTGCTCTCAAATATTCAGTTAGGATTCTGGAGCATGGCAGGAGGAGTGTAAGTAACTGCTTCTTATTTTACTACTAGTGTAGCATTCCATTCAATATTAACCTTATTTTATGACTACATTTACAGCAGTGTTGCATGACTATGTATACTATATTAACCTATACTTTATGAAATTGCACTTTTTATGGCCAGCTTCTAAAAAGATTAGACATATAAAATTTACACTTATGACTATAGTAGACATGCCAATCCAGGCAGTGTTTTATTTTCTTTTACAATGTTCTCTATTCTTGTGCTCTAATTACAATAGTTAGAAGATCCTTTAGAATTGCAAGACACATTGTCTGCATATAGGTATGCAGATTTATGAGAGAGGTAGTTTAGTTCCAAAGATTTTGAATCTTGTATATGCAGTTCTGTGCAACTCCTTTTTTCCCTGTCAAGGGAAACTTCGGTATATAACTCATATTGAAAAGGTGAGTATGGACTGTGAGTACTGACACCCTGAACTTCTTGAGAAGAAAAAATTTTTTAATTGACCATATATATAATGGACATTGTGTTTATCTTCCCACTCATTTAGCAAAAGAAGACATATGTATGTATGCTCAAAAACAATTCCAATTAGCATTCTTCAGAGGGAACTCTGAAGCCATAGAGGGTTTCCTTTTAGAAACCGTACCTATATATATATATATATATATATATATATATATATATATATATATATATATATATATATATATATATATATACACACCAACATATGTATTGTAACTCTCACTATGTCTTCCAGGATTTCATTTATAACAAACCTTGAAATGAGGCAAGTGAACTGGAACATTGCTTCAGTGCATCAGATCTGTCTCCTAGTGGACACTTTTGAAATTGTTATGACACACCTGAACTATTTTTTTTTTTTTTTTTTTTTGCTTAGGACTGGATTTCACACAAGCACAAACTGGAAAGTTGCTTAACTAACTTGTTTCATATTTGACTGGGTTGTATTTTGTCATTCTTGGCCGAACATATTTCACCAATTATTAAATAAACCTGACAGTTATAGTTCGGTGAACAATGACCTAAAAATACCATAAAAATAGGTCTGCCAAATAACGTTAACCGAGATGTGATGATATTATTAAGCTCGGTACTTGGTCTAAGAGTATAGACCATTCTACCAATAAACTGTTTTAAATACTTTTTCAATGAGTCATGATTTATTCACATCTAGGGGCAATTTAGACTCACCAATTCACATACCAGCATGTTTTTGGGAAGTTTGAGGAAACCAGAGAACCCGGAGAAAACCTGTGCGCAGACAGCTTTGATGTCATGTTGTCGATTCATACAGCAGGCCCATTTGAAACATGAGTACAAACAGGTCTACGATACACTTTCTAAAAATAATGTTTTTCAATGGTTTTTCGCAATCATAATTTGTTTCTTAGGCACTTTTTATTAAACTTTTCTCTTTTTATTTCATTTGTTTATCAAGTTTCTGCCTGCAATATGTGCACATTTGCAAATGACGTTAAGACAAACATAACGTGTATGGACTTCTGAGGTTCAGAGAACACATTTTATATTTACCCAGGTTTAAATATCATTTGACAACTGCAGATTGCAAATACCAACTTTACTACCGAACATCTACAACGACATTACAATGCATAAAGCTGAGCTGAATTGCACTCAAGCAAAAGATTTTCGATATGAAAATGACAAAAATACAACCACAAGTCACACTCAATAAGATTATTTATGATATTATACAATCTGAATTTATAACAAACAATAACAAAAACAAAGATTAGTAAGATGCACAGTATTCAAATGATTTGTCCCAAGACAACCAAAGAACTGAACGCTCATCTTTCGTTCAGAAAAATGAGAAAAGGGAGGGACAGTAGTGGGATGTGTGCGAGTTGAGGCATGAATTCTTTCCAGATGGGGTTTGTATATGTGCATGAGGGACAGAAAAAGTCTAAGAGACAGATAGAGCAAGAAAGAGTTTGCACATTTATGAATTCAAGGATGACTGATCGGCGAGAGGAATGAAAATGAATACAAATGAGAAGAAAACAAAATGCTAAAGGCAGACTGTGTGTGTGTATTTGCAGTATAGTACAGTCTCAGTTGGTGTAAATCTGTCCCTCAGGCGGTTGTGGGAGCTTCATGTTCTCTTTGCACATCATGAGTCGTCTAAGCTCCTGCAGCACCACTCGGATACTATAGGAGTCCTGCCACTTTGCCAAAGATGACACTGCCCTCGGTTCCACCTTAAAACACACATAGAAACATAATCGCAACACCATAACATATTTCTAATCATAAAGAAACACACTGCCTTCACAGACGTTACTGCAGAACTATGTAAAAACACTGAGCATTTATCTGTTGCTGTGTGGGAAGATGTGCAGTTGGCTAAACAGCATCACTACAGTGTTCTTGTCACTAGTTAGCAGGATGTTACTGCAGCAACTTCTCTAAAATCTGTAATAAAAAAAAATAGGCGCGTGCAAAAAGACAAGCTCTTGTTCAGAGCTTTTCATCTTTTATCAGGTAGCCTACTCAGTACCTGTGACAGGTCTGCACAATAAAGTCATTTTGTTCTCATAACACTCAATACAAGTAGTATTGCATGTCACTACACCATTGCTGCAGACTGGTTTGGGACAGTGCCTTAAATCCTACAATTCCAAAGGCATGTACTTGCAGCTGTAAGATTAATGCATGCAGTGGATGAACATTATTAAATCTTCTTCAGTAAGTAACTTGCAAAAGATCATTCTAAAACCTATAACAGAGAAGCCAAAAACTTCTAACATCTGCATCAGATAGTAAAATTCTAAAATCTGAAATAAAGGCTAAAATTCTGCAATAGGCTGAAATTCTAAAATCTGCATTATAATAGTGAAATTACAAATCTACAATTAAGGGTACTGCACTGTAATTATTATTCTTTTTTTATTAATTATTGGCACATTCTAATGACAGTCACCTGATGGTCATCACCTACACTACAAGCACTTTACTTACTTTTGTTGCTACTAAGGGTAGCACTAAGGGTAGTTCACTGATGTATGGGTACTGTAATCAGTGTTTTCTGTTCATTGTCTGTGTCCTTGTTGTTTATTGTACTGCTGCAACAAAATTTCCCTCAGGGATCAATAAAGTACTCTGTCTATCTCGGTGTAAAATTCTAAAATCTGCAACTATGAGGGTGAAACTCTGCAGAAAGAGAAAAATTCAAAAAATAAATAAATAAATAAATCTGCAAAGAGAGAGGGATTCCTAAATGTGCAATGAAGCATGAAAATTCTAACATCTGTAATAAAGGACAAAATTTTCAAATCTTCAAGAGAACATAAAATTCTGAAATCTGCCATAAAGAGGGTAAAATTCTAAAATGTGCAACAGAAAGTAAAATTCTGAAATCTGCAACAGCCAAAGTTCTAAACATCTGCGATAAATAAAGTGAAATTTTAAAATCTTCATTAGAGAGCAAATTGCAAAGTCGTCCTTAGAGGGTGAAATTTCTAAATCTGCAACTAAGAGGGTGAAATTCTAAAATGTGCAACTGCATGGGTGATATTCGAAAATGTACAATAAAAAGCGTGTAAAAATCTAAAATCTGCAATAAAGAGTGAAATTCTTAAACCTGCAACTAGGAGGATAAAATTCTAAACTCTGCAACAGGGAGAAATTTGAAAATGTGTAATGAGATGAAATGTTTGACATTTGCAATAGAGGGCAAAATTCTAAATTGTGCACTAGTGTGTGAAATTCTAAAAATGTGCTATAAAGGGTGAAATTTTAAAATCTGCAACAGAACAAAAAAAAATCTGCAAGAATGTGTATAATTCTAAAATATACAATAGATGGTAACATTATAAAATGTGTAAGAAACAAAATCTGCAATTAAGAAGGTAAAAACATCGGTAGGGAACAAAGTATTGGGACACTATATTACAAATATACATGTAAAGCTAACATAAAAATAAATCCAATTCAAAAATGTCAAATATAATTGGGAATATACTTCAAATATATTTTTCTAATGAATTCATAGTGGTGGCAATAATTGTTAGAGACATATATATATATATAAAAACCTGTGTTGTGTTTGCAATTGTTTGATATCCATGAGAGCATAGTATTTTTGTGATTTTTTTTTTTTTTTTTAACAAAAGCTCAAAAGGTTAAACAATAAAGACAAATTTCCACAGCCTACTTTGCTTATATTTAACCGGAGTGCAACTATTAGTGGATGGCACTGTACCTGCAGTGGAAGTACATTAAATAAAGTGGAAGTATATACAAAAACAAAAGTATCTAAATATTTATTTCCCCTCACTGTATTTCCACAATTGCAAATGACATTCAAGATACATCACATCAAATATAAGCACTGTAGTGAGCGATCAGTTGAACATAAATTTAGTCCATGAAGAGCAGGATGAGTCATCCAGATTCGCTCACCATTTTTTTCCATTTCACAATTAAAATGACAATAACTACAATAACTGTAGCTATTTGTTCCATATACAGAGGTATGTAATGACACAAATGGAACCACACACAAAGCGCTGAAACATCAATTTCATGGGCACTTTAGATTTTTTTTTTTCTAGAAAGGCTCAACCAGTAACCAGTGTAACAAATTTTGGCACCACAGAACAGTACAAATAATTCAGCATGTTCCTAAAGTGGAAAAGAAAAAAGAAACTCACCACACCACTGGAGTTGTGTACTCCGTTTAAGTTGATCTTTGTCACAAATCTCACAAACGGGGGTGTTTCTGGATATCTGGGTCCACACTCCACTCGCAGACTGTACATCCTGTTCTCATAGATGGTCTAAAAAGAAGAGCAGAGGGAAAAAAATTTGCACTTTAATCAAAGAGCCAGTCATACAAGAAAAGGCCATGTTGATGTTTTAGACCAGGTAATTCTTTGTTGTATGCAAACAGGAAAGGTCAGAATCATCAAACAAAAAAAAATTGGAGCATTCACATGCTACAAGTTAGTAATCTATTTTAAGCCTTAATAAAAAGTTAAATTAGATATGCTCGATTTGTCTAAACCAAGTTACTCTTTCACACACCCTGGTATCCTGGTCTTGGTTCATATCAGAAATGTTAAACTGACACAGAGGATGTGAGTCATCATTCTTTATAAAGCAGGTGACAAGTGTTCCATATGACTAGCAGATCCCTATGACAAGTCAAGGGTCTGAGAGAGCAATGGAAGGGCTAAGAAAAGTGAATTCCTAGTTTACAAAACAGAGCAGTCGGAAGATTTCACAAGTACCAGTGATGACGAGGCCAACATGAAAAAAAGGGTGTAGGTCAAGACACTTTATAACTTGTGTTATAACAGTGGGCCAGAGTGCACTTCTTGAGCACTTGAATTTTGTGTTAAACCCAGAAGAAGAAAACTTTTCAATGTAGTTAGATATGAGCATAGACTGTCCAAAAAAGAAGCCAACTTGATTCCACCACACTGAAAAATGAATTACCTTTAGGAGGAAGAAAAAGAACACCTTTATACTTGCTTAAGTGCAAATGAGTAAAAGTGGGGGCTACTTACTGTATTACAATATCTTTCATAAACATTACACTAGTCTTTCTGAATGGGTTGTCAGAAACGTTGATAGCCATTTTGCACAGAAATGTTGAGAAAGCAACTGCAGAGTATTTTAGTAGTAAATGTAGAGAATTTTTACTTTAGCATAATACACAAAGTTTCCAGAGAAACTATATTCACTTTCATCAGGAAGTTTCACTTCCTACATCTTTATAAGCACATTTCAGAACTGAACCCATTTGACACTGACTACATGGACATGGACAGCAGTAATCTAATTATTGACCTTATTCTGAATGAGACAATATTGTGATTAAGGACTTTACGTGAGTTGCTTTTAGAATACTCCTTTCATGTTCCCGTTTTAAAATGTTATAGAACATAGATCGATTAACGGCACACATCATTACGCCCCCACGCCACACCGTCCAATGTTCCGTCCAGAATTTCACGTCTCAACATGCAGTTCGTCTTCGTTATGGTACCATATAGAGTTCCGGGTGTTTCATTTTTAATTTTACGAAAGCTTCAAGTGCAGTTAATCATCTGTCATGCTATAAGCGCAAGTGCTTCAATTGCAAATAGACCACTGATTGAAGTCATGGGCTGCGTCCGAAACCGCGTACTAACCTACTATATAGTAGCTGAAATATGTGTATTTCGCCTACTATATAGTAGGTAAGTACACGGTTTCGGACACAGCCGTGCTCTCGTTTGCCATCAAATGGTTGAGTGTACGTGTCCTGTAGCAAAATACGGTGAAAACTCCCACATGACATTAATAGTGTGATTAAGGTGTGTACATTTTTGTAATGCACGTCGATAATACGACTAAAATAGGAATACTCCACATGTCTAAATTCAATTTGTGTTTACTTCGGGTATGACTTCAGTCGGATTAAGGTCATCAATAATCGCTGTTTACATGCTAGTTTCTTAATCAGAGTATCATCTTAATCGGGTTAATATCATAATATTGTTGTCCATGTAAACGTACTGACTGTCAGTCTCTAAGTCATATAGTACCGAATTAAATCAGACCAAGGCTAGTGAAGGAGAAATATAATTCATCATTTTAATGTTCAGCGTCATAAGTAATCCTATAAACCTTGCTCCTACCTTATGGTCAAGGGAAATGCTGCCTGAATAACAGTAAGTTGTATTTAACATACAGTATGAAGGCCTGGTATGACACTGCTGTTGTGAGAACAGTGTCGAATGGGCTCTGCTGCAGCAAACATTTATTTAAAACAGACTGATTCATATACAGTGCATTCAGAGGGTATTCAGACCCCTTCATTTTTTTCACATTTTATGTTCCTCATTTATGCTAAAATGCCTTAATTTCTTTTCACATCAAAGTACACTCCATACCGCAAATTTCTTTCATTTTTTTTTTTTTTTTATAATTTGAAATATCCCATTGACATAAGTATTCAGACCTTTGCTATGACACTTGAAATTTAGCTCAGGTGCATCCCATTTCTCTGGATCATCTTGGAGAAGTTTCTACACGTTGATCACCTGTGTCAAATTCAATTAACTGGACACGATTTGGAGAGGCACACACCTGTCTATATAAGGTGAAAATGCATATCAGAGAAAAACCAAGCCATGAGGTCAAAGGAACCGCCTGCAGAACTTAGAGACAGGATTGTGTCGAGGCACAGATCTGGGGAAGGCTACAAACAATTTCTAATTCCAAACAGGCTTTCATGTGTCTTGCACTGAGGAACGGCTTCCGTCTGGACACCATAAAGCCCAGATCGATGGAGTGTTGCAGTGATGGCTGGCCTTCTCCACATACAATCTCTGGAGCTCAACCAGCGTGGCCATCGGTTTCTTGGTCAACTCTCCAAGATCCTTCTCCCACGATTGCTCAGTTTGGCCGGGCAGCATGCTCTAGGAAGAGTGCTGGTTGTTCCAAACTTCCATTTAAGAATTATGGAGGCCAGTGTGCTCTTGGGAAACTTCAATGCAGCAGAAATGGTTTGTAGACTTCCCCAGATCTGTCTCTGAGCTCTGCAGGCAGTTTCTTTGACCTCGTGGCTTGGTTTTTTCCCTGATTTTCGGCTGTTGGACCTTACAGTGACAGGTGTGTGCCTTTCCAAATCATGTCCAATTAATCGAATTTGCCACAGATGGACTCCAATCAATCCAAGTGTAGAAACTTCTCCAAGATGATCCAGAGAATTGGGATGCACCTGAGCTAAAGTTCAAGAGACATAGCAAAGTGTCTGAACACTTATGTCAGTGTTATATGCCAATGGTTTTTTTTTTTCTTTTTAATAAATTTGCTTCATTATCGCAAATCTGGTTTGTGCTTTGTCATGATGGGGTGTGGAGTGTAGATTGATGTGAAAACAAATAATAACTGAAAGCATTTTAGCATGCGTCTGCACAACAAAATGGGGGGGAGGGGGGTCTGAATACTGAATACTTTCTGAATGCACTTTAAGCACAGCAAAACCCAGTCTACAACTATTTGCAATAATACACAAAAAACAGGAGGCAAAGAGAAGCAGGAGATGCCTGAATTACACATGCATGTTTCCTACAGTGGCCAAATCATTTTCATATTTGCTGTGAGCTAATATTGACTTAATGGTTGTTTCTTTACCAAAACAGTGTGTTTGTGCATTACCCAGCATAACTATGTATGCTTATAAAAGCGTGTAACCCATAGGCGGCTAATTATGACAGCAGCGTGTTACCCGTGGTGGTCCGATGATCATGCCTCTCCAGCGTGTGAGGGTCATATCATCGTCATCCTCCAGCCCCCAGCTCACAGTTCCGTCCCCCACTCCTTTCTGGCCTTCCTCCAGCTCCTCCAGCAGCCGGAAGTTGCGTGGCACCTTCACGCCTGACCACAGAAACACACATCACAACATTTTGGAAACACAAGCTTCGAAGAGTAGCTAGAATTACCAAAGCTATCTAATAACAAACTCAGACTTTAAAGCATCTCATATTGTTTACTCAGGAGCTGCAATGTCTTATTAAATAGAGTTAAGTGCATGCATCAGACCCGCAGGATTTAGTGAATTTGCGATCGCAGAAATTAACGCAAAATCAAGCGAACGCTGCAATATTCAGAGGAGATTGCAATTTTTTTCAAAATTACTGCAGATTTTCCACAGATTTGGACCAAGACGTGTCATTTGACATCATCATAACGCACATTCAGCCAAAGCCCTCTTCGAATCCCGTGTGTCGAACATTTGTACAGCTAAAAACTCTCATTTACCAACAAATATCACTGTGATATTTGGGCCATGCAAAACAATTTTGCGCAACTGCAATTCTGTCAATTCGAACAGTTTTGAGAAGAAAAAAAAGCACAACACACTCCGCAAGTTGCATCGGCAATTTTGAAAAAAAAAAAGCCGCAGTAAAATCAAGAATTTTTGCAGCAACAATCACACACAATAAAAAACTCGGCCAAATCCTGTACGGACTGATGTATAAATTCAATTTCTCGGAAAAATCCAACTGCTCCTGCAATGCATCACGGTTCACTTGCTCATCAACCAAACACTGCTGATCACCACGTTCTAGCTGAAAGCAGAATCCAGCCAGGCAAGGTTAACTTGTAGCCGATTCAGCTCAGTGGCAGTGTTTTGTTGTTGTGGGCGTAAAGGACCTTCACTATTTCTTTCAAGGGCATCTGTCCCAGGAGGCCTAAACCTGTAACATTCTTCTTTACACATCAGCCACGTGCATTTGTCATGGTGCACTTCATTCATCTGTTTCTCCCCCCTGCAAGTTTGCACAAGCATCACTGGAAAGCTGGGATGCCATCTGCATTACCTCATCTGTCTTTCACGCACACAGTTCGACTGCAGTCCCTCGATTTTGTAAAGCCAGCAGTGTACACGACCAGTGTAAATTGTGCACCACGGTCGCATCGACAGCGTGAGGGTATGTGCATTTCATTTCAATTATATAGTCCGATTTCATGCAAACGCAAACAAGGTGGGGTTTTTTGTTTTTTTTTTAAACTTTCATTGCAAAGTCTCTCCTGAGTAATTTAGCTCACACCTAAACTGGCAAGAACTTTTTCACAGAGTGACTCCACAAATTAAGAAGCACGTGAAGCTGCTGACTTTGGCTTCTGCTCCATATTGATTTTTATTCCAGTGATGAAATGTTTAATGTGCAAGCTGCAGTATAATATACATCAAAGATTTCAAAAAAAAATATATATATATACACAAGATAAGGAAAGGACATAGCCAGAAATGCTGAGTAAGATGCAGAGGCCTAAAAAAATATTGCTGAATCATACTAACTTTTCTTTCTTTTTTTTTTAATGGAGTACATTAGGATAAATGCTTTAGAGTAGTGTTACAAAATGAAACCCATAATTACATTTAAGATATCACATGATTTCAGATGAGGCTTTTGGGTAGTGCCTTTGCAGTAAATGGCACTCATATGTTAATCAGCTGTGTGAATACTGCCAAACCACTAGCACCGATTATTCTACTTAAAGAAATAATGCTTGTAATGCATGCTTTTGGTTAAATATAAAATGAAGGTTAATAAGGTAAACGCGTGCACTTGATTAAGGCTTACATCATTCACACTGAATGAATGGTGCTGCAGTGCTGTTACCATTAATCGGTTATTACACTGGGTGGTTTTTTTTTTTCATTATTAAATAAGCTTACTTACAAGCAATACAACTATAATTACGAAAGTATCAAATCCAACGCCCAATATTATTCACTGAGTAACTGAGTAGCATCAACAAAGCTTAAGGGACAAAGCAGCTGGCAGCTGAATAAATAAACCTAGCACAACACATACATGACAATGAGCTGACGATTCATTTACACACCCCATTCCTCTAATTAATTGCCAAGCAGTTTTACAGTTGAGGTCAGCTCACATTTAGCCACTATTAAAAAAAAAAATCTGTCTCTCCAAGAAGCCTGCTGAAGGAACGCAGAAATAAGATAGCCAACATTAATTTATCCGCTTGTTAGCCGGTAGCCTTGCTAATACCAGCAAAGTGCGCTGCTGCTCAGCGGAACTGACGCGCATTTATGCTTCTATGAATGTATTTATTGTAAACATGCCTAAACAAATACACAGCCTTAATCTCCTGGTTATCAGTAGGTCTTTGACATTCCCTTGCGAAGCATTAAAGCAGACCTGAAAATGAGGGAAATGATTTACCTGATCCGGCGGCGACCGCCATTTTGGAAATAAACAGTTAACGAGTGCGCGCACGCACACGTGGCCGCGCTCAAAACGGGCAGAATGCGCACGCGCGATCAAAATGTAAATTTTCAATGAAATGGTGAATGCAAAAAAAATGTTTTACACTTACACACACTCTTTATATATATATATATATGTATATATATATATATATATATATATATATATATATAAATGTGGCATGGCTACATATGTGGCTATCTAATAGGTATATTACTACACAGCAGTTCATTCAACTTAATTAAATACATTCTTAGGAAAAAGAAAAGGTACTTTGTAGTGCAATTTAAGATACTTTTTTGATTTGTTCCCTCTGGAGGATATGTTTTAAAAATAATAATAATAATAACAATAATAAACTACACAAGGTGGTTTCCTTTCAAGGGAGGGTTCAAAATGTTGTAGGTTTCCCTTCAAGGAAGGGTCCACTGTAATGTTGTATGACTATAAATTACATGTCTAATAGGTCTATGATATCGGGTAGTGTTACTCATTGGGTGGCGTTGCACCTTCATGGCTCCAGAGAACCCTGGCTTACTGTCTATGTGCAGTTTCATGTTGTGTCTGTGTTCGTGTAGGTTAATTTCAGGTTCTCCAGTTTCCTCCCACTCCCAAATACATGCAGGTAGGTAGGTGACTTGGCTACGCTAAATTGCCTCCACGTGCAAGTGTGTGAACGTGCATGGTTTCCTGCAATAGACTGGCATCCCATCCCACTTTGTGCCCAGTGTTCCAGGAAAAGGCTTCAGATTTACTGCAACCCTGATGAGGATAACGTGCATACTGAACACTCTTAAGAAAAAAGAGAAGGTTCTATCCTAAAAGTTTCTTTCATGTGACCTTCTGTGGAATAATGTATGTATACAACTCTACATAGGAAGGAAGGTTTCCCCATCAGATAGGTAGAACCTCTACAGGAACCTAAGAACTCTTAACAAACCAAAGAACCCAGAGTAAGCATTTTTTTTTTCTAAACGTGCAGCTCATATAGATGTAAATAATCAGTGTAGTGGTGTATGTATTTTGACTAAATCCCTTCAGTAATGAGAGCTCTAGAGCAGTGGTCACCAACCCTCTTCCTTGAGAGCTACCTTCCTGCAGGTTTCATCTCCCACCAAACTCTAACACACCTGTTTTAGTTGATCTTCTTAAGGCATCAGGAAAGTAGATCACCAGGTTTTGGTGACCACTACTCTAGAGCAATGATGAAGGCAATACATCAGTGCCATTATGTGACTGTTCATTTTGCACACACAAGGAAGCAAGTATGTACGTTATTCTGCAAATGATGTACATACTAATTGAACACCACCATCCTCACGTTTTGCTACCATATGTCTAAAATGTGGACGGACTACCGTTTGTTTTGTTTTGCATTTAGCTTACATAGATCTAGTCAGCTGATATTTTTTATTCATGTATTGCCAATTACCAATCTCAAAAATCAACATAAACACCACACAATGATTATATCTGACAGTTTATTAATTTCATTATAAATATAATATATACAATGTAACATTAAAGTCTTCCTATTGGGAGACAACAGAAAGGCATCAAGGCATTATTTTTGATATTTAAGTTGACTGCCACAAAATCCACTTTAACCAAATCCACATGAAATCTGTCCACACAGAACAAAACTTGAATCGTGTTAACTAATCTGAGACCTTGACGTGTGTCACATCAAATAAGAAAGTGCTACAGATAAACTAGATACTCACTTGGAGCTGCTACCTTCTGTAACAAAATCTTCAAGTCAAATACATCGAGATGGGACATGTACAATAAAGGAATAAATAAGAATGACATACAATTATTATTACCCCATGGAAACTGACATTAAATTTGGTTTCTGTCCGATCAGTGTTTCAAAAGTCTGAGCACTATCGTAAGCTTGTCCATTCCTAAAGCCACATTCAGTGATAAAATCAGCCCGTTTTGTAGACCACAGGAATAATATTAACATAATAATACCTTCAAACATGTATGCAAATGTTATGACACTTCATGGGCAAGTTACTAAAATTCCTGCAGGTAACAAATCCAATGCAACAGCTTTATAGTAGTAAAAGTACAAGTGGAACCTCAAAGACTGTACCAAGCACAGTCACAAATCACTTACACATCATTACTACTGAAGGACTGTTCCAACCAATGCATTTAAATAGTTTTTTTCTACATTTTCAAAATGTTGACCGATTTGGAGATTATGACCCAAAAATCTGAACATGACTGGAACCTCAACATCAGTAGAACATTGATAATAGTCCAGCACTGATGGAAGTGCCCTTTAATATCTTATCGACAAGCTAAATAAGTGGATATATTTCATCATCCTATAAGCATGGGGAATAAAATAGAAGTGCCAGTGGCATCAAATTCATGTGGATTTTTACATGGGAACCAACATGAATGTATAAGATATGATTACATTATTCACAAAACACAATATTCCTTATATTCCGATTATTCCTTTCTACCGCCGTAGTTATAAGTACTTTTGTGAGAAAAACTGTGTCAGTTCTCCATGGCTTAAATTAACACCAGGCTAACCACCCTACAACATGCCATCAAGTTAAATCATCAATGATCAGTATCAAATGATGAAAACACCACACTTAAACCTTCATTTACAAACCCATACATGGAAAAAAAAAAATACTACAAATATACAATGTTAAAAAAAAAAAATTTAAAAAAAAGAATGTCTGAAAATGTGCACATTTCACAATCAAATTGGGGGGGGGGGGGAACCATCCTGGCAGTTGTTCTTATGCTCCAAGTAATTTGACACCTTTGCAGTTAATTACCCTTTTTAAAGCGTTGACCCATCACATATCAAACAGTACTAATTAAATACTTTTCTAGCCAAAAAAATAATAATAAAAAAAAAAATATTCAAAGACCAGAGCTTAAAAAATTTGGCATACTGGCATATGATTGAACATTTCATACATAGGAAGCACCTTACTACCATATTACATGTAAGTTTGTTTTTTCATTTGACCAGACAAGGATTAATATTTTACTCTCAAGGACAGAGATCGAAAAATGTCTAAATGGAGGATTACACTCAATATATCACAATCTGTTAAAGTACAGTAGGACAAGATCAACAGTTGACGAAGGCTGAAAATAAAAAAATGGCTCAAATAAAATACATTTGGACAAAAAAAAGCAAGCGATTGTAGTTTTTTAATATAATACCTTGTTTATACAAGAAAGCTATTCCTTCTAGACACGTCACTCATTTTTATCACTATAGAGTCCTATCATTTCAAGTAATCTTAGAGTGTAATAATGAGGAATTCTGACCAGCACTAGCTAATTCATGTATACACTTCTCCAGGGGAGGGGGGAGAACAAAAAAAAAAAACCCAAAAGCACTATTTATTCTATTTATCCCTTCAGTCAAGCAAAGCTGTGTAGTCTGTTCATGGCAAGTAGTAAACTATTCATAAATGTAATTTTGTGCAGAGAATATACACATAGCTTACAGGCCCAATATATACTGAGAACAAACAAGTGGAATAAGGCGAGTGACTAGTAATTCAATGTAAAGCGTTGCTTCAGATTGACATTATTCAAAAACTACAATATGATAATAATTAACATTATATTTTGGTCAATTTGCACATATTCTTCAGTTAGAGAGCCATTAGAAATGGATTTATAATGAGCTGCATGTCAGTTAAGTGGTATATGCAGCTTTTGGAAGTGTTCTAATATTCTTGAGAGCAGCTTCACATGCTCAAACTGACCTAAAACCTTCTGTCTCTCACATGAGCCATGGGCATGTAAAGACTAATAGCACAAGATCATCCAACTGAGCAGCCATGCTTAACTATGTTTAATTGATCATTTAAGACAAGGAAAAAAAATCAGATTATATTACTAAGTCTACACAAGTCTTTCCTATGCTTCTGAATTATATTTATGATGTATAAATTATATATATGATGTACATATATATATATATATGATTTAGGATATGTTTAAGTGCTTAAAGCTCTGACTAAAAATTCAGTCTAGAGCACAAATAACTGTTTGGTTGTCTTGTAGAGCCAGAACATTAATGGGAGAGAATATGGTTGTGCAAAAATAAATCTTTATGGATGTGTAACAGTGTGGAAAAGCATACTATAACAAAAGTGTGTATGATTCATAGGCATAAACCAAAGGTTTTGTATGGAGTATATGTAGAGTGCAAGGTGTACATAGAGGAGTGGAAAGTGTCAATTTTGGAGTGTGTGTGAGTGTGTGTGTGTGTGTGTGTGAGAGAGACCAGCGTTAACTGTCTCTGCTGCATGTACTGCATAAGTAAGGCGGACTGAGGAAAGACTGCATATTCAACGGCTTTGTCTGTTCAGACATCAGCAATGGGTGAAGACACCGGTTCCAGCTCTCCATTATAACGAGCCATGTCAGTTTAAAAAAAATAAAAATAAAAAGTAAAAAAATAAAAATAAAAAATTAAATAAAAAAAAAAAAGAGAGAGAGAGAGAGAGAGAGATGGGCCAGGAAAGAGGTGGTTTCCTCCTAGCAGACTGAAGTGTTAAGAGAGGAGCCGTCATACAGTTAATCAGACTAGTCAGTTTGCAGAAATCTGTGAGCAGTTTTTTTTTTGTTGCTTTTTTAAAGGCATCTGTTTGAACTGCAGCTCACTGTTCAAGTATTTTTTTTTTTTTAAATGTGGATTTTTCATTTTGCTTTCTACAGGGCATTTTTTTATGCTTAATACCCCTATGCCAGAGGTAAAATGGCTTCTTTGTGCAGGGAAAAGGGAGAAAACCGTTGAGTATAAAAACAGATTTGATAACTGTTGATGGATGAGAAGTGCAGAGAAGTATTGCTTGCAAACACACTCTCCACTTCTTTCCTCCTTTCTTCTCTCTGTGGGCTGGAAGCTTTTGCATTATCTGAATCATTCAGTTTCTTATCAGCCCCACTGGCTGGGTGAACACTGGGGAGCTGAATGAGGAGGAGATGGAGGCTGGACCTCTTTGCAGAGGTATGAGGTAGGAGAGGGACGCTGGCACTAGAGGAATGTTACTGGGTTTTTTGGGCCCATTTCAAGTCATCTGATCTGGGCTTCTCTCCTGTCAGGCTCTGGATGAGGTCCTCCAGATTCCTCCAGAAGCCAAGCTTCTCCAGTGGGTAGTTCAACCAGCCTGTTTATACACACATACACATATATACACACACACACACACACACACACGACTCAATAAGTTAGTGTTTTAGTAAAACAAATAGTGTGCATGTTAACCATGTGCAAAATCCTGTAAAATGTTATACATGAAATAAACAGTACAGAATATTTATTGTTTAAAGGAATGTAATTTTGGAGATAAAGTTGTGTGTGTGTACCTGTAGTAATGCAGAAATAGGTCTCATGAGGTGACACATGATGAACTCTGTGGTGTTTGCGAGGGAGGATGATGTGGCAGTCCTGCAAGAACATGACCCAGCGTGGCAGCCCATAATAGGTGTGAGACCACTTATGGATCTGATTAGTCAGTGTCACAAAGATGGCCAAAGAATACAAGTAGCAATACCAGGGGAAGATATGATAAATCTCCACTGAAAAAAAAGAAAGAAAGAAAGGAGATTATGGCTGTGGTGCTTATATGGCAGAATAAATTCACGGAGTCTGTGGGTTTTATTTTTGTGCCGGTGCACCTTGTAACTTTATGGTGTAAGGCTGACATTTTGCTTCTTTGTTTGGTCCTGAGCCATTTCCCCCCTTTGCCCAGCTGCTATTTTTGAATGTGCTAACGTAGGTAGAGACATGCAATAGGGAGTGTGCCTTTCTAAATCTGCCAGCACAGTGGTATTTTCAAGCCCACTTTGGTCCAAAATTGTGCTTGTTCACATGGACGTGTATGGCGGATGTGCCATATAATCTAAAAATAAACGGATTAAAAAAGGAAAAACATATCATTGATGTTGATATGGTGGTGTTTTCTCCAAGTAGAATTTTTGGAAGGAGTCTACAGTGTCAGTGCTTTGGAACAGTCAGAGGTAAAGCTCCTTTAAATTTATTGCAGTGGGAAAGTGTTTAAGAGAGAGGAGGTTGCACTTTAAGGTTTCTTGGTAACAAGCTTTTATTAAAAAAATATATATTTTATATATATATATATATATATATATATATATATATATATATATATATATATATATATATATAAAGTCATTACTCATATCATTACACATGGAACATCATATAATTAACAATTAGTCAAATCAGATCTGCTATATTTTTCGCCATCATGAGGACCAAAGACTACCCTCTTATAACTACCCCTGTGGGCACTGTTTTTGCCTTATATTTGCATTTTAAGTTCATTAAAATTGTTCACTATGAGCAAAATGTGTGAACATGTCATAGTATGTAATGTAATAGTGTTCCCAGCGTATAACCGCTGTCTGTGTGGGAATGAGGACACCCGTCATCTGCCTTACCTGGTGTTAGAGTGTGGAAGTTGTAGGCCATGTTAGCCAACGGAATGATCGTCAGCATGCAGTTATCACCGTTCGTCTCTATGAAATCGTGCCGTGTGATGGCTGTGGGATCAATATGATGTTCCCGAAACGGACGGATAAATGCCTGCGGGAAGGAGAGAGAGAGAGAGAGAGAGAGAGAGAGAGAGAGAGTGAGTGAGAGAGAAACAGTCAATCCTGGCAACACACCACACTCTTCATAAACACAAGATTCTCACTCTGCACTCTCCTGATCTAAAAACAGCACACCATCAAAGATCAACTGTATCTTTCTGACAGTGTTAAAAATTTAATGTCCCCTCAACACCTGAAAGATTTAAAAGACAGAGAAGCAGGGCACAACTTGCTGATATTCTCTGCAGCTATATAGAACATTAAGTATATTCATGAGAACTGGGGTACTTTCTAATGGCCAGTTCATAGCTCTTGGCACTTCCCCATATCAGTTAATGCAGATTTATTTTTAAGTACATTTACAGGATAGTAGAGGAGAAAAGTGAAGTCTGGTCTGTCCAACTCCATACCTTTCCAACGATGGGCAGATCCACAGACCCCCACGTGTCAGCCCCCCAATGGACCAGCCCAGAGGCAAAGTCTGCAGTAAGGATTCCTCCCACTGTGTACACACACGGTATTAGAATAAAATAGTATAAGAAGAGTCTGTATTTACTTACATAGATATAACTTTGTCTACATTTAAAATAACTAGAAATAGTACAAGATAAATCAGATTCTTTCACTGTTTAAGTTATAGCCATTAGAGGTCGACCAATAGTGGATTTTACAGATATCGATAACAAAGTTGGGAAGTACCTGCCAATAACCGTTTAAATCAAACCGATAGTTTTTAAAATTGATTATCGACTATATCCATTAGGGATGGGAGGAAAAAAAGATGTGGGATTCTGTAACGCAGATTCTCTCCTGAACATTTCTGAAACGTCCTATTCAGAGTTTTACACAGGTGCAGGCACGCTGGGAATTATACTTCTACACATGCCATGCCATTTGAGATTCAGTGTGACTCATAAGACATGTAGCTTAGCGTGGGTTTTAGGACAAATTCTTAATTTTCTATTTAATTAACAAATTGTTTCATGACTAGAAATCTGATGCATTTACATATACAATTGAGGTCATGCAGTTATTCAGAGTCTTTTTGTACAATGATGCACAGTTTGAGAAAAAGAGTGACGTTTGTTCTGTCAGCCCGAACAAGCATACTTTATTTATGACAATGAGAATCAGAGTGAACATGATGCTTAAGTTTTTAAAGCAGTGTCTTTTTATACTGAGAAAAAAAAAAATGAGGTAGAGGTACACTAAGAGTCATAAATAATGCATTTCTAACTGCACCCTGAATCAAAATTGAAGATTCTTTACTTATAATACTGATAGGTTTGGCTAAAGTTATCTTGTTTAAATTTAGCCAAATACAGTAGCTATCAATTATTTTTCTACTTAATGAGGTCCCAGTTTAAAGGTTTTAACTGCCTGTGAGACTGCGTACTATGAGGTCTAACTATGTTTATGGGTCCAGTCTTTTTTTGAGTCATGGATTTGTACATTTTAAGAAAGGCTTTTCCAGGCATATAATGCACAACATAAAAGAAAAGGCTATTTTATTTTCATGAATGATGAAATGATAAGTGACAAAAATTCTTAAATTAGCGGAATATTTCGGACTATAACTATAAATATCGTAACTATTATTTTAGCTAGTAATGTGCAACCCTAGAGCACACATTACGTTTTGCACTTCATGTAACTGTGTTACAGGTTGCATCATGGAAACTACATTTTGAAATTTTGTCAAAAAATACAACCTGTCTCCTCCTGCAAAAATCTGACACAGTATGAGGACACTGGAGACCGTGACAATGTTCTAAATATACATGCCTACTCAATTCAAGTCTAGAGTTTCAGTCTAGCTGCTTACATGGACACAATTGTGTGTGCTGAGTCATACAGGGTGATTAGTACAGCACAGGCATGTTTGTTAGTCCATTGTGTGATCTTGCATGCGTGTGTACGTGTGTGTGTGTGCTCATGTGTAACTCACCAATTCCCAGAAGGATGTACCAGACATGGCCCAGGTGGAACTGGGCGAGGAGGTAAAAGAAATTAAAGGCCATGAGCGTGAAACAGAAAATAACACTGATCCATTCCTGACACCTCTTACCTAATGTGAGAGAGAGAGAGAAAGAGAGCGAGCGAGAGAGAGTGACTCACATGCAAAATAGCTCAAATGTCTGCCTTTACTTTGTGTTAGTATATTTCTCTAATATAGTTACACAGAAACACACCCTGTAGACCTATAACCAGCTGTATATGGGGGTGTGTGTGTGTGTGTGTGTGTGTGTGTGTGTGTGTGTGTGTGTGAGTGAGAGAGAGAGAGAGCTTCTGATGGGTTAATATATCTGCCCTATACCCAATTTCTGCATCCCACTCAGATCACGGAACAAGGGGATTGTTTGACTACAATCACCATATAAAGAGCCATTAATATCCATGAATGAACAACACTACGAGGTCACTGTCTCCCACTGCTGCTCTGCTACAGTTACAGAAATACGATAAATCAACGCCCCGCGTTTTGCTCTTTTGCTCATTTACAGTACGTACTGCTCCTCGCTCCTTTCAGGCCTACACTCCTGCATGCGGCGCATCTCTTCAGCATGAGGACACCTGGCAACCTGCTGCATGACAACAAAACAGAAAGATCTCATCTTTAGTGGGTTTCTCAAGTTAGCTCCAACCATCCATTTCCTTCACAGTAGCTTAAAGGTCCAGGAGACAGCTCAGCTAGAGTAATTACACATGATCCCACATTTTGATGTGCCAGACACAAGGAACTGAGCAGAGGCATGGGATTGAGCTAGAGTTAGTTCAGATTATGGATCTGTTTAAACGTAACAGACTCAGAATATAACGAGCGGGAGTCAGTTCTCCATCCATCCATCCATCTTCTGTTCCGCTTATCCTACACAGGGTTGCAGGGGAACCTGGAGCCTATCCCAGGGAACTTGGGGCACAAGGTGTGGGACACCCTGGACGAGGTCCAAACCATTGCAGGACACAATGGCACACCCATTTACACTATGGACAATTGAGAGATGCCAATCAGCCTACACCGCATGCCTTTGGACTGGGGGAGGAAACCGGAGTACCCGGAGGAAACCCCCCCCCCACACACACACACGGGGAGAACATGCAGACTCTGTGCACAACATTATAAATGGCATAACACCCTAATGTAGAATGACATTAAAGTTTTAGAAGTTGTCAGGCATTTTGCTTCACAATGTAACCACTGTTGCATTTTTTCATATTTATAGTCATGTGAAAAAATAAGGAAATTGTTGCCTTTTTTGACATATTTGGACAAGCAAACATTTGATCTTTGAAACTGTGCCTATTAATAAAGTTCATATACTTGAACAAAACCACAAGGAAAATCAGCTTTTTCAATTATTTGTTCAACATAAATTTCAATAGATGTTGATATTCTTCTGAGGAAAAAGTAAGTACTGTACACCCTTGGACTGAGGATAGTATTGCCCTCTTTAGCAGGAATAACTTCTTGTAGGCATTTTGCATAATTGTCCATAAGTGTCTGACATTGGCTTGCTGGAAATTTTGACCACTGTTCCATGCAATATTCTTTCAGTTGCAAGATGTTTGATGGTTTTCTTGCATGTAACTGCCCATTTCAAATCCCCCCACAACATTTCAATGGTATTCAAATACGGGCTTTGACTAGGCCATTCCATAACCCTCCATTTCTTCTTTTTGAGCCATTCCTTGGTGGATTTGCTAGTGTGCTTTGGATCATTATCCTGTTGAATGGTCCACTTTCGGTTCAACTCCAACTTTCGGATAGATGGCCTCACATTATCGCATACATCCCTCTTTGATATGATGCAGAATTCATAGTTGAATCAATTAATGCAAGCTGCCCAGTCCCTGAGGCAGCGAACATCCCCAAACCATAACATTTCCACCACCGTGCTTCACAGTTACGAGGTGCTTCTCCCGAAAAGCTGTCTTTGGTCTCTGCCAAACAACTCTATGATTCGTCTGTCCAGAGCACATTATCCCAAAAGGCCTGGTATTTGCCTATATGCTCATTGGCAAACTGTAGTCTTGCAAAGGCTTTTTCCTGGCACACCTCCCAACTCTTTAGATCTTGCCATGATGACACCACACACCTCAGTAGCAAAGGGAACACCAGACACTAGATATGAGAGGGGGTATAAATAAGACACGTTCCACCTGCACTCCCTAAGCAGGTTCTAATCACTGACACCCAATCTTGAACACCTGATTCTAATTTTATGTATTTGAAGGTGTCATAAATGTAGGGGTATACTTACTTTTCAAATTGTGAAAATTACTACAAAATGGCAACTGTGTGCGTTATTTGATAGAGTGTATCAACTTTATTAATAGGCACTGTTTCAAACAGGATCAAATGTTTGTTTCTCCAAATATGTCAAAAAAAAGCCAACAATTTCCATGGGGTGTACTTATTTTTTCACATGACTGTATGGTCATTGGTCTTTCCTCTTCCGAGTGCAAACCTGTGGAAAAGAGCAACACTTGTATCTCCATTAAACAAACAGCAATATACACCTTCACCTGTTTATTACTTTTACTTGATGGATAACCTGCAAAAAAGGTATAATTCTGAATAATTATGTTTAGATGTTTAGCCTCTTCAGAACCTTATCTCAGATGCTTCTCAGAAATGTTCCTGTTGAATCAAACCCCGGGCTTTCTTTCCATAAGCTCTGCTGCTCATTTCCATTAGTCACATAGCTAGGAGAGACGCATCTATGTGCATTTACTGTGCACATTTGGTTTAGATCAGTTTCCTAATCATCTGTGAAATGGCTGCAGGGGAAAAGGAACTGGGAGGAGTGCCAAAAAGAACACACAATGATAATACACACGCTGGTCAAGCAAGTTTTTAGGTACACACCAACATGGCTGAATGCTGAAGACTGCAATGGTGGAAGTGACCACTAATCACAATATAGGTCACATCTCACTGTTCTAAAGTTTTTTCTGCATGGTGCGTTTACGAGCATACACATACACAGAGCTATTAAACATATCAATATCCAAGTTCTGAACCTCTACAATATCAGGGTCGTTGTCGTCATCATCATCATCATCATGTCAAGTTTCTGGCTGAACTTCGGTTTGGGGGGGGGGGGCATTTCAGCATTTGCATGTGTACTGTGCTCGGTCATGGCAAAAGATACACAACATTCCTGTGGGTTCCAGGTCACGCCACGTAACGTCACATCTCCCTCCCTCCCCCTCTCCCCCTCCCCCTCTCACACACACACACACACACACACACACACACACACACACACACACCTTTGTCCATTCCATAATGAATTCTTTGTACGTATAAATATCCTAGTAGTACTGCAAGAAACGTTGAAAGTTTATTACTTTCATTACTACAGCGCAGCAAACAATTCAAACACTAACATTAAATACT